>NC_057796.1:473344062-473644062 GCF_018294505.1 Triticum aestivum
CGTCCGCCTTTTTGCCTCTTTGCCGTCTGCTAGCGGACGGCAAAGAGGTGGGCCGTTAAGATTTTTTCAAACGAGCGGGGGGTGGGGGCCACCTCACTCTTTGCCGTCTGCCAGCGGACGGCAAAGATTCTTTGCCGTCTGCTGGCAGACGGCAAAGAGCTGGCAGATGGCAAAGAGCTTCTTTGCCGTCAGCCTTTTCTTTGCCGTCTGCTTTTGGGTAGCTGATGGCAAAGAGCTTCTTTGTCGTCAGCTAGCAGACGACAAAGATCTGGCAGATGGCAAATTAGCTGATTCCAGTAGTGTTATGTTTCATCAAGTAGATATACCCATATCTGCTCAAATCATCTGTGAAGGTCAGAAAACAACGATACCCGCCGCGAGCCTCAACACTCATCGGATCGCATACATCAGTATGTATTATTTCCAATAAGTTAATTGCTCGCTCCATTGTTCCGGAGAACGGAGTCTTAGTCATTTTGCCCATAAGGCATGGTTCGCAAGCATCAAGTGATTCCAAAATCCCATCAGCATGGAGTTTGTTCATGCGCTTTACACCAATATGACCTAAACGGCAGTGCCACAAATAAGTTGCACTATCATTATTAACTTTGCATCTTTTGTCTTCAATATTATGAATATGTGTATCACTACGATCGAGATCCAACAAACCATTTTCATTGGGTGTATGACCATAGAAGGTTTTATTCATGTAAACAGAACAACAATTATTCTCTAACTTAAATGAATAACCGTATTGCAATAAACATGATCAAATCGTATTCATGCTCAACGCAAACACCAAATAACACTTATTACCGAAAAAGGGTTTCCCCCCGCTTTGTATTCCAAAGCACCAACCAACAGACAAACGCGATGCTGGGGCGAGCAGCACAACAAGCCCAAAGAAGAAAGGAAAAAGAAACAAATGCCAACAACGGCAGGTCGACTAAGCGCGGAAGGCCCGCCACCGCTGCGCCCTCTAGAGACACTACACCACAGCCCGAGGTTCCGAGTGCCGCGTACCAAGCAGCACCTCCAAGAAGGTATGCGACGTCGACGACGCTGCTGCCCGGACGAGTCCTAGGGTTTCCCCCGGTACGCGGAGGGAAGTGGAGAATGGCTACCACCGACACCCTTCAAGAAGGGATGGTGGCACCCGCCGGTGTCACCGCATCGGAGCCGGACGAGCCGGCAAAGATTTCTCCCGCACGCCAAACACCACCGCCCATCCGGAGCCTACCAACCAAACCACCGCCCAATGCGCCATCGCGGTTGCGCCGCCACCCACACCGTCTCACTACGAGCACCAACACGAGGCCGAGAAGACCGGAGAGAAGCGCCACACGACGAGAGCAGCAGCACCAAGGCCGAGCGGGAGGGAACCACCTCCACCGCCGTCGTGCGAGAAGCCCGCGCCTCCGGCACCATCGCGGTAGCCGACCGAACACGGCAGCAGGGCATACCAGGCCACCCCTGGCCCGGCCAGGCCCGAAACGGGCCCGCTAAGCCCCGCCAGCAGTGATGCAGCAGGCTGGCGTCGGCACCGCCAGCCCCCGTCGCGCAACGCCGCTCCCCCGCCTCCCGGGAATCACGCCGCCGACCCTACCCGCCGCCGGCCCGGCCAAGACCAGATGGGCCCCGTAGGGCCTAGATCTAGGCCGAGCGCCGCCGCCAGGACGTGCCGCAGCGCCACCCCGCCGCCAACGACGACGCCACCGTCCAGCCGCTCGCCCGCCCTGCGACGAGGCACCCCGCCGCCAACAAGACCGTCGCCGCCGAGGAGCACCCCCCGGCGCAGCTCCGCCCCGCGCTGGAGAGCCACCGGGATGGGAAAGGCAGGGGGCGCCGCCACCAGCGGCCCCGGGGCCAGGCCGGCCGCGGGCGCTAGCGACGGCGGCGGGGAAGAGGGGAAGAGGGGGGCTGGAGGGGGGAGAGATCGGGGCGCGGTCGGCCGCCCGCGGGGGTGGCGCGGTCGCGAGAGGGGGAGGATGGTACCAATTGTTTGGTTTCTACGTCAATATAGGGAGTGTGCGAAAGTATAGGGAGTGTGCGATGATGATCATATCAATCTTGGAACTACTTCCAACACACATCGTCACTTCGCCCTTAACTAGTTTCTGTTCATTCTGCAACTCCCGTTTCGAGTTATTACTCTTAGCAACTGAACCAGTATCAAATGCCGAGGGGTTGCTATAAACACTAGTAAAGTACACATCAATAACATGTATATCCAATATACCTTTGTTCACTTTGCCATCCTTTTTATCCGCCATGTATCTAGGGCAGTTCCACTTCCAGTGACCATTTCCTTTGCAGTAGAAGCACTCAGTTTCAGGCTTGGGTCTAGCTTTGGGCTTCTTCACGGGAGCAGCAACTTGCTTGCCATTCTTTTTGAAGTTCCCCTTCTTCCCTTTTCCCTTTTCTTGAAACTAGTGTTCTTGTCAACCATCAACACTTGATGCTTTTCTTGATTTCTACCTTCGTCGATTTCAGCATCACGAAGAGCTTGGGAATCGTTTCCGTTATCCCTTGCATATTATAGTTCATCATGAAGTTCTAGTAACTTGGTGATAGTGAGTAGAGAACTCTGTCAATCACTATCTTATCTGGAAGATTAACTCCCACTTGATTCAAGTGATTGTAGTACTCAGACATTCTGAGCACATGCTCACTAGCTGAGCAATTCTCCTCCATCTTGTAGGCAAAGTGCTTGTCAAAGGTCTCATACCTTTCGACATGGGCATGAGTCTGAAATACTAATTTCAACTCTTGGAACATCTCATATGCTCCGTGGCGTTTCAAAAACATCTTTGAAGCCCCGATTCTAAGCCGTAAAGTATGGTGCACTAAACTATCATGTAGTCATCATATCGAGCTTGCCAAATGTTCATAACATCTACATTTGCTCCTGCAATCGGTCTGTCACCTAGCGGTGCATCAAGGACATAATTCTTCTGTGCAGCAATGAGGATAATCCTCAGATCACGGATCCAATCCGCATCATTGCTACTAACATCTTTCAACTTAGTTTTCTCTAGGAACATATTAAAAAATAAAACAGGGGAGCTAAACGCGAGTTATTGATCTACAACATAGATATGCTAATACTACCAGGACTAAATTCATGATAAATTAAAGTTCAATTAATCATATTACTTAAGAACTCCCACTTAGCTGGACATCCCTCTAATCATCTAAGTGATCACGTGATCCATATCAACTAAACCATGTCCGATCATCATGTAAGATGGAGTAGTTTTCAATGGTGAACATCACTATGTTGATCATATCTTCTATATGATTCACGCTCGACCTTTTGGTCTCAAGTGTTCCGAGGCCATATCTGCATATGCTAGGCTCGTCAAGTTTAACCCGAGTATTCTGCGTGTGCAAAACTGGCTTGCACCCGTTGTATGTGAACGTAGAGCTCATCACACCCGATCATCACGTGGTGTCTCGGCACGAGGAACTTTCACAACGGTGCATACTCAGGGAGAACACTTATACCTTGAAATTTAGTGAGAGATCATCTTATAATGCTACCGTCGATCTAAGCAAAATAAGATGCATAAAAGATAAACATCACATGCAATCAATATAAGTGATATGATATGGCCATCATCATCTTGTGCCTTTGATCTCCATCTTCAAAGCACCGTCATGATCACCATCGTCACCGGCGCGACACCTTGATCTCCATCGTAGCATCGTTATCGTCTCGCCAACTATTGCTTCTACGACTATTGCTACCGCTTAGTGATAAAGTAAAGCAATTACATGGTGATTGCATTTCATACAATAAAGCGACAACCATATGGCTCCTGCCAATTGCCGATAACTCTGTTACAAAACATGATCATCTCATACAATAAAATTTAGCATCATGTCTTAACCATATCACATCACAACATGCCCTGCAAAAACAAGTTAGACGTCCTCTACTTTGTTGTTGCAAGTTTTACGTGGCTGCTACGGGCTGAGCAAGAACCGTTCTTACCTACGCATCAAAACCACAACGATATTTCGTCAAGTATGTGTTGTTTTAACCTTCACAAGGACCGGGCATAGCCACACTCGATTCAACTAAAGTTGGAGAAACTGACACCCGCCAGCCACCTGTGTGTGAAGCACGTCGGTAGAACCAGTCTCGCGTAAGCGTACGCGTAATGTCGGTCCGGGCCGCTTCATCCAACAATACCGCCGAATCAAAGTATGACATGCTGGTAAGCAGTATGACTAGTATAGCCCACAACTCACTTGTGCTCTACTCGTGCATATAACATCTACGCATAAACCTGGCTCGGATGCCACTGTTGGGGAACGTAGTAATTTCAAAAATTTCCTATGCACACGCAAGATCATGGTGATGCATAGCAACGAGAGGGGAGAGTGTTGTCTACGTACCCTCGTAGACCGTAAGCGGAAGCGTTATCACAACGCAGTTGATGTAGTCGTATGTCTTCACGATCGACCGATCCTAGTACCGAAAGTATGGCACCTCCGCGATCTGCACACGTTCGGCTCGGTGACGTCCCACGAACTCACGATCCAGCAGAGTGTCAAGGGAGAGCTTCGTCAGCACGACGGCGTGATGACGGTGATGATGAAGCTACCGGCGCATGGCTTCGCCTAAGCACTGCAACGATATGACCGAGGTGGATTATGGTGGAGGGGGGCACCGCACACGGCTAAGAGATCAATGATCAACTTGTGTGTCTATGGGGTGCCCCCTGGCCACGTATATAAAGGATGGAGGGAGGAGGAGGCCGGCCCTCATAGGGTGCGCCCAAAGTGTGGAGTCCTACTAGGACTCCCTAGTCCTAGTAGGATTCCACCTCCCACATGGAATAGGAAAAAGGGAAGGGAGAAGGAGAAGGAAGGAAGGGGGCGCCCCTTTCCCTAGTCCAATTCGGACCAGTCCATGGGGAAGGGGCGCGGCCACCCTTGAGGCATTTCTCTCCTTTCCCGTATGGCCCATTAAGGCCCAATACGAATTCCCGTAACTCTCCGGTACTTCGAAAAATACCCTAATCACTCGGAACCTTTCTGATGTCCGAATATAGCCTTCCAATATATCGATCTTTACATCTCGACCATTTCGAGACTCCTCGTCATGTCCCCGATCTCATCCGGGACTCCGAACAAACTTCGGTCATCAAATCACATAACTCATAATACAAATCGTCACAGAACGTTAAGCTTGCGGACCCTACGGGTTCGAGAACTATGTAGACATGACCGAGACTCATCTCTGGTCAATAACCAATAGCAGAACCTGGATGCTCATATTGGTTCCTACATATTCTACGAAGATCTTTATCAGTCAAACCGCATAACAACATACGTTGTTCCCTTTGTCATCGGTATGTTACTTGCCCGAGATTCGATCGTCTGTATCTCAATACCTAGTTCAATCTCGTTACCGGCAAGTCTCTTTACTCGTTCTGTAATGCATCATCCCGCAACTAACTCATTAGTCACATTGCTTGCAAGGCTTATAGTGATGTGCATTACCGAGAGGGCCTAGAGATACCTCTCCGATACACGGAGTGACAAATCCTAATCTCGATCTATGCCAACTCAACAAACACCATCGGAGACACCTGTAGAGCATCTTTATAATCACCCATTTACGTTGTGACGTTTGATAGCACACAAGGTGTTCCTCCGGTATTCGGGAGTTGCATAATCTCATAGTCTGAGGAACATGTATAAGTCATGAAGAAAGAAGTAGCAATGAAACTGTAACGATCATAATGCTAAGCTAATGAATGGGTCTTGTCCATCACATCATTCTCCTAATGATGTGATCCCGTTCATCAAATGACAACACATGTCTATGGTTAGGAAACATAACTTTGATAAACGAACTAGTCA
This sequence comes from Triticum aestivum, assembly GCF_018294505.1. NCBI lineage: Eukaryota > Viridiplantae > Streptophyta > Magnoliopsida > Poales > Poaceae > Triticum > Triticum aestivum. The sequence continues at coordinate 473,349,940 of NC_057796.1, forward strand.
AGTAGAGGCATACTAGGGACACTTTGTTTTGTCTATGTATTCACACATGTACAAAGTTTCCGGTTAATACAATTCTAGCATGAATAATAAACATTTATCATGAAATAAGGAAATAAATAATAACTTTATTATTGCCTCTAGGGCATATTTCCTTCAGGCATCCGTCCTCACGACCGTGCTCATCCCATGGACAAGGTGAAGCTTGCCCCTCTGTACATCCCTGGACATGGTATTGTGGGTAAGTCCAATGATGTTCTGCCAGTCTATGACATTATGCATCGTGTGTTCCGTTGTGTGCTGCTTCCCAAGGTTGGGAATCAAGATGATATCTATGGTTATCTGGTGGATTTGCTTGTGGCCATGAAGACCAAGAGGGGATCTGGTGCCACGTTTGATGTCTCCAAGTGGCTGTGGGAGGAGATGTACAATATGGTGTTGTACCGCATGGTACCGATATATGCTCCTTTTGTGATGCAGTTTCTGAGCATCACTTTGGCAATCCGTAGGCCAGGAGAGCCTCTCACCTCCCCTGCCAACCTCACGGAGCATGAGGTTAAGGAGCTAAGGAAAAAGAAGCATAAGACCCCTCACTTTGCTTCAGGCAATCAGGAGGATGTGTTTGCTACCTCGGACGACGAGGACTTTGAGCTAGAGCCTGGGGTCCAGCCCTCGTGGGTTGAGAAGCTGACTTCCAAGATCAAGAAGACCTTTTGCCTACAGACTCATATTCAGAAGAAGCTCTACAAGGCCCATGTTGCTGAGAAGATGGCGCGTCGCAGGCAGATTCAGTTGATGAGGCACCTCAATGTGCCGGATGTGAAGAGTGGCTCCGAGAAGACCATCACTCCTGAAGATACATGGTGCTTGGAGAACTGTCAGTGGTTTGATGAAGCACCTGCTTCTTCCTCTGACCGTGTTCCTGAGGCAGCTACTGCGAGGTCTAAGGAGTCTGAGGAGTCTGAGGAGGCCGAGGATCCTGACGATGATGTTGATGATGATGCTTCTGACAGCTCTGCGGCTACTGGCGAGGAGACCTACTGAGCCCGGGGACGCTAGCTTCGCTCTTTTCCTTTTTGGTGTCTCGATGCCAAAGGGGCAGAGAGCTCCATTAGGTCACAGGAGTTGCATGGGTGGTTTATTTGCAGTTGGTCTTGATAGTTTATTTGCTCGCTCTTTCTAGTGCCCTGTGGACTTATTCTATGTTGTGATCTCGTGCATGGTGTAAGACATGCGTCGTTCTATTTATCTATGCACTCTTCTTTCAGTAGAGTTTATTATGTGTTGTTGGTGTCCTTATCCTTGTCTCTACTACTTTATGTTTTATTGCGGTTGTTTTGCTGTCTCCGGTTGGTCTATAAAATCCAGGGGGAGCATTGTCCCTAGTGTGCGCACTTTGCATTCCAAAAGCAAACTCTAAATAGTGCTCACACTCAGGGGCAACCCCTCCTTTATTTTCTAGGACTCCCGGACTAATCGTGTGGTTGTCATCATCCACCAAAAAGGGGGAGATTCTAAGGGCATCTTTTGCCTTAGGGTTTTGGTGATGATGACAACACACGTGTGGACTAATCGTGCGCCATAGTTTTCTCAGGTACACATTGTGTGGCGCAAGACGGTTAGGTTTTCCCTCTATGCGGAAAAGATCGAAGACGGAGTTTCCGACGTTTTTATTTCCTTTGGTCGTAGGATATCCATACTATTAAGAGGGAATCCACATCGGAAGGTATTGGGTGAATCCTTCACGTACACATTCTCTGCACCCACCATATACCCTCCGTTCGAGGAGAGAGAGGTTCCCCATCCTCTGTTTAGTGCAGTTCTGCTCATGGCGGTTGTACCGCTTCCTTGAGCGGTTGTACCGCTGGCCGGTAGTTCCCGTCCTACCACCGCTCCTAGTACCGCTCAGGGGTGACTCCCTTCTATACTGGGTATGGTGGTAGACCGGTGGTGGAACGGTAGTTCCGATTTGTCTTGATAAACCGCTACTACCGGTGTTCAGGGCGGTAGTACCGCCCAGGAACTACTGGCCCAGCGGTAGTTCCGGTCCAACCTCTGCTCCAACTACCGGCCTGAGGGGTTTACTTTCTGTATGTGGCCTGGTAGTTGAGCGGTGGTTGTGCGGTAGTTCCGGTTTGTTCCGATAAACCGGTACTACCGGGTGCGCCACCGGAAGTACCGCTCCTATGCATTTCTGCACATAATGGTTGGATCTTGGGGGGCCTATTTAAGGAGGTGCTTCTCCTACCTCCCACCTACCTCTTGCCTCTCTCTCTCCTCCATTACTGCCATTAAAGCTCTCTTTCCTGATCTCTCTCTCTAGCCACCCAAACTCGTTGATTTGCTAGGGATTGAAGGAGGAGACCTAGATCTACACTTCCACCAAAGGATATTTGATTCCCCCATACTTTCTTGTGTGGATTTTGTTACTCTTGGGTGCTTGGACGCCCTAGACGGAAGAGGTCACTTCGGAGCCACATTCCATTGTGGTGAAGCTCCGGGGTTTCGTTGGGAGCCTCCAATTAAGTTGTGGAGAGAGCCCCAACCTTGTTTGTAAAGGTCCGGTTGCCGCCTTCAAGGGCACCAATAGTGGAATCACGGCATCTCGCATTGTGTTAGGGCGTGAGGAGAATACGATGGCCCTAGTGGCTTCTTGGCGAGCATTGTGCCTCCACACCGCTCCAACGGAGACGTACTTCCCTTTAAAAGGAAGGAACTTCGGTAACACATCCTCGTCTTCACCGGCTCCACTCTTGGTTATCTCGTGCCTTTACTTGTGCAAGCTTTTTTGTGTTATATCCCTTGCTTGCTTGTGTGCTTGTTGTTGTTGCATCATATAGGTTGCCCACCTAGTTGCGTATCTAGACAACCTACTTTGATGCAAAGTTTAAATTGGTAAAGAAAAGCTAAAAATTGTTGGTTGCCTATTCAACCCCCCCCCCCCCTCTAGTCAACTATATTGATCCTTTCAATTACTTGCATCACAAATTCCGTGATTTAAAAGTACAAGGATGGAAGGTTGCATGCAATATTTTTGAACGACTTTTGACAATGTTAGAGGATGATTTAGTGGAGCAGATATCAACATAGGGAAATTTTGGTGTGTTACCGGAAGGGTGGAACAACAGTGAGAAGGATGATTCCAAAGGTACAATCACCACAAAAGGTATTGCGATTATGACTGATAAGGTTATGCAATGTCGTCTATAAGATTATATGTAAAATGTTGGTGTCAAGAATGAAAATGTTATTGCCAAAGATTATGAGTCCAACACAAAGTGATTTGTGTCGAGATGGCTAATCACAGACAATGCAAGACATGAATATGAAAGCTTTCACACAATTAAGAAGTAAATAGATGGAAAGAATGAGTTATGTGTCGTTATCTTGGATATGCATAAAGTTGATGACCATGCAAATGGTTTCCTTTTTTGGAGAAAATCATGCCGAGACTAGGTTTTGCGGCATAATGGGTGAAGATGATAATCTCGTGTGTTACCACAGTTGAGTACCAACTCAAAGTTAATTCGCAAGAGATGCAGACCATCAAACCTAGTAGGGAACTATGACAAGAGACCCATAATCTCCCTACCTTTTTTATTCTTTTTGCTGGAGGTTTAGCAAGTTCGTTCACTCATGCTGGAGATACAAGAAAACACTATTGTGTCAAGGTATCCCGAGAGGCCCTCAAATTTCCAATTTGCTATTTTGCTGATGATTCTCTTATCCTAATGAAAGCGCATGTGCAAAATGCAACATCTCCCTGTACAATCCTTGATGATTATTGCGCTACATTAGGTCAAATGGGGCTGAAAGGTTTGACTCTTTCAATTAGTGGAGAGAGTTTGCAAAAGAATCAATGGATGTAAAGAAAAAGGTTGTATTTAAGTGGAAAAGAGGTGCTTCTCAATGCGGTGGCACAAACCATCCCTTCATATGTGGTGTTGATCTTCAAAATCCCCAAAAATATATGCAAGGGAATTATTGATTTGATGTCACATTTTTGTTGGGGTGACAAGGAAAATCAAAAGAGAATGCATTGGTTTGCTTGGATGAAGATGTGTGTACCAAAGAAGAAGGGTGCAATGAAATTTAGAGATATACACTACTTCAATCTTGCGATGTTAGGAAAACGAAGCATGTAGATTGATTTCATATCCTGACTCACTTTGTGTCAGAGTGTTAAAAGCAAGCTATTATCCAAATGAGGATCTTTTGCACCTCATCTGAAGGACTCTTCCTTCACTCGGCAGAGTACCATGGTGAGAGTTCAGACTTTCAAAAAGCGGAGCATATGTAGAGTACAAGATGGCTTAAAAACTAAAATTGTGGGTACCCATCGTTTTTCTTGAAAAGGAGGGCCTCTGCATTAGATGATGCACATAGCCATAATTAGAAACCCAACGGTGCTACAAGATGAACAATCGATCATTAACATCACTCGTGTTAATGATTTGATCAACCCACAATCTAGTAAATGGGGTGAGGAGTTGATTTAAGATCTTTTTTGGCCAATTGCGAAAGACCACACAAAAAGTCTCTCTCGATCAGCATATTATACCGAGTGGGAGCATCATCATGGGTGGAAGCTGAGTCGAACATCTGGTCATGGAGCATTAAATATCAACCCCAAATGTAGAAGCAAATTTGGTTAAAACATTGACAAGAACTGCATTGGCCATTGCCGCTCTAGTAGCAAACTATGAAAAAGCTTATACTAACAAATCAACAGAAAATTTAGTCTTAGTTTGTCTATGTTGATGTGTCTATATGTTGGATCCTTCTGATCTACGCTTGTATTCGTCGGCGGCAAGAGGACCTAGCACGACAACTTCCCGGCTGTCTATTTCAACAAGTTTTGCCCGGCTCCGATGAGGAAGGGGCGATGACGGCAGCGCTAGGTAATCTACGGCTTTAAATGTAATTTTCATTATTTTTTATATCCTTTGTACTGCCATGATTGATGATTAATAGATCGGTAGTTTCACAAAAGAAAAATCAACAGTGAAGCACCATGGTTGGATGTCACCACCTGCTGACAAAGTGAAGGTCTCGTTGATGTATCCTTTGATGCGGATACCATGTAGGGGGCGTGGGAATGATAACCAAAGATTCGAGATGCAATTTCAATGGAGCGTCGAGTAAATTTCTTGATCAGGTATACGATGTTGATATAGTAGAAACTTATGCTCTTTTTGCACGGAATTTATTTAACCCTTAGGCTAAATTGCAACTGAGTTTGCTTCTAGGCAGATTTCATGGAGGTGATTGAAACTATGAACAATGGAGGAAGAGCGCATGTATCAGCAACTGTAATATTTGATGAATGTGCAAACTTGGCTAACGACCATGTGAAGGCAACCTTTGTTTTATCTTTTATGTCCTAGAGGCAAATGATAGACATCAGTTGGACGCTTGGCATGCTATTGGTGATGAAATGGATCGATAAGAACAAACCGAACTTGTGATGATAGGACCCCTGCTAGCTCGATATTCAAAGTAGCTTTATCACTGTCTTCAAAGGCTCAGGTCATATCACCAGCAAGAATATCTTCCAATTCTATAGATATAATATGCAAAATAAATAAAGAGGAAGGCGTAAACCGATTTAGTTATCTTAGCTCTTTCAGGCAATCTTCTCTAGATCTGCACAAAGGCTAGCAGACAGGAGAAATGCTAAACTGCTGGAACTACATCTCCTGATTCCTTACTGACTTCTCGAGTTTGTCCAGAGAAAAGCCGTGTCGACCTAGAATAGTAATACTAATTGTGAACTCTTCTCAGGTCCTCGGACACATTCCTCGAAGCCGTCGTCCCCAGAGCCTCTGCGATGCTCCTCACCTCGGCGATCATCGCGACGACGTCGTTGAGCTTGTTAATCGCAGAGCCAACTCCCTGCAGCCAGTGGGGAGGAGAAGATCAGCTCTTGTGAATAAAAAACTCACATGTTCCAGCAGACAGGCAAAAAAAAAATCGGATTTCTGGATCAGTAGACAGCACAAAAAGTCATGGCAGCTTGGATGTTCTGGATCAGTGTTGGTTTATTTTCAGCCACAGAGTTCACATGGTCTTATGGCTTTCTCATCATTACGCAGAAGTTTGAGTTACAGGATACATACCACGCCGGCAGCTCCTGCGGTTACTGCCATTGGTGCAGTAACTGAACTTAGCCCCGACGCGCACATCACCGGTATGCTGACGGCTCTGGAGATGGAGTATGCGGCTGCCAATGTTGGTGTTGCCTACAGTTCGTTGAACACTAGTTATGAATTTGTGCAACAAGAAAATAACAACGCTTGATAAAATGTGTTCTACTCACTCCATTCCATAATCTTGTCGTGGTTTTAGTTCAAATTTGAACCAATGGCAAGAATTATGGAACCGAGGGAGTATTTAGCATTTTTTGAGCTACCTTTTCAATTAGGCCAAGCACCCCAGGCTTTGTCGGATTAGAACACTTCCCACCTTCAGTCTGGATGATATCGGCACCTTCCTCTTCAAGTAGCTCTGCAAGTCTCATCTGTAATTTTGCACAGAGGGGTTCCGTATTAGAGCACTTGTTAACTGTCATTTAAAGAAATCTTATAACTGAATAAATGACAGAGGATGATATACCTGATCTGGGAGGCTCAGAGTGTGAGGAACTGTTACTGACAATGTGATGTCTGGAAGTATCTTCCTTGTCTCCCTTGTCAAGTTCAGTATCTGAAATTGATCAAACGTGTATTTAATTCCACATAGAAATGATGGTCTGTCTCACTAAACAGATGAAACAATAGAATATTTGATAAAAATTACTTGCTCAGAAGAGAATTCGATGCCTGCATCGTAAAAGGAATCATAGTTTCCAATCTCAATCTGCACGAGAAAAGTTTGTGAAGGCCAGTGGCTAGCAGAGTAAAAAAAAAATACAGTTGAACCACGTTGCCCAGGTGCCACTCAAAGTTAGAGACTGACCATTTGCGCACCAGCTTCTACCGCAGATTGGAATGATGAAGGGTCAACAGACGATACACATATCTGCAAATATGCAATTCCCATAATGCACTTAGCAGACTCAACTCCACATTTGGGTAAAGGAACTACAGTTGACTGTTTCTTATAACTCTGCGATTGGTTAGCTCACCGGAAGGTTAGTAAGCTCCAGCGCAAGCTTTACCAAGTCCTGGTCACATGCTATATCAACATGGGTAGCACCTCCCTGCAATCATTAAACAAGATGACAAGCTTGTGATAATGAGTTATCCTTTTAAGTATTTCTGTGATATATGCAGGACAGCAACAAGATCATTAAGATAATAGCCTCGTGGGATAACTGTTATGTTTGGATAAGTGGATCATTTTTATATCCAAAGCAAGGTAAATCATGGCGTTGGCCTCCTGAATACATTTGGATACAAAATAGAGGCACTTGTACTGAATTCTGCTTGTTATGATAAGTTTTTCTTAAAAGTTCCATATAAAGTTTTACTTACTTATTAGAAAAGCTATTAGTTGGAAAAGAGTATCAGAGTGGGATGATAACAACAGTTGCTTCCTAACACTAATAAAAACAGTTGCTTCCTGGATACTGATTTCCTTTGACGTGGACTGAGTTTGAAGAGGATACTTTGTCGCTGCAGCTAATTAACCTGCATTGACAATGACTTCTCCAAAACAGAATTCACAATTGATGTACTACTATGTGAAGGATACTATGTGCTGGTTCTGATTCTTCTGACCAGATAAACGACGAAGCTTAGGTACTAATCTAACCCTGCCTTCTACTTGCAGACTTCTGGATTGACAAGCTCAGCAGTGACCTAAGCTGGCAATATTATCAACTCCAGAGCACATCACCAGCAAACCCAACACCATTATGTTATTCAATCCCAGATAAAGTTCATAGGTTAACATTTCATCCCTCTGAAAGAGCTAAAGTGTAAGAAAACAGAGCATGGAAAATGAATGCACCAAACAGCATCCACACCTTATCCGCAGCCGTGACGACAGACGCAACATTGGACCTGTCGAAGTTCTGAAGCCCCGAAATGATCTGCAGGTGCAAAAGGCCAATCACTATCGTCAGAGCCCAGCAGCAACATTCCATCGTACCAAAGCAATGAAATTTTTATTGCTCCACGCTTCAACCCAGAGATGACTTCTAGACTTGCACTATCCATCCAGTCTGAAGGGAACACACTACTACATCTATCAGAACTAGTGACAGATATAACACACTACTACATCTATCATCAGAGCACATCAAAGCAATGGAAATTTATTACTGCACGGAAGGTCTCAAGATGGAGAGAGTGAGACCTTGAGAGCCCTGTTCTCACGGAAGGGCCTGAGAACTGCGTCCTTGGTGGCCGCAGAAGCTGCCGAGGCGCGGACGGCGAACACGGCTCGTGCCGCTCCCCGGCTCGTGGCCGTCACCGGACGGCACTTGGCCGCGGCGAAGGACGGCGCCTGGAGAAGTCCTAGCGAGCCCGGCGCTGCCATTCTTGCTGCTGAAGGTTTGTGGGAGTGAAAGAGATAAGGAGACTGAAGCAGTGCACTGCACAGGGAAAGGCTCCGGTGTAGATATGCTATCTTGCACGGTGCAAATACCTGACAGACACCTGGAAATCTCACATGGTTGGTTGGGCGAAAGGCCCTTGGAATTTTACAAGGTTTGCAAATTGCTCCTTGGCTGTCAGATTAGTATCACATCCCATCATCTGAATAGAAGATGCCATGTGCAGCATCGTCTCAATTTTTGCTCACTGCTACTTCCTTGGTTTTCTTTTGGAGATGCAAATGTAAAAAGGCAGATATGAATCTGTATCTTGGGTTGGTAATTCATCAGAGTACCTCACTTGGTAAAAAGAACTGAATTACTGGTGTGAACATCAACAATAAACAAGAATAGCATCCACAAATCAGCGAGTAAAGCATGATAACAGTATGATCGATGATAGCATCCACAAATCGTTGGTTAAAAATATGACATAGAGATTGAATTTTGACCAGGAAATCTAATAATACATGACCATGAGATACATATCCCGCTACCGCATTTTGACGAACACCTGCCCTGCCTCACTTGCGGATGCCGTTCAGGCGCTCGACGACGGTGATCAGTCCCTGCAGGCACAGCTCGCCGTCGCCGTTCGCCGCCATGGCCGAGAACATCTGCCGGTACAGCGCCGACCCTGGCAGCACGTTGACCTCATCCTCCTCCTGGCCGTCGCCGACCTCCAGCGCCATGCCGAGGTCCTTGATGATGTACCGCACGGCGCCCCCGGACGTGAAGTCGCGGCTCAGCGCGCGCTCGCCGAAGATGTCCATCACGCGCGACCCCGCGGCGCCCTTGGACACCGCGCCGAGGAACAGCCGCTCGTCCAGCCCGGCGGCGCCGGCGAAGGCCAGGGACTCGCCGAGGCCGACCACCGCGCCCGCCACCGCGATCTGGTTCGCGATCTTGCTGCTCTGGCCGCTGCCGGGCGGGCCCATGTAGGTCGGCCTGCCGAGGTGGGCGAAGAGCGGGGCGAGCCACGCCACCACGGCCTCGTCCCCGCCGGCGAGGAGGGCGAGCGTGCCGTCGCGCGCGCCGACGTCGCCGCCGGAGACGGGGCAGTCCACGGCGTGGCAGCCGGCGGCGCGCGCGGCCGCGGCGACCTCGCGCGCGAGGGAGGGGGAGGAGCTGGTGCAGTCCACGAGCACGCCGCCGGGGCGGAGCCCCGCGAGGGCGCCCGAGGCTGCGTCCAGGACGACGGCGCGGACGTCGCCGGGGTTGCCGACCATGGTGAAGACCACGTCGGAGGCCGCGGCCACGGAGGCCGGCGAGTCCGCGAGGCGCGCTCCGGCGGCGACCAGGCCCCCCGCCTTGGCCGGCGTGCGCGCGTAGGCCGTCACCGCGTACCCGGCGGCGAGGAGGCGCGCGGCCATGGCGCCGCCCATGACGCCGATGCCGACCCACCCCACCCGCGTGGCCCCCGGCCGCACCTCCGCCGGGAAGCCAAACGCCGTCGCTGTCGCCTCCTCCATGGCCATGACCTCTTCTTGCAGTCCTCCTTCACTCCCAATCCCCAACTAACCAAAGCTAGATTTTTTTGTCGTCGTCGTGCAAGCATTTGCACGAGACAGCGACAGACCTTGTAATAAACAACTCCCGGCTCCAAAAACTAAAATTGCATCACACCATCCATCATCCGTTCATCCCCAAACGACGGAAATCATCTTGAGCAGATTGGGAATTTTTCCATGGATTTTCCTCACGGTGGAAAATTTACAGCAGAGTAAGTAGACGATCGATGAAAACGAAAAAATTACTAACCAAAGAACCGAGAGCAACTAACAAACAGTAACAGAGAATACATGGCTGGCGGCAGGCTAGATGTGGCAGCCGCAGCAAAGGAAGAAGCAGGAGAGCGCGAGGCCGAGCACGACGGCCTCGACCACGTACATGACGCGGAAGGCCACCTCGTCCAGCGCCGCCGACGCCGAGCCGGCGCGCAGGCTGAGGGACGGGAGCGCCGGCATCCGCTTCCACCGGAACGACCGCGACAGCGACGACGCCAGCCTCCGGTACGAAGACGGCCCCGCCGCGCCGCCCCCATTCGCGGCCTCAGCAGCACCGGGGCCGCCAGCGCCGCGGGTCTTCCACCGGCGGCTACGGGGCAGGTACTCCCGCGGCACGAGCCGGCGCAGCCACCCGCGCCGCGTCGCGCCCGTCGCCGGACCGATCGCCGCCCCGGCCTTCGCAGAGGCCGGGGACATGGGCGCTGTGTCGGACGTCGTCGTCGTCGTCGCCACCGCCGCTGCCGTCTCGGCGATGGCCATCTCGGCGGCTGTGCTTGGGAAGTCTTTTGGGTGGGTCTTCGCCGGGCGGCGTGATTTATGGGGCGAGCAAAGGCAAAGGCGGGTCCTTTTCGCGGGACGCGCCCGGCCCGGTTTTATTCCCCGGCTTGACTTGGCGTCGTGTACAAGGAAGACAGGGCAACGATAACACGCGCGCGCAGGTCGTTTTCGAGCGGTGCATCACGCGATGCCGACGCCGGTTTTTTTTTTTTACTCTTTCCGCAGTGAGGTTTTTCTCTTTTCAGAAAAGGTGATCCATGTTAATTATCACTGATGTAGTGTAAAGTTTGAAGGAAAATTCCTGTCAAAAAAAAGTTCGAAGAAAATAGCACTATTAAAAAAGGCTGAGACCTATGAAATCACTACCAGTAAAATTAAAAATTACGGGCATGTCCACTAGAGATGAACGGCTTCTCTTACCCGCACGCCCCGATGGCGCGACGTGGGCTTAGCTCCATTTTGCACCTGGTTTGCATAGACGGGGCCAACATTGACAACAAGTCATCAAATGTTGTTGGGTGGCGCCAGCGTTGATGATTCGAAGCACGGATTATCGGTCCGAAGAAGAAGAGTGACGACCGGATGAAGAGACCCAACCACACGGAGATGCCGAAAGCGCAACTGAGGAATGTTATTGAAGATACCATCGGCGGCATGTGGAACGAGTGGATCGTAGTCTTGAGAAGCAATCTTCTAATTAAAGTAGAGGTAAAGCCTTGGGGAGCAATCTGCATCTTCAAGTCAAAGTCGATTTTCACCGTATCTTCAAAATAGTGCGTTGCCTTGTGTGACATGTGAATATTTATTTCGGCGGCTGAAACAAAAGACACGAGGGCTGTCACGCAGACATGTGATGGCCAGCCCTTGACCCCGGATACCGATCGCGATCTCTCTCTTTTTCCTCACGTCGTCCGTGTACCCACTCTTCGTGTCATTTCGCTGTCGCCACGACTGGTGAGCTAGCTAGCGTAGTCGTGCTATGGACGGAAAAAGAAGATGAAGAAACGTAGCTGTGCAGCACCTCATCACCCCGCTGGTTGGCAGGCACGGCCGGCGTCCATGGATCGGCACGTTGCTCCAGCGTTAAGCCTCGCCATTAGTACGACGCAGGACGACAGCTGCGTCCAGGGACTGTTCTTCGTACGTGTCCGTTCATTCTGCGGCTCTCCCGATGGTTCTGGTGCTACGTACGAGCCTAGCTGGTAAATTAGCATCCCCTCAAAAAAAAAAAGCTGGTAAATTACCACTCAATCAGCCGTGAAAAATATCACAAATTTTGATCCTTTTTTTGGTGAAAACATATTTCAATCCTTATAAGGCATTAATCTTTCTAATCACAAGAAATATACAATTAACACCATTTTTGAAACATCGAAGACAATGTAGATGTGCACCAAAATGTTGAGCCTATGGGGTTATATTAGGATCATGAGCACAAATGTACGGACGAAATCCTTCACTACTCATCTATAAATACAATATGCTCCCTAATTTTTAAAGCCTCACAATAAATTGAGATCTTCAATTTGCAATTGGGGTCACTTGATTTTCACCAGGTCAATAATTTCTTCAGGTGCTCCCTTGTTAAAATCTCTTAATTCACTATGCTCCCTAGTTGCACTATGGTCCATAATTTTTAAGGCCACACAATTAACTGAGGTCTTATCTATCTATCATCTGTGCTCTCTAGCTTTAAAGAGCCCACATTCAATTGAGGTATCCAATTGGAATTTGGTCACCCGATTTTGACCGGTTGAGGTCTCCAATTTAGAATTGAGTCACTCAATTTTGACTAGGTCAACAATTTCTTAAGAAGCTCTCTCCTTCTTTTTTAATTAATTATGCTCTCTAATTTTGGAGCTCTCCCATTTGATTGAATTATTCAACTTTGGATTTGGTACATATTTTACCAAGTCAACAATTTTGCAAATTAGTCCACGGCAATGGCCTAACAAAGCATATCAATCCCACGCACCGTCTCGCCACCTAGAAAAAAGAAGCACAAACATGTGATACTGTAGCACCAATATAATGCATGCAACCATCGACGTAAAAAGATTCCCCACATAAGTATGGGTTGATTAGCAGATAACCCAGAAACACACCGCCAAAGGCCCATGAGAGCATCACATTATAAATTAAAAAAAAGCACTCCATCATCTTCCAACCGTCAAACCAAATACTCCCTCGGTTCCATAATATAAGGTGTTGAAAGAACATGCGGTGCCCCATGTTTGGTTTTGGTAATTGATGACAATCTCTATGGACTAATGGTTGCCTTGAGTTATATTTGAAGGATTTGTCCATCGGCATTTCTTGAAGTTCATGTGTTGGTCTCAAGGAGTTTATGTGGTGACCAAGGTGTTATTAAGGAATTATCCAAAGATTGGTCATGTGAGAGTTGAGCTTATTGCAAGCATGTCAAGGAGAAGAAGATTGTGTGATCATTCATGTATATCTTCAAGACATCATCCAAATGAAGAGAGTTGAAAAGATTCATGGTTGATCAAGACTAAGTCAAGAGTGAATCAACTTGATCAACTCACAAAGCGTAGAAGATGTACCGAGAGGGATCAAGCGATCCATGGTGTGGTAAGCATTGTCAATTACGCTTTGTGTACTAACCCATGATCTTCGTGAGAGTTCTTTGTGGGGTTAGGTTGCGGTGTGCAAGTTCAAGTGAAGCATCATGAAGAGATCAAATGCTTGAAGCTTGCCGTCCATTGTTGTGACAATGGACTTGTGAAGATGTTGCGGTGTGCAAGTTCAAGTGAAGCATCATGAAGAGATCAAATGCTTGAAGCTTGCCGTCCATTGTGGTGACAATGGACTTGTGAAGATGTTGCGGTGTGCAAGTTCAAGTGAAGCATCATGAAGAGATCAAATGCTTGAAGCTTGCCGTCCATTGTGGTGACAATGGTCTTGTGAAGATGTGCGGAAGAGTGGCTCACCCATAGTGGAGCATGGGGGAGCAATCAACTAGTCTTCATCGAGCCAACGCAACCAAGAAAGGTGGTCCAACTTGAGGGAGTCAAGATCGTCATCATCTAGCTCAAGTGGACCATGTGCAAGGCAAAGGTTTGCTCTTGATAGGTTTTCTATTTTACCGGTCTCATGATGGTAGTTGGGAGACCGGGTTATAGGATCGATTGCCGTACTATCAAGGGGGGCTCTCGATGAGTAGCTTGATCGTATCGTTCATAGAGAGCTCAAACCATTGCATCCTTGCATCATCTTTATTGGTTCTTATTTGGTTCTTCTCTTTGTAAGTTTTGGAGCTTATGGTCATCTTGATGACAAGCTCGAGTTCATCGAAAATGGAGTTCACTCGCATCTTCTATGATGTTTTCGATGTTGGAGGTTATGCCGGTTCTTCTCGGTTGAAGGTTTCACTCCTCTATTTGTTGGCATACCTCCAACAAGCTTGAGTTTGCTCAATTCGGAGCTCATATGCAGAAGTTATGGCAGTTTTGGTTTCCTAGCGGTAGTACCGCGGGCCGGAGCGGTAGTACCGCTTGGGTGCTACAAGCGGTAGTACCGCTCTAGAGCGGTAGTACCGCTCCAGAGCGGTAGTACCGCTGGTAGCCCCCAGCCGAAGTACCGTTGCGGTCTCGTGCTAGTACCGCCTTGATTCGAGGGGTCTTTTTCGTGTCGGGTTTTACGGTACTAGCCGCGGCTGTGGGGCCGTAGTACCGCTCGTATGCGGTAGTACCGCCCTGACCACCGCGGTAGTACCGCTCTAGGCCTAGCGGCAGTACCGCGAGGGGGAGCGGTAGTACCGTTGGCCAAGCGGTAGTACCGCTCTCTGCGGGGCTGGTGTGGGGGGTAACGGTTGGATTGTTCCCCCCACTATATAAGGGGGTCTTCTTCCCCATTCTACCTCATCTTTTGAGCTTGTGTTCTTCCCCCATTGTTGACCTTCTTCAAGCTTGCTAACTCTCAATCCCTCCATGGATTCTTGCTAGTTTTTGAGGGAAAAGAGAGAGGAGATCTAGATCCACATTTCCACCAATCACTTTCTCCTCTATGTGAGGGGAACCCATTGGATCTAGATCTTGGAGTTCTTGGTGTTCTCCTTCTTGTTCTTCCTCTCATTTTCCTCCCTAGCATTAGTTGCTTCGTTGGGATTTGAGAGAGAAGGACTTGGGCACTCCGTGTGCCCTTGCCATTGCATTTGGTGCATCGGTTTGAGTTCTCCACGGTGATACGTGGAAGTTACAAGTTGAGAAGCTTATTACTCTTCAGTGCTTGGTGCCCTTGAGCTTGTTCCTCTTGGGTGCTTGGGCGCCCTAGACGGTTGGTGGTGTTCGGAGCTCAATCATTGTGGTGTAAAGCTCCGGGCAAGCGTCGGGGTCTCCAATTAGGTTGTGGAGATCGCCCCGAGCAATTTGACGGGTACCGGTGACCGCCCCCAAGGGTTGCCAAAGTGTACGGGTTCGGTGCCCGCCCCCAAGGGTTGCCATTTGTACGGGTTCGGTGACCGCCCTCAAGGGTCCCTTAGTGGAATCACGGCATCTTGCATTGTGCGAGGGCGTGAGGAGATTACGGTGGCCCTAGTGGCTTCTTGGGGAGCATTGTGCCTCCACACCGCTCCAAACGGAGATTAGCATCCGCAAGGGTGTGAACTTCGGGATACATCGTCGTCTCCGCGTGCCTCGGTTATCTCTTACCCGAACCCTTTACTTATGCACTTTACTTTGTGATAGCCATATTGTTTCTTGTCATATAACTTGCTATCACTTAGTTGTTTATCTTGCTTAGTATAAGTTGTTGGTGCACATAGGTGAGCCTAGTTGTTGTAGGTTTTGTGCTTGTCAAATTAACCGCTAGGTTTATTCCGCATTTGTTCAAGCCTAAACCGTAATTATTTTAAAGCGCCTATTCACACCCCCCCCCCCCTCTAGGCGACATCCACGATCTTTCAGGTGTATTAGTTTTTTTGAAAAGACAAATGACTTTAGCTTTACCAAGTTGAGAGCCAAAAAAATTGACATCCATAAAATTAAATAAATAAAATATGAAAACTCGTTTCATGATGAATTTAATGACACCGATTTGATATTATGGATATTAATATATTTCTCTACAGATTTGATCAAACTTAAAACTTTTCAAGAAACCAATGCACCTAATATTCTGAAATAGAGGGAGTAATTTTATGAAAACCCAATAACAACAATGGAACAGCAAAAAGCGCGTAACCCTACTAGTGTATACTAATCCACTGAATTTCGGCGTGAGCCCCTCCCCCACCCCCTTTTCCAACCAATTTTTGCATTCATAAGGGTGAGTGTGCGTTTGTTATGAGTGTCTGCAACTATACTATGTTTCTTAACAAAGGACAAATAAGTGTAACATTGTTGAGATGTGCACACACCGGTGTAAAGACACTCCCGGTGCCTACGATATGCACTACTTCCTTTGTAAACAAATTTAAGACTTTTGTTTACATTTACATTTGTTTAAAGGGGAGTTTTTTCTTTTTGCGGGGATACAAAGGGAGTATTTGATTCTACGATGTACTCCCTCCGTCCGGAAATACTTGTCGGAGAAATGCATAAAGATGAATGTATCTAGAACTAAAGTACATCTAGATACATCCATTCCTCCGATGAGTATTTCCGGACGGAGGGAGTATTATATGGTTGTTCCGGAACGTTTTGAAACTGCCTGTCTAGAAGGACGTTTGTTTTTTGTGCTAGTTGTGAGAGTGGTGCACCACATTGACATCGACACATTGTAAACTACCACTAGTATAACTTTCTACCAAAGCAGACGACAAGAACCAAAACATATAGCCGCGCGTTAACGGCTATAGAAGCAAGTAAACTATCCACTCCACAGGTGGCTTGTGTCTCTACCCCAACTTAGTGCATCTAATCTATAGATCGGATATCCTTGGAACTGTAAATTTTTGTCCTTTGTTTTCCAGGACCGCTAGCAAAGCAAAAGCAGGACGCAGGAGCCTAGTACCTAGGAACGGCGCACCACGTACTTATTAATTCTGACTGTGATCGGCATGTTCTCTTGTCTTGCCGAGGCACGTACCAAAAGAAGCATGGGCATGACGATGCAGCGTAAATTAGACAGTTCACAGTTGTTCCAATGCTAGCTAGGCTGACAACAGGTGTAGCACCTACTGTAGTTTAGTACTACTGTACATATGATCAACAACCGGAGGAAATTGATGGGAGATTCCTGGGTTAGCTGACAACACCAGCTGAGACTGAGAAGGAAAGCGAAGCTCACACGCGGAAATTAGCTTTCTTTTTCCTAGCTGTGGAAGAATATATGCCTGCCCCGGCCAGCCGAAAACATCATATCGCGCACCCGGTTTTGGCCAAGTTTTCATGCTCGGACGCATGCAGCTGGACAAATCCACCTAGTATCTCTGCTTAGATACATCGATCATAGACGTGGGTGGATGGTCACGGATCTTTTTCTCTTTTTGGACGGTATAAATGTTGATCGCGCTTTACTGGCTTTAACAAACTCGTCAATGGTCGAATTTGTTCTCTTGTCTGCCTTTTGGGTTAGCTAGGTTAACTGCATATACAGCCATGTACGTACATCCTGATTGCGCAAAGAAACCTAGCATGGCATGTGAAAATCCCTGCCAGCACGAGACACAGAGGTACGTACGAGGGATAATTGAGGCGCAGGCCCTTGGATTGGATTAGGGGAGCACACGTGGAGCAAATTGGCGGCTCGTGCCCGCTAATCATGCAAATCAGGGGAGAGTGTAGTATATAACCGAATTGCTGCTTCCTGTCGGAGAACATAAAATTCCTATCCTCGTGAATAAACAATGGCCGCGATTGCAGACGGGGGCAGTGCAAAAGTGCAGCATGCATGGTGGAATGGAGGCGCCGTTCTCTTCTTTTCTGCACGCACACAGTGTCCACTCCATTCCAGTCCAGGACACAGTTTATACTCTGCGCACTTTTCGATGAGCCGGCGGCGTGAAGAGGGCGCCGTGGACGGCGGCGGCGGGTGAAGCTCGGGCTTCCCGCGGCGGCATGGCGTGGTGCAGTCCATATCCAAGGCGGATCTGCGTCGGCGATCTCGTGATTTTGCCACGGATTAGTTCCGATCAGAGACGGTGATGAGCGTGCGGGATTCCATCTCGGCGGCTCTTGCGGTTTGGCGAGGTGGGGTGGGAGTCCTCCTCCCAGGCTCCAGTGCTGGCGCATTCAGGCAGTGGCCGGTGTGCCAGGCTCCTACGGTGGCACTCCTGTTGCGGTTGGTCGCCGGATCTAGGCGGCTAGATCTGGGGCTTTGAAGGCGGTCGAGACAGTGCACAGGTTGTCGGGTGGATTTCTTGGGACGGATCCGAGTGAAAACTTGGTCTTCGGTCGTTGGCCGAAGCCGGTGATGATGATGCCCTTATCATCGTTTCCTTCATGAAGGCATCATCGAGGTACAAATCCCAAACCCACCCAATACCTCCGGGGGAAACCCTAGATCAGTTGATCGGATGACGACGGCATTCATGTGTTGTTACCCCCTTGGGGGCGGCATTCTTGGAGATGCACTCGGGCTCGAGGGATCAGCGGATGGCTTCTTCGGTGGAGCGGTGTTTCTTTCTACATATTCATGGCGGCGGCTCTTGGCGGCATGGACAAGCGGAGGCTTGGCGTCAGATGTGTGGTGATGGACACACGCAGGAGACCGACGCTGTCTGGTGTCGTGGTGGCGTCGGCGGCAGCTAGATCGGGCAAGGTTGATGTAGCAGTACATCTCTGAAGATGGATTGGTGGCAAGTGGCTGCGGCGGCTTCATACCCGGCAGGCGTCCTGATTGAGGAGCACGCCGGACTGGTGGGTGCCCATACCCGGCAGGCGTCCTGGTTGGGACCTCAGGTCTTAGATGTTAGGTCTGGCTGCGATGTCTGTTTGGTATTAGGCCCAGGTTATCAGTGCGCCTTCATCAATTGGATGGGCGTAGCGACAGTTGTTGCTTAGACGGTGGCTTTAGTCTTATTATTGTATGACTCTGTGAGGTCTTGTGAGAATAATTAATAAAGTGGCCGTATGCATCGCCCAGATGCAGAGGCCGGAATCCTCCTCCTTTTCTAAAAAAAAAACACTTTCCGATGAGCCTGACAGGCATGCATCTCAAAGTGTCAAGTGAAGGAAAAGATATATACTCCCAATTTTTTTTACCATAAATTAGATTCATATATAAAATATATATTATGACTTAAATATTACAACATTCAAAACTTCTTTGAAATAAGAATTCATTGATACAATTGCTGCCACATATATCCCATATTTGTTTGGTCTAATTCAAAATGCATGAAAAATTCACCTTGCCTCTCGGTGTATATGTACCTGATATGGAAACTAACTAGTAGTTACAAAAAGTCAAAAAAATCTTAAACTTTTTTGAAAACAAATTTGACCTTCTATTGTACTCATTAAAAAGTTTCGCGAAGGAAAAACTCCCGTTGACTTCAGCTAAAAAACAAATCAAGGACAGAAATTATGAATAGTAATTCTTATGTATCGCTGATTTTTTTTTTCACTCGGAGTACCGTGAAAGTTAATCCTTGCGAAATTTTTTATATGAGTACAATAGAAGGTCAAGTTTGTTAGAAAAAATCCTCATTTTTAATTATTTTTCAATTATTAAAAAATTTATATCAGGTGCATATAGACTTGAAAGCCAATCGTGTCATTACTTAGTTTGTAGTCTTGAGGAGAAATCTTCTAGTTAGTCCCGACGAGCGATGTCCTCAATTAAGTGGATGATCTTCCAATCGAGTAGAAGATTGTAGTCATGAGGACGAGGAGCAATCTTCCAATTAAGTGGATGAAGATTATATGCTCAATTTTAGTGTTGGGGAGCAAATTTTTTAGCAGCATTTTCAATGTATCTTCAAATAGTTCGTTGCCTGGTGTGACATGTGAATGAATATTATTTTGGCAACTGAAACAAAAAGATACGAAAGCTGTGACGCAGACATGTCACGACCAGCCCGGACCCCGAATGCCGATTCCTACTTGTCTTTCCTCACGTCGTCCATGCACTTACTCTGCGTGTCATTTCGCTCTCGCCGCGACTAGAGGCTGGCTGTACCAATAAGGACGAAGAAAAAGAAGAAGAAACGTACGTAGAGAAGAGGAAGAAGCATCGATCGTAGCTGTACAGCACCTCACCTCGCTGGTGGCAGGCACGGCGACGGCGTCCATGGATCGGCACGTTCCCCAGTCAGTCTAGCCCCGCCATTAGTACAACCTAGTACGACAGCAGCGTCCAGCGGCTGTTCTTGGTAAGTGTCCGTTCCTTCTGCGACTCTCTCGATTGTTCCAGTGGTACTGCGAGCATTGCCACGATCGGGTTAATTACCGCTCCAACGGTTGTAAGAATATCACGTATTTTAACCGGTTATTAAGGGCATCTTCATCGGCGACCGTAAACTTCCTCACATCCGTGGACAAGGGGAATCCGTCCGTGGATATAGGGTGTGTTTGGATTGTGACCAAAGTGCATCTTACCAAAATTTTAATCACGACCCAAAGATTGGTCTTTATTTGGATGATTGACAATTTTTTGACATGCTAATGAACTCTAGCCAATTCTAGTTCATTTTTTTGTCAATGTTGGCCAAATCATGGGCAACCAAAACCTTAAGCAAAATTTTGGCTAGCCAATACTTTGGTGGGGCAACCTTGGGCACAAACCAAACACACCCATAGATACAGGGCGTCACCATCCAACGATGCCCGCATACATTTCAACTACTCTTTGAACCATCAAAGGAAATACATGCAAGCACAGTGGATTTCATACGGACCAAACGAAAACATTTACATTTTGGACATATTTTAACTAAAAAGATAAAACTATGTGCACGCATAGTGGCGCGGAGCTCCATTCTCACGACATGGATACACTACACTAGTCCATGGCCGGCCGCGGTGGATCCCTTTGTCTTCCCCGTGCTCATTGGGCTGTTGAGAGCCCCAGAGGTATATTCTCCCCCAGTATCTTCCCTAGGTCCGGTTGCGCCGCTCATCGGAATGGCAAAGGGGGTGCTTTAGTCGGAGGGGAAGGTGGACGCTTCAGCTGAAGGGGAAGGGTGCCTACTCCGCTTCCGTGAAGCCGAGGCGAGGGTCGACAATGGTCTGTGCTGAATCGGCCAAGTCACCAGTTGTGCATGCCGGTGACGGCCGGCGGTGGCCTTCCTGGACCCAAGCGGCGGCGACCTCCTGTGTTTTACTTTCCTTTAATGTTGGCGGTGGCGGCGGGCGCGGACGCGCTGGCCACTGACTCGTAAAGCTCCATGTCTTTCTCCACTGACCAGGCGCGGTGCCAGCACCGTTGACGGCGGATGGCATGGCTGTCGGCTTCGTCAATGGTAGCCCCAATGCCTGTTCCACCGTGCTCCCCCGTGCGCTTACCTGGAGGAACTCGCCACTCCTGCACGAGCTGGCTTCGAGCGGCGAGTAGTTGAACAACGCGCCGGCTTGGAGCGACAACTTGCTCCGTCGGGTTAGGCGAGGAAGGTGGAGCAGCGAGCTGCCTGGCTCGTATCCGGCGGGCTCGGTGGGCCACCCAGCCGGCTTTTATGTCGGAGAACTACTCTTCTTGCTCGTCGGATGCCATTAAATGGGTGGAGAAAATGGGTGAAGGAGGAGATGGGGAGCGGCAGAGTGATGCGATTCTTGCCCGGCGTCTAACCTCCTTAAAATAGCCGATTGAAGGGAGGAGCTTGCCCGATGTTGTGGTCAATGCCGACCCGCTCGTGAATGGATCGACGTGTGGTCGGAGTAGGTTTCTCGCACACGCGCGTATTAAATGGAGACGTTTGAATGCGGCTAGGAGGCGTGTTTATCCGAACGTGCAGCGGAGTGTCCTGGTCTGGCGCGCCGCTTCAATGACGGAGCCAGTGAGAGGCCGTGTCCGCTCTGGGCCGGCTTCAATGTGGAGCGGCCACTCTACAGCGACATAAATGCGGGAAGCTAGCGGCGGGGGGGGGGGGGGGGGGGGAGCACGGGCGAGAAAGGAGGGGGTATGGGTGGGCCAGGGTGGTCAGAAACGAGCATGGGTGATGTCTGAATGCCCACAAAGCCCCCACGTTTGTATCCGATTTACGGGAGAAAGTGCGTCCAGGCCCTGCGGACCGATGCAGAACCGCATTTGATGGCACAACACGTTCGAACCGCGTGGTCCAAACGGTTGCGAACTGTTTAAGGGTCAGCTTTGGAGATGTCCTAAGCCCATTTTTTTGATAACGACGATGAAATAAGGTTTATTATGTTTTAAAGAAAAACACAAAAAGCAACGGAAGTAAACATACTAATATCACACACTGACACATGCACTGTGTGTGATATATACTACTCCCTCTGTGAGTTAACGTAAGTCGTTTTTAAGTCTAGAAAACTTATATTAAGTCGAATAGCTTGTAGTTTTCTTTTGCGGGTACATAGGTGGAAAAGTTTTATAGTAAGTATCGGAGCGACATGTTTGATTTTTTTTAAATTGTTAGTAAGATATAAGAGATCGGCTACAGATGTCCTAAGCTAGAAGTATGATTGTTTTTGGAGCCAGTTGTGCCAGTGGTGCTCCACATGTGTTAGTCGTTGGCGGTACATTGACATCGACACATTGTAAACTGTCCTCAGTTTTTAAATATAAGTCTTTTTAGAGATTTTAATAGACTAGCGTTAAATCAATTAAAGCATACTTGTCTATATATATTCGTCTATATATATTTATATGTAGTTTATATAAAAATCTTTAAAAAAAACTTATATTTAAGAACGCAGGGAGTAGGAGTATAAGTTTCAATTAAAGCGTTCACGGCTGGAAGCAAGTAAACTATCCAAGCTGGTTTTGTTGCCTGTGTGCTGCCAAGTGCCAACTAGTGCATCTCTGTAATATTCGAAGTGTAATCGAAGTGTAATGTTACCCAAGCTTAGAACTCATTCTTTTTATCAAATTACGCAAGGTAACATTTCCATTTGGAGCATGCCTTGGTGTACTAATTGGAGTTCAATCCATGATCACCTTATACCACAACAAGCTGGTTTTCTGTATCCTGCTTTGGTTAAAGATCTTTGGCTTCCAGGACAAAAGATTTGGAATCATACTCTTATTTTCTCGCTTTTCCAACAACCCATGGCTTCTGCTATTGTTCAAACTGATATTGTTGTTGATGATGTTCCAGATTTGCTTTGTTGGGATCTTACTCCTAATGGCATTTGTTCGTCCAAATCTGCTTACAAACTGTGTTTGCAAGAAATCCATTCTAATCCTAGACATGCCCCTAGTGTTGTTCCTTCGGTATTAAAAGATCTTCTTAAATTGTTTTGGAAACAAAAAAACATTCTCCCTAGGGTGCAAACTTTTGCCTGGAGACTTCTAAGAAATGCTTTGCCTACGGGATTGCGCGCTGGTCGTTTCTCAATTCACATTTCTCAGATGTGTTGTCGATGTGGTCAGCAAGAGGATGAGTTTCATCTCTTTTTTCTTTGCCACTTTGCTCGTGCAGCCTGGTTCTCCTCTCCTTGGTTTCTTAAAGCGGATGTTTTGCTTCAAGGGCATTCTACGATGCATTCGGTGCTTACATCCCTCATTCAAATGAGGCATCCACATGGTTCTATTCCAAATATTCTTAATTTTCTGTGGTGCCTTTGGAAAGCTCGCAATGATTTTCTTTTGATCGAAAGGAAGCTCTTCCTTATCAAGTTAACATTGCAGCGGTTGCTTTGAATTTGGACTCTGATGATGTTCTTTCAAGTCTTTCTAATAAGCAACATCAGATTCAACATCATCTTGCTAACAATCAGCTTCCTTTGCAAGGTACCACGCTCAAGTCTGATTTGTTAATTGTCCGGAGCGAATTTTTTTTTCTGATGCAGCTTTCAGAACAAAGAAAGTCCCTGGTCTTCCACCAGGTGAAGTTGCCACAGGTGTTGGAATTTACATCTCAATTCCATTTGCTCAAGGAGAAATCAATGTTCAGGTTCAGGCCTCGGCAACATCTACTTCCACTCCTTTGCAAGCTGAAGCCATTGCTCTTTCTTCTGCTGCTTATATAGCCTCTCAGCTTAATGTTGTTCATCCAACTTTTTTGACTGATTGTCTTTCTCTTGCCAAGTATGCTGCTCTGAGAAACACCTTGGACTCCTCTATTCCTTGGAACATTAGAAAGGATCTGGCCATTTTTCTCAAGCAAACTGCTTCCTTGCATCCGAAGGTGTTTGATATTTCTAGAGAGATTAATGGTATTGCACATAATCTTGCTCAACAGGTTTTTAGATCCACTGGTAATACTCAAGTTTGTTGCTTTGCTCGAACCCATTCTCCTAGATCTTGCCATGTTGTGCCTCTCCTATCAAAATTTCAAATTCCAGATGTTAAATTACATACTGTGCACTGCTATTAGTATTTGGTCTCCTCACTATTAGCTTCTTTTCCTGTCATGTTTGTTTTTTCGGATTTTCATCTACAGGGCCCTTAGAACTATGCTGGACTTGGACTGTTGGAGATGCAAAGTATTTCTCCTTTGTTTTGCAGGTTGTGCGCATCTCCGGGATGCTGAAGGAAGTTTCTCTCTTACAGGTCTGGCTTGCTGTAACTGCTCTTTTCGGCGCCTGCAAGCTTCTTATGTCAAGATGGACAGTCTTTGGAGTATGTAGCGGCTGCAGTGCTTGGTTGTTTTAAATTTCTTTTCCCCTTCAGGCCTGCTGCCATGTTTCGGCTGCAGTATGTAATCCTGCTTCTCCTGATCATGTTGGTCATCGCATTGTGGTCCTTCCACTTTGCCTTATAGGATCTTTTCTTCAGCTCATTCTCATAGTTTCTGCTTATCCTCCCCTCTTATCATCTGCAGATCTATGTAACTCTCTTGTACTATCTCTTTGAGCTGAATGAAATTAGGCACCTCTTGGTGCCTTTGCTTGTTCAAAAAAAAAAGTGTAATATTTTGTCCTTTGTTTAGCAAAGCAAAGCAGGACGCAGGAGCCTAGCTACGAACGGCGCACGACGTATTTATTAATTGTGATTGTGATCGGCATGTTCTCTGGTCTTGCTAAGGTACGTGCTAAAATAAGCATGGGCACGATGCAGCCGTGCTTCCTCCATTAGCAGAGTAAATTAGACAGTTCACAGTTGTTCCAATGCTAGCTAGGCTGACAACAGGTGTAGCACCTACTGTAGTGTAGTACTCCTGTACATATGATCAACAACCGGAGGAAATTGATGGGAGATTCCTGGGTTAGGTGACAACACTACCAGCTGAGACTGAGAAGGAAACCGCAGCTGCCACGCCGGAAATTAGCTTTCTTTTTCCTAGCTGTGGAAGAATATATGCCTGCCCCGGCCAGCCGAAAACATCATATCGCGCACTCGGTTTTGGCCAAGTTTTTATGCTCGGATGCATGCAGCTGGAGATACATCGATCATACTAGATAGTTGTGGGTGGAGGGTCTAGGATCGTTTTCTCTTTTTGGACGGTATAAATGTTGATCGCGCTTTACTGGCTTTAACAAACTCGTCAAAAACCGAATTTGTTCTCTTGTCTGCTTTTTGGATATGTTTTTTTCGAATGACCTGCCTTTTGCATGTACATCCAGATTGCGAAAAGAAACCTACCATCGCATGTGAAGTCCCTGCCAGCACGGAGACACAGAGGTACGTACTAGGGATAATTGAGGTGCAGGCCCTTGGAGATTGGATTAGGGGAGCACCCATGGAAGCAAATTGGCGGCTCGTGCCCGCTAATCATGCAAATCAGGGGAGAGTATATAACATAATTGTTGCTTTCCTGTCTGAGAACATATAATTCCTCGTGAATAAACAATGTCCGCGATTGCAGAGGGGGGCAGCGCAAAAGTGCAGCATGCATGGTGGAGGCGCCGTTCTCTTCTTTTCTGCACGCACAAAAGTGTCCACTCCATCCCAGTCCAGGACACAGTTTTATACTCTGCGCACTTTTCGATGACCCAAACGGGCACTCATCTCAAAGTATCAAGGAAAGGCAAAGTTACAGTATATACTCCCAAATTTGACTATAAGTTTAGCTTAATATACAATATATTTTCGCGACTTAAATATTACAACATTCAAAACTTCTTTCAAATACAAATTCATTGATATAATTGCTGCCACATATAACCCATATTTGTTTGGTCTAATTTAAAATGCATGAAAAATGCCCCTTGGCTCTCGGTGTATATGAACCCAATGTGGAAAATAACTAGCGCTCCATCTGCAAAGAAATATACGAGCATTTAGATCACTAAAGTAGTGATCTAAACACTCTTATATTTCTTTACGGAGGGAGTAGTTACGAAAAAAAAAGTCAAAAAAATCTGAAACTTCCTCAAAAACAGATTTGACCTTCTATTGTACTCCCTCCGTCCGGAAATACTTGTCATCAAAATGGATGAAAATGGATGTATCTAGGAAGTTTCACGAAGGAAAAAACTCCTGTCGACTTCAGCTTAAAAAAAACAAGTACGAAAAACTAAAGAAGAAACGTACAGAAGAAGAAGAAACATTTTTTGGATATCAAAGAAGAAGAAGAAACATAGCAGTACAGCACGTCACCTCCATGGTAGCAGGCATGGCTCCATGGATGGCACGTTGCCCCAGTGTTAAGCCTCGTCAGTACAAGTGTACAACGTAGTACGACAACTGCGTCCAGCGACTGTTCTTCGTACAAGTCCGTTCCATCTCCGACTCTCTCGATGGTTCCACTGGTGCCACGAGCCTAGCTACGATCGAGTAAGTTACCACTCCAACGACCGTAATAAGAATATGACGTATTTTGACTTGTTAAGGCAAAAGTCTTACGACGATGAAATACAGTTTAACTGTCCTAAGAAAAAAACACAGAATGCATGATAAGTGAACACACTACTATGACACACTCGCATGCACTGTCTGCGATATATACTTAGTTGATTCAAAACGTTTAGTACCGGAGCGGTATGTTCATTACCATTGAAATGGAATTATTAGTCTAGCAACAAGGACGTTTGCTTTTGGAGCTAGTTGTGTGAGGGGTGGTCCACATGTGTAGTCATTGGCGATGGATTGTAAACTAAGTGGCAGTATAACTTTCAATTAGCTAGATGTGCATACCAAAGCAGGTGACAAGAATCAAAACATCCGCCGCGCGAGCGTTAACGGCTAGAAGCAAGTAAACTACCCACTCCACAGCTGGCCGGCTTGCTGTCTCTCTGCCAACTAGTCAATCCATGCATATATATCCCACGAACTGTATTATTTTCTACTTTCTTTTCCAGGCAAAGGAAAGCAGCACGCAGTAGCTACCGTCGTCGCCTAGCCACCAACGCCGCACGATGTTCTGATTGATCGGCATGTCCCCCTCGGCCCTCGCGTCCCCTCCCCTCCCACTCGTGCCGCCTGTTCCCCTCGGGCGGCGCCAGGGGCCCTCGATCCCGCACCGCCAGCCCCTCCCCGCTCCTCCATCCCCAGCCGCCGCTGCCGCCGGCAAGGGCCGCGGTAGCGGCAGGCCCTGCACCGCAGATCCTGTGAGGTGAAGGCGGCGTCTCATGCGGGGAGGCCGGGGGTGGCAGTCAGGGCAGCGCCCCTGCTGTGCGACGGCGATGGGAACCTACATGGCCGGCGGTGTGGCGGCCGCTGGCGCATGGTTGGCTCCAATGGCTGCGGATCTGGCGTCATGTACAGATCCGTCTCGGTACGGCCTTAGCCGGCCGGTGGCGCGAGGAGGACCTGTGAGGGGCGGCTGGAGGCTCCCTGCCGGCGTGTCGACGACGGCCCTCGTCTCCACGGCGAGGCCCCCTTCGGTTCCAGCCAGCTGCGAGGTTGGGGGGACGAGACTTCCGGTGAAAATCACGCCGACTTTGGTTATGGCGGACGATGGCGGCGTCTATGACGTCGTTCACTTCTCGAGGCATCGTTGTTGCAGGTCGTGACACACCACTTGTGATGCTTCGGGGAAAACCCTAGATCTGGATCTACCGGATCGGACGATGATGGTACCTTTGATGCTGTTGTCCCTCCCGAGGGCATTGTTTTGGAGCAAGTGCTGGTTGGACGTACGGGACAAGCGGAAGAGCGGTGTCTCATTCACCGCAAGGCCGACGGGGGATCCCGGTGGCATGGTGCCACGGAGGTTTGGCGACGGGCGCGTGTGGACGGATACATGCAGCATGGTGGAGTTGTCTGGCGTCGTGGTGGCGTCAACGGCAGGCCAGGCAAGGTCGATGGGTCAGTTTCTGCTCTGGAGATGGACCGGTGGAAGATGACGGCGGCATCCTTTGAGAGTGCGTCGGTCCGGTATGGGACCCAGTCCCGGTGTGTGGGTGGGCTGGAGCATCCGGCTTTGGATGTTAGGGTTTGGTGCGATGTCCGGATATTCAGCAGACCTTCATCAATGGGATAGGAATAACAACAGTTGTTGCCTAGATGGTTGCATTAGACCGACTGATGTATTACTTTGTAGGCCTCTGTGAATAATTAATAAAATGACTGCATGCATCGTTCAGATGCAGAGGCCGGGGTCTATCCTTTTTAATAAAAAAACACTACTAAAACAAGTATGGGCTGCTTCCAGTAGCTAGCACCATAATTAGACAGCTGTTCCAATGCAAGCCTGACAGCACGCCGTGTGGGAGCACAGTCGGAAGAAATTCATGGGAACGAAAGCGAAGTTGACACGCAGAAAATGAGCTTTTCCTGCCTGGCTATGGAATATATGCCCCGCCGAAAACATCATATCGCGCACTCGGGTTTCCCCGGTGTTCGTATTCTGAAATGCAGCTGGAGAGTGCTATCTATCTATCTAGTATCTCTGCTTAGATGCGTTGATCATCGATGTGAATAATAATTGATGGTCAGAGATCTTCTTTTTCTCTTTTTGGACAGTATAAATGCTGATCGTGATTTATTAGTTTTAACAAAAACTCGTCAATGGTCGAAGTTGTTCTCTTGTCTGCCTTTTGCATTAGCTAGGTTAACTGCACATATTTAGACAGCCATCCCTCGCCCCCCAAAAATTATATATTCCATGCATATCCAGATTGTGCATCTGAAAACCCTGCCTGCACGAGGCGGAGGTATGAGGAATACTTGTTGGATTAGGGGAGAACGTTTAGAAGCAAATTGGCGACTCGAGCATGCAAATCAGGGGAGCAGATACACTACAAAACTACTTCATGTCACCCACAAAAAAAAACTACTTCATGTCCGAACAAATCAAACGGAAATTAAAATGGTTTGAGATGCATGGTGGAACAAATCAAACTTGAAATCCAAATTGATTAGTCTGCCTTTAGGAGGATTTCAAGTTTGAGATTCAAACTAATCAATTTACGCACCCATCCACTCGAATCAAATTGTGCCACCATGTCGTGCATGTGGATTAGACGTGTTGCTATGTTCCATCACCTCATCTTAGAATTTATTCATTAGGCGGAAGCTTCTCCGCAAGCTTTCGAAAATCACCTCGTCTTAGCTAAGCCATCCGCCTCATATAGTACCAATGTCAAAAATATAAGCTAAGAGTTTGGTTCAGTACACCCCCCTAACTTTTCAATTTAGAATTCCGAAAGTGATAATCAGATTTTCAATTTTCTTTCAAATGTTCAGATTTTCAAAATTTGTCTAACTTTTCAAAAAATGCTCACAATTCAAGATATGGTATTTTTTATAAAAAAGTTCAGAATTTCAAAATTAGTGATTTTTAAAAAATGACCAGAATTTCAATTTTTCTTTAAATATTCATAAATTGTTCAGAAATTCAGAATTTGCTTAAATTTTCAAAAAATGTTTTAAAAAATTCTTTGTATTTTTAAAAAATGTGTTCACTTTTGAAAAGTACCGTTGCTACAGTATCAACCGACATGTCTACACAAATGCAAGCTGCCAAACAGAGTCTCAGCTTAACATGTCTCAGCATATACACCACTACCAAACAAAAGAAAATGCGTGTACTCAACATGTGTGCACTTAGCATGCATCAGAGAAGAATAACCCTGCTAAGTTGAGAATGCAACCAAACACACCCTAAATCAACATAGTGCAGTCAATAACCCCATCAATCCACAACATCTCTAACCATCCTCTCATCATCTTTGTTTAACATGCCAGGTTATGTCCAATCTCTTTAGCTAGTACTCCCCTTAAAGAAATATCAATGATCTAAACGTTCTTATATTTCTTTGCAGAGGAAGTACTAGGTTATGTTAAAACACTTTTGTATTTTTTTACAGAGGCAGTACTAGGTTATGTTATCTATTAGGTTACCCCATTAGGTTTGGGTTACTCAGTTCAATTCAAACACGTAACCCTCCGTTTATTAAGAGTCCTCACATATTTTAACATTTATATGCTCCACTAAAGAATGTGAACCACTTGTAATATCTAGCATACCACTGAATCAAACGTCTGGAATGGTATGTTGTGCAGCTATATACAAATGCCCAGTGGCACTCACTAGTAGGAAAAGGGGCTTTTACCCCGGTTTGTAAGGGCCTTTTGTCCCGGTTTTCGAACCGGGACTAAAGGGTCGTTACTAAAGCCCTAACCCTTTAGTCCCGGTTCTTACACGAACCGGGACAGAAGGTCCTCCACGTGGCCGCTGCTGCCAGCCCAGGCAGGGGGGCCTTTGGTCCCGGTTGGTGCCACCAACCGGGACCAATAGGCATCCACGCGTCAGCATTTCAGGGGCTGGAGTTTTTGTTTTTTTTAAGGGGGGGGGGGTGGGGGGTTAATTTAGGTGTTTCATATATTGTGTTAGCTAGCTAATTAATAGAGAGAAGTGTCCTCTCTTATCTCCGTGCTTGGTCGACGCTACGTATTATATACGTATGGAGAGGACTAGACACGCTAGCTAGTAATCAAATGAAGGAAACAGAAGATCGTCATGAACATATGCATACAGAGAGAAGTGATATCGACCACCTCTCCTTCTCTGAGAGATTGGTCGAACAACAAGTTCTCGTATATCTATCCGACACTACCGGCTACATATATACAATAATTATCTCTTACAATACAATCTCCTAATTAAATTGTAAGAACACAGGGTCCACATAGTATTCTCCGTTTTCAGCGATCACGTGGTCAAGGAAGAATGCCGCCAATTCCTCTTGAATTGCTCGCATACGATCTGGTGCTAGGAGTTCATCCCGCTTCCGAAACATCTAATTTGAAGAAGGGGGTCAATACATATATATATGAATAAATGAAACTCAACACAAATGATGGTAATAAAATAAAATTGTGAATATTATTGTTTACGCACTTCATATTGTTCGTCAGAGTAGCCCCGCTCACAGGTCGTGTAGCGGATGGACTCGCAAATGTAGTATCCACAGTAATTATTCCCGGGTTCCTGCCACAACCACTTTACAAGAAATAGAGGTCAATCAAACTGATAAGCAAGCATGCTAAATGGTATTGATGAAACTAGCGCTTGAATCACTAGGAGATGCGCGGAACATGCTACTATAGTACTTACTTTCGGGTGTTTAAATTGCAGCTTCTTCGGCAGTCCCGGAGCTTTTGTGGTGAATTTTCTCCAAACCCTGCCAGACAAAGAAAACAATTACTTGATATCAGGAAATGAACAAAGTTGCTGATATGGTGGATAATGATCGATTTAACTTACTTCTCGAGCATTTGAGTCATGTTCACATAGTCCTGGGGATCTTTTCGTCTCGAGTCTAAGACGGTTACTACTCCCTGCTCAAGCTTAATCTCTAGGAGAATAAAGTGGAAGCTGCGCATGCATGCATAAGTCATCAATTACATTACCATAACCTGGACTAATAAGGGAAACCGAATATGCACAAGACAGTAACACTCACTTGAAGTTGTAAGGAAAGAGTATTATATCTTTGTTTTGATTTAATACCAACGATCGTAGCAAGTTGGCCTCGGCTTCTTTGGGATGTTTTCAACCGTATATGCATCTATGAGATTTGTGTTAATGAACCCAATATCACCGATTTGTCTTTTCTTCAATTCGGCGATCTTCAATCTGCATAATATAGTGAGGATAATTATAAATACATGCAATGAAAGAGCTGACCTATATAGAGAGACTTAATGACAGAAGTAGTACTACTTACAGACAGTAGCAAGTGATCGTTGTTTTATCGAGGGCCTTTTGATTGTAAAACTGGAAGAAATCCTCAAATGGAACATTCAGCAGTTCAATTCCAACGAGGTCATGCTCCGGTTTAACTCTCAGCGTCAAAGTACTCATCCCATCAGACTCTCTGCAGGTTTTCATGTACCAATCATGTAATCTTCGCATCATCGTTGTTAGAGATCTTTCATCTTTGACGAGAGGCTTCCCGTAATGGTATTTGTGTTCGTCCACCTCCATGATTTCATAATGTACATCGTCGGACATGTAATCTCTAAGATTGCTGTAACCGGGCACCATCCTCGGATCATTAGCGACGATGTCTTTTGACACCTTGAGCGGGGGGCACGATTGGTTCGCTTGTTCGCCGAGCTGGGCAATTTTTTTCCCAGCTCGTCGTTCTTTTAACCTTTGATCACTGACAGTACTTCCCGACCGCTCCGCTTCGGCATATGTCTTTGCAAGAATGCGCTCATAGTTGCCTCTCGGCGGAGACTTTGATGGTTTTGTCAGGGCAGCCAGAGTGCGCTTTGCTTTCACCGGATCTACCTTCTCCTCCGGAGGTGGATGTTTCTTTGCTTTCACCCCTTCAAAGAAGTTTGTCACTTTGGCTCGCACGATCTTCCTGGTTTCCTCCTCGGTCCTCTCGTATGGTAACTTCTCTGGAGTCTTCAGAGAAGGACCGAATCTGTATTGCCTCCCGCCTCTGGCAGCTGTACTGCTAGACGCCGGCAGAGCAGACGGAGCGGCTGCGGCTGTCTTCTTTCCTTGCTTACGAGGCAGAGGAGAAGGACTACGACGCGCCGGAGCAGCCGCAGCGGCGGCAGGTCTCTTCCGCCCTTGCTGACGAGGCGGAGAAGGAGGAGGCTGGCTGCTCTGGCGCGCCGGTGCAGGCGGAGTGCCGCCACGCGCCGGTGAAGGAGGCGGAGTGCCCTGATCACTTGCCGGAGGAGGAGGCGGAGGAGGAGGCGGAGTGCCGCCACGCGCCGGAGAAGGAGGCTGAGTGCCCTGATCACTCGCCGGAGGAGGAGGCGGACTGCCCTTACTCGCCGGAGCCGTCCAGTTCGGAAGGTTGATTAGCTCCTTCCGCCATAGGCACGGAGTCTTCAGAGCTAAACCCAGCCGAGTCTCCCCTTCACCGGTAGGGTGGTCAAGCTGGAGGTCCTCAAATCCCTCCGTTATTTCATCCACCATCACCCTAGCATTCCTTCTGGAATCGGCCGGCAATGGTAGGTTGCGCCGGGTTCAGGAGGTAAAACAGAGCCAACAGCCGCCTTGACTTTGAAGTTCTGCCATTGCGCCATAAGGTGGCAATGTTGAGACTCCATGATAGCATCCACGGGGTAGCTAGCAGGAGCCGTCAAGACATGCTCCAGCTGAAGCAGCTCGGTGGAAGCCACGCTGCTTCTCCGCTGAGATGGCGGGGTAGCTTCGGGGGTAGTTTCGGCATATTGATTGCTATCTCGTTCCTCTAGCGCTTGAACCCTTTCGTGCAGCTTCTAAATTTGGGTCTGCTCCATTTTTTCCTCCTCTCCTGGCTTTTGTAACCGCCTGCGTCCGGAAAACCAGCCTTCCACGGAACGGAGCCTGGCGTGCCTCGTGTCCGTCCAGGGTGCTCAGGATTCACGAGGGCCATTGTGAGCTCGTCGTTCTCTCTGTCTGGAACGAACGTCCCTTCCTGCGCTGCATCGATATATTGCTGAATCTTCTTGACTGGTATTCTCAAAAGCTCGTTCGTCCAAACGCACCTCCCTGATACAGGGTCCAAGGTTCCGCCAGCCCCGAAGAACCAAGTCCGGCAACGGTCTGTCCAGTTCATTGTCTGTGGTTCGATCCCTTTTTCAAGCAGATCATTCTCAGCCTTGGCCCACTTAGGCCGGGCTTTGAGGTAGCCACCTGACCCCGTGCGATGGTGAAGCTTCTTCTTCGCAGCATTCTTCTTGTTTGTCGCTGACATCTTCTTACTCTTTTCCGATGTCTTGTGGGCCACAAATGCGGGCCAGTGATCTCTGATCTTCTCATACCGGCCGATGAATTCTGGTGTCTCTTCTTTGTCGACAAACGTTTTCAGCTCATTCTTCCACCTCCTGAATAGGTCTGCCATCTTCTTAAGAGCATGAGACTTGATTAATTGCTCTTTAACTGGCTTCTCCGGATCCTCCTCTGGCGGTAGGGTGAAATTTGCCTTCAGCTCAGTCCAAAGATCATCTTTCTGCATATCATTGACATAAGACACCTCAGGGTCTTCCTTCTTAGGCTTATACCATTGGTGGATGCTGATCGGGATCTTGTCCCTAACTAGAACCCCGCACTGAGCAGCAAATGCATCCTTTGTCCGGATGGGTTCAATCGGTTGGCCGTCGCGCGCGATTGCTGTGATCTCAAACCTTTCATCCGAGCGCAACTTTCTCTTCGGGCCTCGTCTCTTTACCGCAGTTGTGCTCGATCCGGAGGGCTAGAAAAAGAAGAAAGACGAGTGTTAATTAATATGTGTACATACCAAAACAATGAATGCATCAATTAGCTAGTCAGCACAGGCTTAACTAATATATTTACCTGGCCGGACTCTGTTCGGTCACCGGAGCCGTCACCACGGGCTCCTTCTTGCACCAGCATTGGGTCACCGGAGCCATCATAATCATGTCTTTCCTCCTCCACTCTTCGATCACCGTAGCCTGCTTCTTCACCCTGTTCTTCCAGACCATAATTGTCGTTAAGATACAACAAGATATCACCTCCGGCTAAGATTATGTCCCCCAACACCTCTTCTGCTTGCTCGTCTCGTCCATGCTCCATTGTTTCTGCAAATATTACAACATGGCAATTATTACACAAACATGACAACAGGTGGTTAGTGCAAACGTAGACCTAGCTTATTCCGGGTTTGGGGTGGCCTCAGCAACGCTTCAAGGGTAGGGGCGCGGCGGGAGGGGGTAGGAGACCGACATCGTTTTTTTCTACGGTTTGGGTGTCCTCGAGAGTTTTGGTCGAGCGAGAGGGCCGGGGGTGCTCCCGTGGTATAAGTTATCACGGTCGAGAGGGGGTATAAATATCGACCATCCATCATGTCGAAGTTATCTGGGAGGGAGTTATATATATCGACAACGACGACATACATACATGGGAAAATAATGTTATCGGGGAGGGGGTATATCGACCCCCCCCACGTGTTGAAGTTATCGGGAGGGGGTTATATCGACAACGACAATGAACGTACATGGGAAAATAATATTATCGGGGAGGGGGTATATCGAGCCCCCCTCGTGTTGAAGTTATCGGGAGAGGGGTATATCGACGATGACAGACCCGATAAAACATAAGAAAACGAAGAAGAAACAAAAAGAGGAGAAGAAGAAAAGGAATAGAGGAGAAGATCGAAGAAAAAAAAGAAGAAAAAAAAGAGGAGAAGAAGAAAGGAATAGAGGAGAGAAGAAGAAAAAATAGATTTTTTTTCAATTTTTTCTTCTTCTCTTCTATTCCTTTCTTCTTCTCCTCTTCTTTTTCTTCTTTTTTCCTCTTCTTATTTATTTCTCCTCTTCTTCCTCTCCTCTTCTTCTCCTTTCTTCCTCTTCTTATTTTCCTTTTTCCTCTCATTCATAAAAAAATGTTCAAATAGAAAATTTCAAAAAAAGTAAAGGTTTTGCCTAATGCATTGTTCATATGAATATACAAACATTTGCATATTCTACAATAATTAATATCACCAAAAAAATCTATGAACAGAAAAAATCCTAACTTTTCTAAAAATCTATCTTTTGCATATATACATGAACATATATATACACAGAGAACATATATACATACATATATACAGAGAAAATGCAAAAAAATCTAAAAAAGGATATATAAACAGATATACACACATACATATACTCATACATATACATATAAGCATATAAATGTGCAGAAAAAACAGGGAGGAAGGGGGCAGTGCCGGCCCTGACCAAGGCGACGGCGGCGCGTCGGGGCAGGGGCAGAGGCGACGGCGGCGTGGTCGGGGCAGGGGCAGAGGCGTCGGCGGCGAAGGGCGGGGCAGGGCGACGGCGACGACGGGGACGGGCCGGGGCGGCTCGCGTCGGGGCAGGGGCGCGGCTGACGGCTAGGGCGCGGGCAACGGTGACGGCGACGACGGGCACGGGCGACGGCGACGGCGTCGGCGGGGGTGGCGGGCGGCGTCGGGGCAGCCTGGCGGCGTCGGCGTCGTCGGGGCAAACTGCAGATGAACTCTGAAAAATTTCCTAAGTGTTTGCTTATATAGCAAAGCCTTTAGTCCCGGTTCGTGGCACCAACCGGGACTAAAGGTAGGCATTAGTCCCGGTTGGTGCCACCAACCGGGACCAAAGCCCTCCCTGAAAAGAGGGCTTTGGTCCCGGTTGGTGGCACCAACCGGGACTAAAGGGGGGGGGCATTGGTCCAATGCACCCCTTTAGTTCCGGTTGGTGGCACCAACCGGGACCAAAGGCCTCTTGCTGCCCGCGTCGCGGCCAAAAGTTTAGTCCCACCTCGCTAGTTGAGAGGGGCTCGGAGTGGTTTATAAGCCCCGCTGCGGCTGCTGTCTCGAACTCCTCTCTATAGCAGGCTTCTGGGCCTAACTTTCGCGCGCTGCCCGTTGAGCCCTCTAGCCCTTCTGGGCCTGTATTTGCAAACCCGAGGGTTGGAGGGCCCAGCGGGCAGCGCCCCAATATTTTTTTTGCTGTATTTAGTTTTTTTGTTTTCTTTTTTGCTTTATTTATTTTGTTTTGTTTCTACTTACAACAAAAAACTTATTTATTTTATTTTATTTTGTTTCTAATTACTTATTTATTTTACTTTATGATAATTCTTTTTGCTATTAAAGTTTCTATCAAAAAAAGTTCTTTATGAAAATTCTTTTTGCTTTTAATGATTTTGAACAGAAAATACTTCGATAATTTTATTTGCATCAATTTTATATGATTTTAGTTTCAATAATACTAGAGGTTTCTTATAATGTTTTGAACAGAAAATACTTTGTTAATTTTAGTTTCATAAATTTTATTAAAGTTTATTTTATTTTGTCGGAACAAAAGAAGTCCGGAGTTGTAATAAGTTATTAAAAATAAAAAAGAGGCGCAATGCTCGTTGATTTGCTTCAAGCCTTTCGGAATAGTGTAGACTGCACTGCACATAGCTCCATGCAGTCTACCTTATTCCTCAAGGCTTGAAGCTAAGCAACGTGAGCATTGCGCCTCTACTTCATCGTCTCTGCACTCAGGGCTTGTAAACCGCTCCTAATGCCTCTCAGCTAGCGAGGTGGGACTAAAAAACTGCTTAGTAAGAAACTCTAGTACCGGTTCGTGCCACGAACCGGTACTAAAGGTGCTCGTGGGGCCACAACCTCATTAGTACCGGTTCGTGGCACCAACCGGGACCAAAGGGTGGAATTGGTCCCGGTTCGTGCTACCAACCGGGACCAATGGCCTTGCACAGCGGCGTGGTGGTGGGAGTTTAGTCCCACCTCGCTAGCTGAGAGAGAGCCGCACCTGTTTATAAGGTGCGGTGCGCCTGAGCTGTCGAGCTCCTCTCTAAAGCAGGCTTACGGGCCTAACCTCTCTGTACATGCCTGTGAGCCTACTGGGCCTTCTGCGGGCCAGAATCCTGGCCCATGGATGGGTTTCTAATCGTATTCAGGCCATGGTGGCCCAATAGGTGGCATAATTTTTAATTTTTGGCCTGTTATTTTTCATGCATTTACTAATTATTTTGAGCTATAAGACCCTAAAATTGAAAAGCATTTCAAATGAACTCTGAAAAGGTTGAAAGTTGGCATGGTATCATCATTTCATCCACATAGCATGTGCAAGAAAGTTGAGAGGGTTACGGCAAAAACTAGATGCACTTCGTGTACAAAACGGACAATGGTATCATACTCGTCTGTTACAAAGTTGGCATGGTATCATCATAATAGTTGCGGGAGAAAGTCTTCACTTTTTCTTCGCTTGTTTCATTTGCTTATTGCGCCGTAACTATGGATAATCTTCATCGTTTATCAGGATGCTTGGGTCAGCCTTGACTTTGAAGGGAGGAATTTCATGAAACTTTTCATAATCTTCAGACATGTCTGTCTTGCCCTCCACTCCCACAATGTCCCTTTTTCCTGAAAGAACTATGTGGCGCTTTGGCTCATCGTATGATGTATTCGCTTCCTTATCTTTTCTTTTTCTCGGTCTGGTAGACATGTCCTTCACATAGATAACCTGTGCCACATCATTGGCTAGGACGAACGGTTCGTCAGTGTACCCAAGATTATTCAGATCCACTGTTGTCATTCCGTACTGTGGGTCTACCTGTACCCCGCCTCCTGACAGATTGACCCATTTGCACTTAAACAAAGGGACCTTAAAATCATGTCCGTAGTCAAGTTCCCATATGTCCATTATGTAACCATAATATGTGTCCTTTCCCCTCTCGGTTGCTGCATCAAAGCGGACACTGCTGTTTTGGTTGGTGCTCTTTTAATCTTGGGCGATCGTGTAAAATGTATTCCCATTTATCTCGTATCCTTTGTAAGTCAATACAGTCGAAGATGGTCCCCTAGACAACGAGTACAACTCATCACAAACAGTGGTGTCACCTCTGAGACGTGTTTCCAACCAACTGCTGAAAGTCCTGATGTGTTCACATGTAATCCAGTCGTCACACTGCTCCGGGTGTTTGGAGCGCAGACTGTTCTTGTGTTCATCGACATACGGGGTCACCAAGGTAGAGTTCTGTAGAACTGTGTAGTGTGCTTGAGACCAAGAATATCCGTCCCTGCATATTATTGAGTCCCCTCCAAGCGTGCCTTTTCCAGTCAGTCTTCCCTCATACCGCGATTTAGGGAGACCTATCTTCTTAAGGTCAGGAATGAAGTCGACACAAAACCCAATGACATCCTCTGTTTGATGGCCCATGGAGATGCTTCCTTCTGGCCTAGCGCGGTTACGGACATATTTCTTTAGGACTCCCATGAACCTCTCAAAGGGGAACATATTGTGTAGAAATATGGGCCCCAGAATGACAATCTCGTCGACTAGATGAACTAGGACGTGCGTCATGATATTGAAGAAGGATGGTGGGAACACCAGCTCGAAACTGACAAGACATTGCGCCACATCACTCCTTAGCCTTGGTATGATTTCTGGATCGATCACCTCCTGAGAGATTGCATTGAGGAATGCACATAGCTTCACAATGGCTAATCGGACGTTTTCCGGTAGAAGCCCCCTCAATGCAACCGGAAGCAGTTGCGTCATAATCACGTGGCAGTCATGAGACTTTAGGTTCTGGAACTTTTTCTCTGCATATTTATTATTCCCTTTATATTCGACGAGAAGCCAGTGGGGACCTTCATACTGAGCAGGCATTCAAAGAAGATTTCTTTCTCTTCTTTCGTAAGAGCGTAGCTGGCAGGACCTTCATACTGCTTCGGAGGCATGCCGTCTTTTTCGTGCAAACGTTGCAGGTCCTCCCGTGCCTCAGGTGTATCTTTTGTCTTCCCATACACGCCCAAGAAGCCTAGCAGGTTCACGCAAAGGTTCTTCGTCACGTGCATCACGTCGATTGAAGAGCGGACCTCTAGCTCTTTCCAGTAGGGTAGGTCCCAAAATATAGATTTCTTCTTCCACATGGGTGCGTGTCCCTCAGCGTCATTCGGAACAGCTAGTCCGCCGGGACCCTTTCCAAAGATTACGTGTAAATCATTGACCATAGCAAGTACGTGATCACCGGTACGCATGGCGGGCTTCTTCCGGTGATCTGCCTCGCATTTGAAATGCTTGCCTTTCTTTCGACATTGATGGTTGGTCGGAAGAAATCGACGATGGCCCAGGTACACATTCTTCCTGCTTTTGTCCAGGTATATACTTTCAGTGTCATCTAAACAGTGCGTGCATGCGTGGTATCCCTTGTTTGTCTGTCCTGAAAGGTTACTGAGAGCGGGGCAATCGTTGATGGTTACAAACAGCAACGCGGGCAGGTTAAATTCCTCCTGTTTGTGCTCATCCCACGTACGTACACCGTTTTCATTCCACAGCTGTAAAAGTTCTTCAACTAATGGCTTTAGGTACACATCAATGTCGTTGCCGGGTTGCTTAGGGCCTTGGATGAGAACTGGCATCATAATGAACTTCCGCTTCATCCACATCCAAGGAGGAAGGTTATACATACATAGAGTCACGGGCCAGGTGCTGTGATTGCTGCTCTGCTCCCCGAAAGGATTAATGCCATCCGCGCTTAAACCAAACCATACGTTCCTTGGGTCAGCTGCAAACTCAGCCCAGTACTTTCTCTCGATTTTTCTCCACTGCGACCCGTCAGCGGGTGCTCTCAACTTCCCGTCTTTCTTACGGTCCTCACTGTGCCATCGCATCAACTTGGCATGCTCTTCGTTTCTGAACAGACGTTTCAACCGTGGTATTATAGGAGCATACCACATCACCTTCGCAGGAACCCTCTTCCTGGGGGGCTCGCGGTCAACATCACCAGGGTCATCTCGTCTGATCTTATACCGCAATGCACCGCATACCGGGCATGCGTTCAGATCCTTGTACGCACCGCGGTAGAGGATGCAGTCATTAGGGCATGCATGTATTTTCTGCACCTCCAATCCTAGAGGGCATACGACCTTCTTTGCTGCGTATGTACTGTCGGGCAATTCGTTATCCTTTGGAAGCTTCTTCTTCAATATTTTCAATAACTTCTCAAATCCTTTGTCAGGCACAGCATTCTCTGCCTTCCACTGCAGCAATTCCAGTACGGTACCGAGATTTGTGTTGCCATCTTCGCAATTGGGGTACAACCCTTTTTTGTGATCCTCTAACATGCGATTGAACTTCAGCTTCTCCTTTTGACTTTCGCATTGCGTCCTTGCATCGACAATGACCTGGCGGAGATCATCATCATCGGGCACTGGTTCCTCTTGATCTCCAGCAGCTTCCCCCCTTGCAGCATCATTGGGCACATCGTCTGGTTCCTCTTGATCTTCAGCAGCTTCCCCCGTTGCAGCATCACCGTATTCAGGGGGCACATAGTTGTCATCGTCCTCTTCTTCTTCGCCGTCTTCCATCATAACCCCTATTTCTCCGTGCCTTGTCCAAACATTATAGTGTGGCATGAAACCCTTGTAAAGCAGGTGGGTGTGAAGGATTTTCCGGTCAGAGTAAGACTTCGTATTCCCACATATAGGGGATGGACAACACATAAAACCATTCTGCTTGTTTGCCTCAACCACTTCGAGAAAATCATGCACGCCCTTAATGTACTCGGAGGTGTGTCTGTCACCGTACATCCATTGCCGGTTCATCTGCGTGCATTATATATAATTAAGTGTGTCAAAAACCATTACAGAACATCATGAATAGATAATTAAGTGACCAAATTAATAGAAGTTCATCATCACATTAAAACCAAAGTACATACATAGTTCTCATCTAACAACATATATATAGCTCTCCAGAGCATCTAATTAATTAAACCATACATTGAAACTATGTAAAACATTTCAATGCGAAAACAAATGCGATCATAATCGCAACCAAGGTAACAATTGATCCAACGGCATAATGATACCAAGCCTCGGTATGAATGGCATATTTTCTAATCTTTCTAATCTTCAAGCGCATTGCATCCATCTTGATCTTGTGATCATCGACGACATCCGCAACATGCAACTCCAATATCATCTTCTCCTCCTCAATTTTTTTTATTTTTTCCTTCAAGTATGTTTTCTTCTTCAACTAAATTTAACCTCTCGACAATAGGGTCGGTTAGAATTTCCGGTTCAACCACCTCCTAGATAAATAAAATCTATGTCACATTGGTCGGTATATTTGTCATAAACAATAGATGAACCAAATAGTTATAAAAAGATAATATATACCACATCCGAATCATAGACAGGACGAGGGCCGACGGGGGCGGATACCAAAACCATCGCACTATGTAATAAGAAGGAATAATAAAAGTAACAAAATTAGACAAGTAACTATCTAAAGTAAGAATTTTTTTTCCTTTCAGAAAGAAGATAAGAACAAGAGGATCACCACGGTGGTGCTGGCGACGAGATCGGCGCGGGCGATCGACGGCGGTGAAGACGAGGACGGGACGTGACGGACCGCTAAACTTAGACAAATCTCTGGGAAAATGGAGCTCGAAGGTCGAGTTTCGAGAGGAGAAAGATTAACTAGTGTGGCTCAGACATTTCATCGAACACCTCATGTGCATAGGAGGTGAGGTAGAGCACCCAAATGCCCTCCCCTCGCCGGCCAGAAAAAACAGAGCACTGTGGACTGCTCTGCTGTGGCGATGGGGTATATATAGGGAACTATTTGGTCCCGGTTCGTGGCACCAACCGGGACTAAAGGCCTTTGGTCCCGGTTGGTGCCACGAACTGGGACCAATGCCACCTTTCGTCCCGGTTGGTGGCACCAACCGGGACCAAAGGCCTTGTGCTGCCCCGCGTCAAAAGTTTAGTCCCACCTCACTAGTTGAGAGGGCTCGAGAGTGGTTTATAAGCGCTGCTGCGCCCACCCTCTCGAGCTCCTCTCAACTGCAGGCTTTCGGGCCTAACCGTTCTCTTTGCCTGTGGGGCCTACTGGGCCTTCCGCGGGCCTGAATCCTGGCCCACGGATGGGTTTCAAGTCGTATTCAGGCCGTGGTGGCCCAGTAGGTGGCATAAATTTTTTCTCTGTTTTTTGTTTTCTCTTTTGCTTTATTTGTTTTGTTTTGTTTCTACTTACAACAAAAAACTTATTTATTTTATTTCCAATTACTTATGTATTTTACTTTAATTATTTTATTTTTATTTATTTTACTGCTGCTATTTTTATTTAATTTATTAAGGTTTATTTATTTAAGTTACTATAGTTTATTTTATTTTATTTTATTAAGGTTTATTTATTTTTATTTACTATAAAAAAATGAACATAGATGCGCCTATAGAGAAAATTCAACCTCAATTCATAATAAATTTCTATGAAATTCAAAGAAATTTACTGTGAATTTAGGTCAAATTCCCTGTATAAGGGCATCTATTTTCACTTTGAGAGGAGCTCAACAAGGCAGAGAGGGACGGGCTTAAAAACTGGTGTGAGCGCCCTTCGGTTGGCGAGATGGGACTAAACACTGGCCGCAACTAGGACCAGCCCTTTAGTCCCGGTTTGTGGTATGAACCGGGACGAAAGGGTGGTGGGCCAAGAGCGTGGCACATTGGTCCCGGTTTGTCCCACCAACCGGGACCAAAGGGTCCGGACGAACCGGGACCAATGCCCCCACGAGACCCGGCAGGCCCCTGGCCGCACGAACCGGGGCCAATGATCACATTAGTTCCGGTTCGTGACTGAACCGGGACTAATGTGAATATTGCCCTGTGACCAAAATCCAGTTTTCTATTAGTGACTGTTCGTCGTTCTCTACGCGCACGTGCCCCTAATGAGGGCGCCGTAAGTGGTCGAGCGCTCGCGCCAGCGTTGGCGCGAAGCGGGTGGCGTTGATGCGAACGTCCTGCTTGGCGAGGTAGAGCTCGAAGACCTTGGGCCAGCCGCTGCGTGTTAGACTTAATCTTGATTCAGGTATCTGTATAGTTTGTTTTTCGTTATGCATGTAGCTTAGTTTGTCTAGGGAGTAGTTGTCCAACGAAGCTTCAGCAGAGGCGTGCGGAGAAGGCGAGATGCCAAGGCGTCGTGCGATACGACGATGATGGCGAGATGCCAATGGCGGTGTGAGGCTGCAGTGCTGCGTGAGGCAGCGTGGCCGTGTGATGCGGCAAGTGCGACGAAGGCTGGAGTGTGGGGCTCTACGAGCATGTTTAGCCGGCTGGGTTGATCCGGTTGTGAGCTGCATGCAAGTCCTAGTCTTGGGACGTTGGAGTGAATCAAGGAAACAAACTGGCTGCATGCAAGTAGTTGGTTAGCTAGCTTTGTGCGTGTGCATGGGTTAGTGGGTTTAGTGGCCCG
This sequence comes from Triticum aestivum, assembly GCF_018294505.1. Lineage (NCBI taxonomy): Eukaryota > Viridiplantae > Streptophyta > Magnoliopsida > Poales > Poaceae > Triticum > Triticum aestivum. Next base: position 473,393,815 of record NC_057796.1, read on the forward strand.
AGTGGAGGCTGGGTTAGGGCGTGCGTGAGCCAGCCCGGTGTATATATATGTGTTGATCAGATGAATGAAAAGGAGGCCGTGAGGGCTAGAGCAGAAAAATGTAGCGTTCTGTACACCAAGGGAAGGGCCTCACGGCAAAGCTCTTCTGGTCTCCCTTGGTTCATGCGTGTGTATGTGTGTGTTCTCATGTGTTCGTGAGAGAAGATGAAGAGAGAAACCTCAGGAGAGTTGTGCGAGGCAGCTCGAGGTAGAAGATTAAGCGGTGCTGCGAGAGGAGCGGCGCCAACACTGCGGTGGACGGAGTCGGGGTCCTTGATCGCCGGGTGCTCCGGCCCCAGCGCCTCCAGCAGCGAGCTCTCGTCCACGCTCACGTCGTAGTCGAAGTAGCCGAGCCCCATGTCTGCGGAGGGCGAGCCGAACGCGGTGCTCGCGATGAACCCCATCTTCCCGTACGGCACCACCTGGATCAGCACGCCACCCGGCGGCAGGAACAGCGCGTTCGTCAGCCCCGCGCTGTGGATGCCTAGCACCACGTCGAACGAGTTCACCACCCGCGCCTGCTCCGCGTCGGGCGCGTCGCCACGCAGCTCCGCCACCACCGCCTCGAACCCCTACGCCTGTGCCGCCCGCGCGATCTCCGGCTCGTTCAGGATCCGGCGGTAGTGCCCCCGGTGGATCAGCAGCAGCCGCGGCTTCTTGTGCGGCGGCGGCTCCCGGGCCAGGCTGACGCGTGGGAGCGCGTAGGTCTCGCGCAGGAACCGGGTGAAGTCGGCCATGGAGAGGCGGCCCCCCGGCACCAGCTCGGGAACGATGCTCAGCTCCTTGTAGAGTCGGAGCCCCACGGTGACGCGCGGGAAGCACCGGACCTGCGCGTCGCCGTCCATGTCCACCGCGTCGTACTTGGACAGCCCCCGCAGGAAGGCCCTGTACTTGACCGGCCACTGCGGATGGAGCCGGATGTTGGCGATGAGGAACATGACCTCGCCGTGGTACCGCCGCGACGCGATGAAGACCGGCGCCAGTATGTCGCTGTAGTCGTGCCAGTAGTTGCCCGCGTACCCGTCGATCGCGAAGAGGACGGCCGGCACGTCGTGGGTCACCGTGCATGGCACCGCGGCGGCCCGGTCCTGTAGCTGCGTCACGGTGACCTTCCTTATGCCGTCGAGCTTGCGCGAGTATGGCGTGATCATCCACTCCCGGCGCTCTGACTCGGACCCGCTCGCCGGGACGAGGGTCACCGACAGGGCAGTGCCGTTGGTGCGGACGTCGCCGTCCACTTCGCATGTGTCGGATAGGTCATAGGAGCGCCCCGCCGTGCTGCACACCACCTTGCCATTCTCTGTCGATCGACGGCAAGCAAAAGGATTTTTTTTACCATGGTTAAACTAGCTTCGTTCATCAGCATAAAAGCAAATACGATCAAAACAACACGAGTCTTCACCTGTTTCATGGGGATCTTTGATGTTATTATGATCCATGATCTGTCCTACTTCCGTAATGACAACTGCAAATTAAGCAAAGAAGCTCAGCTTCCGGCAGGGGTGCATAGAGACGGCGAGGTAAACTGTTCCATTATTTACGCACCATGAGGGGGTAGGCTGACGGCGAGATGCCGAGCGACGAGATAGGTGAGGAGCATGAGGAGACCGCCGACGACGAGGCCGACGTTGACGTGCTTCTGCACCGAGCTCCTTTGGCTCCTCCCGGGCTTCACCTCGCCGCCGTGCATTGCAACTTCCTGCTGCTGCCGCCGCCGCCGCTCTCAGCTTTTTGTAGCTGTTGTCATTCTTGCTTTTGTTCTGCAGTCAACATGGCTGCACTAGGATACAAGTCAACATGGCTGCGCTTGAGGCTAATCTAGTGGGCTAAGTGTAATTAAGTGTGCAAATTGTTGTTGACTAGGTGTTGCTAATTTCGTGGGCTGGGATACTAGGTTCTGATTGAGTATTTTTTCTGAGAATGAAATGATAACACATCGTTGACGGAACAGGGCCTGCCATCTATCGTGATTCTACTGGTTTATAAGTCGGGTAAGAATTTTTAGTCTTTAATTTAACCAACAAAAACATGCGTGACATGCTTAAAATATATGTTTAAAAACTTTACCCAAATGATAAGTGCCACACGTGTGGCACGAAGCACTCCGGCCCTAACGGTTTTTACAACTAAAGTTGACATCCGTAAAAAAACAAAAAAGAACTGAAACTTGCCATCCGAAAAAGAAGTTGTCATTCTTGACAACTAAAGTTGCCATGCTCGCGTCACTAAAATTGTCATAAAAAAGTTCGGAGTTGCCATGTGTTCGTGCCATACATGTGGCACTTATCAGGATAATCTAAAGATACATACTTTTTTGAGAAATAGATTTTTTTATAATATAATGAAGACCTAAACACCAGTTCCCAACTTGCAAATTAATGCAACAAGAGGGAGTAGATGATTTCTTTTAAAAAATTGATGTCAATTGGAATTGTTCCAGCAAAGTATAGCATAGACTCACAAAATTTATCATATTGTAGTACGAAAATGTACATATATTTTTTCTGAACATCTCTTTTTCAGATGTGTACGGTGCAAGAAGATGTTCATTTGCAAAAAAAATTGTTTTTGGACAATTTTTTGTGTAGTATGAGTATGAAATGTGAGGAGGTTCAAATCCGCCCACGAGAGTTTACCCGATTCTTTTCCGTTGAAAAACTTCGTTAGTTTCATCGGTTGACCGATTATTTAGTATTGCACTTAATACATGGCCGTGGTTTGTTACCAGCGGTAGCGGGCACATTGTTTAAGGGGCTCTAGAAATTTATAGCACGTATAGAGATTATATGACAACATCATATATATCATATAATTATAGTGATGGATGCTTATCAGACCCCACATATTTTTTTCACAAGCAATTTTTTTCCTAAGCAACATTAGTACATCCCCAACAGTAACCAAGGTATTCGACGCCATGCACTGTGGGTGGGCCATGTTGCAGCGTTCTCACTTGATGAAGGGGTGCAATTGGTGTTCTTATTAATAGAACTTGGTACTAGAAAGAGAGATATCACATGCAAATATATTATCTTGAACATCTTTTATGGTTGTGAACTATCAATGAAATTGAACAAAGTATTTTTGACTAGACATGGAAGACAATCTAATGATCGCATTGTTATGCATATTTTATTTTACTTGCCATGGATCCTCACATGCATAATTTATTTCAGCCTCCGCTAGCCTTAATTCCCGTACTAAGCATGAATTCTGCTTGTGCATTCAAAAACCCTGAACCCAGTCTCCTCCACAAGTGTCAACTATACCTACATGTGGGTCAAGAAAGATATTCCAAGTAAGTTGTCATCATTGGAGGCATCAAAGTTGCACTTGAATGAAGTATGAGTTTTTATTGGAAGAGAATTGAAACTTTATACAAACTTGTGATACGGCATAAAACTATAATAATAACACAAATGGGTGTAATCAGAAGGGGCAATGTAAAGTAAGGTTCCTTTCTAGTAAACTTTATGCAACCAAAACCCCCAAAAATGCATGACAAGCTCTGCTTCTCTCTGGGAAGGGCTTCTCTTTTATTTTTATGTTGAGCCAATTTTCGCGATCCCTCTTAAACTCTTAAAGTAAACATAGCATAAGGATATGACGTATCCCTCTACGGAGGGCCTTTATTTCACCACTCCAACCACCGTAAGGATATGACGTATTTTAACCGGTTAAGGCAAACGTTTTACAACAACAAAATACAGTTTAAATGTCTTTAGAAGAAAACACAAAATGCATGATAACTGAACATACTTAGTTGATTCAAAACATTTAGTAGTGAGTAAGGTCAGGTATCAGAGCGTATATATGTTCGTTCTCTTTGAAATTGTTAGTCTACCAACAAGGACGTTTGCTTTTGGAGCCAGTTGTGCGAGTGGTGCTCCACATGTGTTAATCATTGGCATTTCTAAAATTTAGTATGATTACATAATTATTTTTAATACATGTTGTCAACTTTTGAAGTAATTGCGCGTTTAAAAAAATACAATCGTTATATGAGTAACTCAAAAAAAAAACTGTGTGTTGGGCATATTCTTTTAAATAGTTACATATTTGAATAATATAATGAGGATGCACAATAATTGCACATGCTTATGGTCCTGAGCGAAGACACATTAATTTTGGGCCGTGCCTGTGTTTTAGTAACTTTCAATTAGCGAGTAGATTTGCCGACCAAAGCAGATGCCAAGAACCAAAACATGAACGTTATAATACGGCTAGAACAAGTAAACTTTCCGCTCCACAGCTGGCATGGTGTCTGTGTGCCAACTAGTGAATCCATACATATCCCTCGAACTGTTATATTTTGTCCTTTCTTTGCCAGGCAAAGCAAAGCAGCACGCTGCAGCTACCGTCGTCGCCTAGCTACCAGCGGCGCACGATGGATTCGTTTATTAATTCTGGTTGAACGGCATGTTCTCAGATCTTGCCATGGTAATAGTAGTAGTGCTAAAAGAAGTATGGGCTGCTTCCAGTAGCTAGCAGCGTAATTAGACAGTTGTTCCAATGCAAGGCCGACAGCAGGCCGTGGTAGCACAGGCACTGGAGTCATTAGTAGAAAATAGGGCTTTGGTCACAGCACAATATACATATTAGTCCAGGTTGCATTATGAACTGGGACTAATGTGAGCATTAGTCCCGGTTCGAACGGCTAAAGACATTAGTCCCGGTTCAAATGGACCCTTTAGTCCTGGTTTGAGACACGAACCGGGACAAAAGGGCATCACACCCTTTAGTCCCGGTTTGTGTCTCAAACCGGGATTAAAGATTAGACCTTTAGTCCTGGTTTGAAATATGAACCGGGACTAAAGGGTGCGATGCCCTCTAGTCCCGGTTCGTGTCTCAAACCGGGACTAAAGGGCCCATTTCTCAAACTCTACCCCTCCCCCCCCCCCCCCCACACCCCCCGTGTATCGCCATTTCAGTTTTGGAAAAAACAAAAAAAAGATAAAAACTTCAAAAAATAAAATCCTTCGATATGTAGTTATATTACTACATCTACTAGTTACGAAAATTAAAAAACTTAAATTTGGACATGTTTTGCAAAAAAGTGTCATGAAAAAGTAAAACGGCTATAACTTTTGCATACGATGTCGGAAAAAAAATATAATATATCATTCCGTAGGCCTGTTTGCAAATTTTTAGAATCCTCAAATTCTAAAAGGAAAAAAAGATATGCTCAAATTTCAATTTTTTTTGAATTTTGGTTAAATCTGGTCAAACTATGGTCAAACTACTTATTCAAGAAGTATTAGTGTTACTACATAATTATTCAAGAATATTAGTGTTACTAAATAATTATTTCAATTTTTTTGAAATTTGGTCAAATATGGTCAAACTGTGGTCAAACTATGGTCAAACTACTTATTCAAAAAATATTAGTGTTACTAAATAATTATTGTTTTTTAGAATAATAGTTTCAAAGTCAAACAGTGAAACGTGTGACTTCATGCTCAAGCTAAACTCCTGAGGGTTAATAGGATTGACATCTTACTATTGTCAGGAAAACAACAAGTGCAGCCTTGGAAACGAGGGGGAATAGAACCCGGAAGTTAAGTGTGCTTATGCTGGAGTAGTGAGAGGTGGGTGACCGGCTGGGATGATTTGGAATGATGAGGGGTGATTAGAGATTAGAAGTTAAATTGAGCAGTGATGAGAGGTGATTAGAGATAAATTGTAAAATAATTCAGAAATTTGAAAATCAGAAAAAAAAATTCAATTTTTTTTTCGTAAAATACCAACCGGGATAAATTGTAAAATAATTCAGAAATTTGAAAATCAGAAAAAAAAATTCAATTTTTTTTCGTAAAATACCAACCGGGACTAAAGGTGGAGTTCCAGACAGCAGCCACGTGGAGGGCCTTTAGTTCCGGTTCGTATAAGAACCGTGACTAACGGGGGGGGGGGGGGGGGGGCTTTAGTACCGACCATTTAGTCTCGGTTCCAGAACCGGGACTAAAGGCCATCTAAAACCAGGACAAATGATCCTTTTTTCTAGTAGTGAGTGTACATATACGATCGGTGTGCAACAACGGGAAGAAATTGATGGGAGATTCGTTGGCTGGGTGACAGAACAGCTGAGACTGATGAGAAGGAAAGCGAAGTTGACACGGAAAATGAGCTTTTCTAGCTGTGGAATATATGCCCCGGCCAGCCGAAAACATCATATCGCGCACTCGGTTTTGCAAAGTTTCTATGCTCGGATGCAGCTGGACAGAGCTAAGCTATCTATCAGCTCAGACCGATCACACCCTTCCAAAAGGAAAAACTTAGATTGATCACATATCTAAAGCATGTGAGTGATGGATGATGACGTATCTTTCTTACTCTTTTTGGACAGTATATATGTTGATCCGCTTTATTACAATTACACTTAACAGACACTCTTCAAAGGACGAATTTGTTCTCTTGTCTGGCTTATGGATTAGGTCAATTGCATCTAGTGTGGTACAATGTATCCAGAGAGTGGAACAAAAAGGACAAAATCTAGCATGCAAAATCCGTGCCATCACGAGTCAGAGGCATCACTTGCTCGAGGTGAAGGCTCTTATCTTGTGTTAGGGAAGCAAATTAGCGGCTCGTGTCCGCTAATCCAGCAAATTAGGGGCAGCATATATATATATATATATATATATATATATATATATATATATATATATATATATATATATAGAAGTTTAAGCACCCTTGGATTCTCTATAGCCTCCAGCCACCTCCTTTTGCTAGGATTTCTAATTGACTGCTTTCTGTCTGATTTCCTTTATTTCATCGTGAACAAACAATGGCCGCGATCGCCGCATAGGGGCAGTGCAAAAGTGCAGCATGGTGGAGGCACCGGTCTGTTCTTTTCTGCACGCAGAAAGTGTCCAGTTCAGGACAAAAATTTATTACACTTTTCGATGAACTGGCCGGGCACTATGTGCAAGTCTCAAGGAGTATTATAACCAGAGCTTTGTCTAGTTTAGGATAGAAGAAATGTTAGGGTCCAGCTGATAGATTCACTCAATCATTATGATTCTAGCTGCAACTCACGAATTACAAGTGGATCTCAAGGAAGAAGAAGGGATCAGAGAACAGAGGAGGAAGAACTCGAACTACAAGAGAACGACGCACGTCACACCAAGCCAAGGCCGAAGCAGCCTCCTCTGTTATATGTAGTCACGTCTCCATGAGCTGGATGGTGGCTGTGGGCCCTGCGAAGCCCAGGTCGCTGACAAGAAACGACGATCAAGTGATCATTTTGTGTTTGGAAGGTACACGGGGAGCAGTGCGACTCCTGTCTCACCGTTTTACAAATTAAAGGGAGACAGTCAGCTGGTGTAACAATATCTACATTATGATGACACGGCTCAAGTTTGCCCCACGTCGCTTCACTTACAGAACACAGTAATAGCCTGTACTTACCTGTAAAATTTTACTGTGTTGTGCATACTTAAAAGGTGTTTAAAAGATGTTCAAGAGCTCAAAAGGTTTAGTACATGTTTCTAAAAATATAAAAATATGAAAAGAAAACAAATATGGACAGCTAAAACAAACACTGGAAAAACCTTCACATATCTCTCCACCCCACCCCCAAAAGAAAGTGAACAATAAAACAACAGTTAAGATAGTTAACAAACGAATAAAGGTTTGAAAAATAAAAGGTCAAATAAAAAATAAAATAACAAGAGGAAAAGGATAGGGAGCAGAAAAATGCAAGGAAAGAAATACGAAAAAAGAAAAAGAAAAGAAAAAATGAAACAGGCAAAAACAAAATAGGCCGGTCCATTACTTGGGGAGCGCCATCAGCCCGTCAAACGGAAACGGGTATATAGCCCAAGCTCCAAACCCTTCTCTGAAGCCTAGGACGAGTGCACAGCATAATCGATCAGCCGCCGCTACCTTATCGACCGCTCCTCTCCGGCGTCGGCGCGTGCCTTCCACCGGGCTCCATCACTGGAACGAACACCGCGCGGTGTCGCCCCCAATCTGCGCCGCCAATACGTCGAGCACCACCCCCACGGACCACGGCATAGCACGAACACAGGCAAGTGTACGTACATGCATGTCGGCATAACTCAATCTAGGCCTCGTCGATTTGATTTCGTGGTCGGATTGCATGGAGAACATGGTTAGCTAATATAAAAGGCATGCATGCACTAAACCGAAGGCTACGCAATTTGATTGGATCATAAAAATGCCCATGATCCCTACTGGATCTGCATCTTAAAGCAAGTATAATAAGTTTATGTAAGCAGGCTGTAACGGTTAAAATATTATTTTTTTGCTGACATGGAGGGGAGAGAAGAGGAGAGAGAAGATGAGCCGGCTACAGAATAAGAGCCAGCTGCAACACGTGCTCCTAGGCAGTATGTAAGAGTGGGAGGTGGGCACTGTATTGATGAAATAGCACATTTTTATATCTTACTATTATACTTGAAGGCTATAAGGTTGGCTATAGATGACGTGGCAATATCATATAGCCATCAGCTGGCTATACAGGTAATATGCACGTAGTAATGTAGCTGCTATTTATTTCCTCTCCTCTTCTAACCATAAACATTGAACAAACATAAAACTATACTGTAGGGAATCGTAGCATAATTTTAAAATTTTCCTACGCTCACCAAGATGCATCTATGGAGTATACTAGCAACGAGGGAGAAGGAGTGCATCTACATACCCTTGTAGATCGCGAGCGGAAGCGTTCCAATGAACGTGGATGACGGAGTCGTACTCGCCGTGATCCACATCACTGATGACCGAGTGCCGAACGGACGGCACCTCCGCGTTCAACACATGTACGGTGCAGCGACGTCTCCTCCTTCTTGATCCAGCAAGGGGAAGGAGAGGTTGATGGAGATCCAGCAGCACGATGGCGTGGTGGTGGATGTAGCGGGTCTCGGCAGGGCTTCGCCGAGCTTCTGCGAGAGGGAGAGGTGTAGCAGGGGAGGAGGGAGGCGCCCAAGGCTGTAATATTGCTGCCCTCCCTCCCCCCTTTATATAGGCCCCCTAGGAGGGGGGCGCCGGTCAAACCCCATCTAGGGTGGGGGCGGCGGCCAAGGGGGTGCCTTGCCCCCCAAGGCAAGTGGGAAGCCCCCCCACCCTAGGGTTTCCAACCCTAGGCGCATGGGGGGAGGCCCATGGGGGGCGCCCAGCCCACTAGGGGCTGGTTCCCTTCCCACTTCAGCCCACGGGGCCCTCCGGGATAGGTGGCCCCACCCGGTGGACCCCCGGGACCCTTCCGGTGGTCCCGGTACAATACCGGTAACCCCCGAAACTTTCCCGGTGGCCGAAACTTGACTTCCTATATATAATTCTTCACCTCCGGACCATTCCGGAACTCCTCGTGACGTCCGGGATCTCATCCGGGACTCCGAACAACTTTCGGGTTTCCGCATACACATATCTCTACAACCCTAGCGTCACCGAACCTTAAGTGTGTAGACCCTACGGGTTCGGGAGACATGCAGACATGACCGAGACGCCTCTCCGGTCAATAACCAACAGCGGGATCTGGATACCCATGTTGGCTCCCACATGTTCCACGATGATCTCATCGGATGAACCACGGTGTCGAGGATTCAATCAATCCCGTATGCAATTCCCTTTGTCAATCGGTATGTTACTTGCCCGAGATTCGATCGTCGGTATCCCAATACCTTGTTCAATCTCGTTACCGGCAAGTCTCTTTACTCGTACCGCAATGCATGATCCCGTGACTAACGCCTTAGTCACATTGAGCTCATTATGATGATGCATTACCGAGTGGGCCCAGAGATACCTCTCCGTCACACGGAGTGACAAATCCCAGTCTCGATCCGTGCCAACCCAACAGACACTTTCGGAGATACCCGTAGTGCACCTTTATAGTCACCCAGTTACGTTGTGACGTTTGGCACACCCAAAGCACTCCTACGGTATCCGGGAGTTGCACGATCTCATGGTCTAAGGAAAAGATACTTGACATTGGAAAAGCTCTAGCAAACGAAACTACACGATCTTTTATGCTATGCTTAGGATTGGGTCTTGTCCATCACATCATTCTCCTAATGATGTGATCCCGTTATCAATGACATCCAATGTCCATAGTCAGGAAACCATGACTATCTGTTGATCAACGAGCTAGTCAACTAGAGGCTTACTAGGGACACGTTGTGGTCTATGTATTCACACATGTATTACGATTTCCGGACAATACAATTATAGCATGAACAATAGACAATTACCATGAACAAAGAAATATAATAATAACCATTTATTATTGCCTCTAGGGCATATTTCCAACAGTCTCCCACTTGCACTAGAGTCAATAATCTAGTTACATTGTGATGAATCGAACACCCATTGCGTCCTGGTGTTGATCATGTTTTGCTCTAGGGAGAGGTTTAGTCAACGGATCTGCTACATTCAGGTCCGTATGTACTTTACAAATATCTATGTCTCCATTTTGAACACTTTCACGAATGGAGTTGAAGCGACGCTTGATATGCCTGGTCTTCCTGTGAAACCTGGGCTCCTTCGCAAGGGCAATAGCTCCAGTGTTGTCACAGAAGAGAGTCATCGGGCCCGACGCATTGGGAATCACCCCTAGGTCGGTAATGAACTCCTTCATCCAGACTGCTTCCTGTGCTGCCTCCGAGGCTGCCATGTACTCCGCTTCACATGTAGATCCCGCCACGACGCTTTGCTTGCAACTGCACCAGCTTACTGCTCCTCCATTCAAAATATACACGTATCCGGTTTGTGACTTCGAGTCATCCAGATCTGTGTCGAAGCTAGCGTCGACGTAACCCTTTACGACGAGCTCTTCGTCACCTCCATAAACGAGAAACATATCCTTAGTCCTTTTCAGGTACTTTAGGATATTCTTGACCGCTGTCCAGTGTTCCATGCCGGGATTACTTTGGTACCTTCCTACCAAACTTACGGCAAGGTTTACATCAGGTCTGGTACACAGCATGGCATACATAATAGACCCTATGGCCGAGGCATAGGGGATGACACTCATCTTTTCTATATCTTCTGCCGTGGTCGGGCATTGAGCCGTGCTCAACTGCACACCTTGCAATACAGGCAAGAACCCCTTCTTGGACTGATCCATATTGAACTTCTTCAATATCTTGTCAAGGTATGTACTCTGTGAAAGACCAATGAGGCGTCTCGATCTATCTCTATAGATCTTGATGCCTAATATATAAGCAGCTTCTCCAAGGTCCTTCATTGAAAAACACTTATTCAAATAGGCCTTTATACTTTCCAAGAATTCTATATCATTTCCCATCAATAGTATGTCATCCACATATAATATGAGAAATGCTACAGAGCTCCCACTCACTTTCTTGTAAACACAGGCTTCTCCATAAGTCTGTGTAAACCCAAACGCTTTGATCATCTCATCAAAGCGAATGTTCCAACTCCGAGATGCTTGCACCAGCCCATAGATTGAGCGCTGGAGCTTGCATACTTTGTTAGCATTCTTAGGATCGACAAAACCTTCCGGCTGCATCATATACAACTCTTCCTTAAGGAAGCCGTTAAGGAATGCCGTTTTGACGTCCATCTGCCATATCTCATAATCATAGTATGCGGCAATTGCTAACATGATTCGGACGGACTTCAGCTTCGCTACGGGTGAGAAAGTCTCATCGTAGTCAACCCCTTGAACTTGTCGATAACCCTTAGCGACAAGTCGAGCTTTGTAGATGGTCACATTACCATCCGCGTCCGTCTTCTTCTTAAAGATCCATTTGTTTTCTATGGCTCGCCGATCATCGGGCAAGTCAGTCAAAGTCCATACTTCGTTTTCATACATGGATCCTATCTCGGATTTCATGGCTTCTAGCCATTTGTCGGAATCCGGGCCCGCCATCGCTTCTTCATAGTTCGAAGGTTCACCGTTGTCTAACAACATGATTTCCAGGACAGGGTTGCCGTACCACTCTGGTGCGGAACGTGTCCTTGTGGACCTACGAAGTTCAGTAACTTGATCCGAAGCTTCATGATCATCATCATTAACTTCCTCCCCAGTCGGTGTAGGCACCACAGGAACATCTTCCCGCGCTGCGCTACTTTCCGGTTCGGAAGGGGTGACTATCACCTCATCAAGTTCCACTTTCCTCCCACTCAATTCTTTCGAGAGAAACTCCTTCTCCAGAAAGGACCCGTTCTTGGCAACGAAGATCTTGCCTTCGGATCTGAGGTAGAAGGTATACCCAATAGTTTCCTTAGGGTATCCTATGAAGACGCATTTTTCCGACTTGGGTTCGAGCTTTTCAGGTTGAAGTTTCTTGACATAAGCATCGCATCCCCAAACTTTTAGAAACGACAGCTTAGGTTTCTTCCCAAACCATAATTCATACGGTGTCGTCTCAACGGATTTCGACGGAGCCCTATTTAAAGTGAATGCGGCAGTCTCTAAAGCATAGCCCCAAAATGAGAGCGGTAAATCGGTAAGAGACATCATAGATCGCACCATATCCAATAGAGTGCGATTACGACGTTCGGACACACCGTTTCTCTGAGGTGTTCCAGGCGGCGTGAGTTGTGAAACTATTCCACATTTCCTTAAGTGTGTACCAAATTCGTGACTTAAATATTCTCCACCACGATCTGATCGTAAGAATTTTATTTTCCTGTCACGTTGATTCTCAACTTCACTCTGAAATTCCTTGAACTTTTCAAAGGTTTCAGACTTGTGTTTCATTAGGTAGACATACCCATATCTACTTAAATCATCAGTGAGAGTGAGAACATAACGATATCCTCCGCGAGCCTCAACACTCATTGGACCGCACACATCGGTATGTATGATTTCCAATAAGTTGGTTGCTCGCTCCATTGTTCCGGAGAACGGAGTCTTGGTCATCTTACCCATGAGGCATGGTTCGCACGTGTCAAATGATTCGTAATCAAGAGACTCCAAAAGTCCATCTGCATGGAGCTTCTTCATGCGCTTGACACCAATGTGACCAAGGCGGCAGTGCCACAAGTATGTGGGACTATCGTTATCAACTTTACATCTTTTGGTATTCACACTATGAATATGTGTAACATCACGTTCGAGATTCATCAAGAATAAACCATTGACCAGCGGGGCATGACCATAAAACATATCTCTCAAATAAATAGAACAACCATTATTCTCGGATTTAAATGAGTAGCCATCTCGAATTAAACGAGATCCAGATACAATGTTCATGCTCAAAGCTGGCACTAAATAACAATTATTGAGGTTTAAAACTAATCCCGTAGGTAGATGCAGAGGTAGCGTGCCGACGGCGATCACATCGACCTTGGAACCATTCCCGACGCGCATCGTCACCTCGTCCTTCGCCAGTCTCCGTTTATTCCGTAGTTCCTGTTTTGAGTTACAAATATGAGCAACCGCACCGGTATCAAATACCCAGGAGCTACTACGAGTACTGGTAAGGTACACATCAATTACATGTATATCACATATACCTTTGGTGTTGCCGGCCTTCTTGTCCGCTAAGTATTTGGGGCAGTTCCGCTTCCAGTGACCACTTCCCTTGCAATAAAAGCACTCAGTCTCAGGCTTGGGTCCATTCTTCGACTTCTTCCCAGTAACTGGCTTACCGGGCGCGGCAACTCCCTTGCCGTCCTTCTTGAAGTTCTTCTTACCCTTGCCCTTCTTGAACTTAGTGGTTTTATTCACCATCAACACTTGATGTTCTTTTCTGATTTCCACCTCCGCTGATTTCAGCATTGAATATATCTCAGGAATGGTCTTTTCCATCCCCTGCATATTGAAGTTCATCACAAAGCTCTTGTAGCTTGGTGGAAGCGACTGAAGGATTCTGTCAATGACCGCGTCATCCGGGAGATTAACTCCCAGCTGAGTCAAGCGGTTGTGCAACCCAGACATTCTGAGTATGTGCTCACTTACAGAACTATTTTCCTCCATTTTACAGCTGAAGAACTTGTCGGAGACTTCATATCTCTCGACCCGGGCATGAGCTTGGAAAACCAATTTCAGCTCCTCGAACATCTCATATGCTCCATGTTTCTCAAAACGCTTTTGGAGACCCGGTTCTAAGCTGTAAAGCATGCCGCACTGAACGAGGGAGTAATCATCAGCACGCTGCTGCCAAGCGTTCATAACGTCTTGGTTTTCTGGGATTGGTGCATCACCGAGCGGTGCTTCTAGGACATAATCTTTCTTGACTACTATGAGGATGATCCTCAGGTTCCGGACCCAGTCCGTATAGTTGCTGCCATCATCTTTCAGCTTGGTTTTCTCTAGGAACGCGTTGAAATTGAGGACAACGTTGGCCATTTGATCTACAAGACATAGTGTAAAGATTTTAGACTAAGTTCATGATAATTAAGTTCATATAATCAAATTATTTAATGAACTCCCACTCAGATAGACATCCCTCTAGTCATCTAAGTGAAACATGATCCGAGTTAACTAGGCCGTGTCCGATCATCACGTGAGACGGACTAGTCAAGATCGGTGAACATCTCCATGTTGATCGTATCTTCTATACGACTCATGCTCGACCTTTCGGTCCTCCGTGTTCCGAGGCCATGTCTGTACATGCTAGGCTCGTCAAGTCAACCTAAGTGTATTGCGTGTGTTCCGAGGCCATGTCTGTACATGCTAGGCTCGTCAACACCCGTTGTATTCGAACGTTAGAATCTATCACACCCGATCATCACGTGGTGCTTCGAAACAACGAACCTTCGCAACGGTGCACAGTTAGGGTGAACACTTTCTTGAAATTATTATAAGGGATCATCTTACTTACTACCGTCGTTCTAAGCAAATAAGATGCAAAAACATGATAAACATCACATGCAATCAAATAGTGACATGATATGGCCAATATCATTATGCTCCTTTGATCTCCATCTTCGGGGCACCATGATCATCTTCGTCACCGGCATGACACCATGATCTCCATCATCATGATCTCCATCATTGTGTCTTCATGAAGTCGTCACGCCAACGATTACTTCTACTTCTATGGCTAACGCGTTTAGCAACAAAGTAAAGTAATTTACATGGCGTTATTCAATGACACGCAGGTCATACAAAATAATAAAGACAACTCCTATGGCTCCTGCCGGTTGTCATACTCATCGACATGCAAGTCGTGATTCCTATTACAAGAATATGATCAATCTCATACATCACATATATCATTCATCACATCTTCTGGCCATATCACATCACATAGCACTTGCTGCAAAAACAAGTTAGACGTCCTCTAATTGTTGTTGCAAGTTTTTACGTGGTTTGTAGGTTTCTAGCAAGAACGTTTCTTACCTACGTATGACCACAACGTGATTTGCCAATTTCTATTTACCCTTCATAAGGACCCTTTTCATCGAATCCGTTCCGACTAAAGTAGGAGAGACAGACACCCGCTAGCCACCTTATGCAACTAGTGCATGTCAGTCGGTGGAACCTGTCTCACGTAAGCGTACGTGTAAGGTCGGTCCGGGCCGCTTCATCCTACAATGCCGCCGAAACAAGATACGACTAGTAGCGGCAAGAAGAATTGGCAACATCAACGCCCACAACTGCTTTGTGTTCTACTCGTGCATAGTAACTACGCATAGGCCTGGCTCATGATGCCACTGTTGGGAATCGTAGCATAATTTTAAAATTTTCCTACGCTCACCAAGATGCATCTATGGAGTATACTAGCAACGAGGGAAAAGGAGTGCATCTACATACCCTTGTAGATCGCAAGCGGAAGCGTTCCAATGAACGTGGATGACGGAGTCGTACTCGCCGTGATCCAAATCACCGATGACCGAGTGCCGAACGGACGGCACCTCTGCGTTCAACACATGTACGGTGCAGCGACGTCTCCTCCTTCTTGATCCAGCAAGGGGAAGGAGAGGTTGATGGAGATCCAGCAGCACGATGGCGTGTGGTGGATGTAGCGGGTCTCGGCAGGGCTTCGCCGAGCTTCTGCGAGAGGGAGAGGTGTAGCAGGGGAGGAGGGAGGCGCCCAAGGCTGTAATATTGCTGCCCTCCCTCCCCCCCTTTATATAGGCCCCCTAGGAGGGGGGCGCCGGCCAAACCCCATCTAGGGTGGGGGCGGCGGCCAAGGGGGTGCCTTGCCCCCCAAGGCAAGTGGGAAGCCCCCCCCACCCTAGGGTTTCCAACCCTAGGCGCATGGGGGGAGGCCCATGGGGGGGCGCCCAGCCCACTAGGGGCTGGTTCCCTTCCCACTTCAGCCCACGGGGCCCTCCGGGATAGGTGGCCCCACCCGGTGGACCCCCGGGACCCTTCCGGTGGTCCCGGTACAATACCGGTAACCCCCGAAACTTTCCCGGTGGCCGAAACTTGACTTCCTATATATAATTCTTCACCTCCGGACCATTCCGGAACTCCTCGTGACGTCCGGGATCTCATCCGGGACTCCGAACAACTTTCGGGTTTCCGCATACACATATCTCTACAACCCTAGCGTCACCGAACCTTAAGTGTGTAGACCCTACGGGTTCGGGAGACATGCAGACATGACCGAGACGCCTCTCCGGTCAATAACCAACAGCGGGATCTGGATACCCATGTTGGCTCCCACATGTTCCACGATGATCTCATCGGATGAACCACGGTGTCGAGGATTCAATCAATCCCGTATGCAATTCCCTTTGTCAATCGGTATGTTACTTGCCCGAGATTCGATCGTCGGTATCCCAATACCTTGTTCAATCTCGTTACCGGCAAGTCTCTTTACTCGTACCGCAATGCATGATCCCGTGACTAACGCCTTAGTCACATTGAGCTCATTATGATGATGCATTACCGAGTGGGCCCAGAGATACCTCTCCGTCACACGGAGTGACAAATCCCAGTCTCGATCCGTGCCAACCCAACAGACACTTTCGGAGATACCCGTAGTGCACCTTTATAGTCACCCAGTTACGTTGTGACGTTTGGCACACCCAAAGCACTCCTACGGTATCCGGGAGTTGCACGATCTCATGGTCTAAGGAAAAGATACTTGACATTGGAAAAGCTCTAGCAAACGAAACTACACGATCTTTTATGCTATGCTTAGGATTGGGTCTTGTCCATCACATCATTCTCCTAATGATGTGATCCCGTTATCAATGACATCCAATGTCCATAGTCAGGAAACCATGACTATCTGTTGATCAACGAGCTAGTCAACTAGAGGCTTACTAGGGACACGTTGTGGTCTATGTATTCACACATGTATTACGATTTCCGGACAATACAATTATAGCATGAACAATAGACAATTACCATGAACAAAGAAATATAATAATAACCATTTATTATTGCCTCTAGGGCATATTTCCAACAGTCTCCCACTTGCACTAGAGTCAATAATCTAGTTACATTGTGATGAATCGAACACCCATTGCGTCCTGGTGTTGATCATGTTTTGCTCTAGGGAGAGGTTTAGTCAACGGATCTGCTACATTCAGGTCCGTATGTACTTTACAAATATCTATGTCTCCATTTTGAACACTTTCACGAATGGAGTTGAAGCGACGCTTGATATGCCTGGTCTTCCTGTGAAACCTGGGCTCCTTCGCAAGGGCAATAGCTCCAGTGTTGTCACAGAAGAGAGTCATCGGGCCCGACGCATTGGGAATCACCCCTAGGTCGGTAATGAACTCCTTCATCCAGACTGCTTCCTGTGCTGCCTCCGAGGCTGCCATGTACTCCGCTTCACATGTAGATCCCGCCACGACGCTTTGCTTGCAACTGCACCAGCTTACTGCTCCTCCATTCAAAATATACACGTATCCGGTTTGTGACTTCGAGTCATCCAGATCTGTGTCGAAGCTAGCGTCGACGTAACCCTTTACGACGAGCTCTTCGTCACCTCCATAAACGAGAAACATATCCTTAGTCCTTTTCAGGTACTTCAGGATATTCTTGACCGCTGTCCAGTGTTCCATGCCGGGATTACTTTGGTACCTTCCTACCAAACTTACGGCAAGGTTTACATCAGGTCTGGTACACAGCATGGCATACATAATAGACCCTATGGCCGAGGCATAGGGGATGACACTCATCTTTTCTATATCTTCTGCCGTGGTCGGGCATTGAGCCGTGCTCAACTGCACACCTTGCAATACAGGCAAGAACCCCTTCTTGGACTGATCCATATTGAACTTCTTCAATATCTTGTCAAGGTATGTACTCTGTGAAAGACCAATGAGGCGTCTTGATCTATCTCTATAGATCTTGATGCCTAATATATAAGCAGCTTCTCCAAGGTCCTTCATTGAAAAACACTTATTCAAATAGGCCTTTATACTTTCCAAGAATTCTATATCATTTCCCATCAATAGTATGTCATCCACATATAATATGAGAAATGCTACAGAGCTCCCACTCACTTTCTTGTAAACACAGGCTTCTCCATAAGTCTGTGTAAACCCAAACGCTTTGATCATCTCATCAAAGCGAATGTTCCAACTCCGAGATGCTTGCACCAGCCCATAGATTGAGCGCTGGAGCTTGCATACTTTGTTAGCATTCTTAGGATCGACAAAACCTTCCGGCTGCATCATATACAACTCTTCCTTAAGGAAGCCGTTAAGGAATGCCGTTTTGACGTCCATCTGCCATATCTCATAATCATAGTATGCGGCAATTGCTAACATGATTCGGACGGACTTCAGCTTCGCTACGGGTGAGAAAGTCTCATCGTAGTCAACCCCTTGAACTTGTCGATAACCCTTAGCGACAAGTCGAGCTTTGTAGATGGTCACATTACCATCCGCGTCCGTCTTCTTCTTAAAGATCCATTTGTTTTCTATGGCTCGCCGATCATCGGGCAAGTCAGTCAAAGTCCATACTTCGTTTTCATACATGGATCCTATCTCGGATTTCATGGCTTCTAGCCATTTGTCGGAATCCGGGCCCGCCATCGCTTCTTCATAGTTCGAAGGTTCACCGTTGTCTAACAACATGATTTCCAGGACAGGGTTGCCGTACCACTCTGGTGCGGAACGTGTCCTTGTGGACCTACGAAGTTCAGTAACTTGATCCGAAGCTTCATGATCATCATCATTAACTTCCTCCCCAGTCGGTGTAGGCACCACAGGAACATTTCCCGCGCTGCGCTACTTTCCGGTTCGGAAGGGGTGACTATCACCTCATCAAGTTCCACTTTCCTCCCACTCAATTCTTTCGAGAGAAACTCCTTCTCCAGAAAGGACCCGTTCTTGGCAACGAAGATCTTGCCTTCGGATCTGAGGTAGAAGGTATACCCAATAGTTTCCTTAGGGTATCCTATGAAGACGCATTTTTCCGACTTGGGTTCGAGCTTTTCAGGTTGAAGTTTCTTGACATAAGCATCGCATCCCCAAACTTTTAGAAACGACAGCTTAGGTTTCTTCCCAAACCATAATTCATACGGTGTCGTCTCAACGGATTTCGACGGAGCCCTATTTAAAGTGAATGCGGCAGTCTCTAAAGCATAGCCCCAAAATGAGAGCGGTAAATCGGTAAGAGACATCATAGATCGCACCATATCCAATAGAGTGCGATTACGACGTTCGGACACACCGTTTCTCTGAGGTGTTCCAGGCGGCGTGAGTTGTGAAACTATTCCACATTTCCTTAAGTGTGTACCAAATTCGTGACTTAAATATTCTCCACCACGATCTGATCGTAAGAATTTTATTTTCCTGTCACGTTGATTCTCAACTTCACTCTGAAATTCCTTGAACTTTTCAAAGGTTTCAGACTTGTGTTTCATTAGGTAGACATACCCATATCTACTTAAATCATCAGTGAGAGTGAGAACATAACGATATCCTCCGCGAGCCTCAACACTCATTGGACCGCACACATCGGTATGTATGATTTCCAATAAGTTGGTTGCTCGCTCCATTGTTCCGGAGAACGGAGTCTTGGTCATCTTACCCATGAGGCATGGTTCGCACGTGTCAAATGATTCGTAATCAAGAGACTCCAAAAGTCCATCTGCATGGAGCTTCTTCATGCGCTTGACACCAATGTGACCAAGGCGGCAGTGCCACAAGTATGTGGGACTATCGTTATCAACTTTACATCTTTTGGTATTCACACTATGAATATGTGTAACATCACGTTCGAGATTCATCAAGAATAAACCATTGACCAGCGGGGCATGACCATAAAACATATCTCTCAAATAAATAGAACAACCATTATTCTCGGATTTAAATGAGTAGCCATCTCGAATTAAACGAGATCCAGATACAATGTTCATGCTCAAAGCTGGCACTAAATAACAATTATTGAGGTTTAAAACTAATCCCGTAGGTAGATGCAGAGGTAGCGTGCCGACGGCGATCACATCGACCTTGGAACCATTCCCGACGCGCATCGTCACCTCGTCCTTCGCCAGTCTCCGTTTATTCCGTAGTTCCTGTTTTGAGTTACAAATATGAGCAACCGCACCGGTATCAAATACCCAGGAGCTACTACGAGTACTGGTAAGGTACACATCAATTACATGTATATCACATATACCTTTGGTGTTGCCGGCCTTCTTGTCCGCTAAGTATTTGGGGCAGTTCCGCTTCCAGTGACCACTTCCCTTGCAATAAAAGCACTCAGTCTCAGGCTTGGGTCCATTCTTCGACTTCTTCCCAGTAACTGGCTTACCGGGCGCGGCAACTCCCTTGCCGTCCTTCTTGAAGTTCTTCTTACCCTTGCCCTTCTTGAACTTAGTGGTTTTATTCACCATCAACACTTGATGTTCTTTTCTGATCTCCACCTCCGCTGATTTCAGCATTGAATATACCTCAGGAATGGTCTTTTCCATCCCCTGCATATTGAAGTTCATCACAAAGCTCTTGTAGCTTGGTGGAAGCGACTGAAGGATTCTGTCAATGACCGCGTCATCCGGGAGATTAACTCCCAGCTGAGTCAAGCGGTTGTGCAACCCAGACATTCTGAGTATGTGCTCACTTACAGAACTATTTTCCTCCATTTTACAGCTGAAGAACTTGTCGGAGACTTCATATCTCTCGACCCGGGCATGAGCTTGGAAAACCAATTTCAGCTCCTCGAACATCTCATATGCTCCATGTTTCTCAAAACGCTTTTGGAGACCCGGTTCTAAGCTGTAAAGCATGCCGCACTGAACGAGGGAGTAATCATCAGCACGCTGCTGCCAAGCGTTCATAACGTCTTGGTTTTCTGGGATTGGTGCTTCACCTAGCGGTGCTTCTAAGGACATAATCTTTCTTGGCTACTATGAGGATGATCCTCAGGTTCCGGACCCAGTCCGTATAGTTGCTGCCATCATCTTTCAGCTTGGTTTTCTCTAGGAACGCGTTGAAATTGAGGACAACGTTGGCCATTTGATCTACAAGACATAGTGTAAAGATTTTAGACTAAGTTCATGATAATTAAGTTCATCTAATCAAATTATTTAATGAACTCCCACTCAGATAGACATCCCTCTAGTCATCTAAGTGAAACATGATCCGAGTTAACTAGGCCGTGTCCGATCATCACGTGAGACGGACTAGTCAAGATCGGTGAACATCTCCATGTTGATCGTATCTTCTATACGACTCATGCTCGACCTTTCGGTCCTCCGTGTTCCGAGGCCATGTCTGTACATGCTAGGCTCGTCAAGTCAACCTAAGTGTATTGCGTGTGTTCCGAGGCCATGTCTGTACATGCTAGGCTCGTCAACACCCGTTGTATTCGAACGTTAGAATCTATCACACCCGATCATCACGTGGTGCTTCGAAACAACGAACCTTCGCAACGGTGCACAGTTAGGGTGAACACTTTCTTGAAATTATTATAAGGGATCATCTTACTTACTACCGTCGTTCTAAGCAAATAAGATGCAAAAACATGATAAACATCACATGCAATCAAATAGTGACATGATATGGCCAATATCATTATGCTCCTTTGATCTCCATCTTCGGGGCACCATGATCATCTTCGTCACCGGCATGACACCATGATCTCCATCATCATGATCTCCATCATTGTGTCTTCATGAAGTCGTCACGCCAACGATTACTTCTACTTCTATGGCTAACGCGTTTAGCAACAAAGTAAAGTAATTTACATGGCGTTATTCAATGACACGCAGGTCATACAAAATAATAAAGACAACTCCTATGGCTCCTGCCGGTTGTCATACTCATCGACATGCAAGTCGTGATTCCTATTACAAGAATATGATCAATCTCATACATCACATATATCATTCATCACATCTTCTGGCCATATCACATCACATAGCACTTGCTGCAAAAACAAGTTAGACGTCCTCTAATTGTTGTTGCAAGTTTTTACGTGGTTTGTAGGTTTCTAGCAAGAACGTTTCTTACCTACGTATGACCACAACGTGATTTGCCAATTTCTATTTACCCTTCATAAGGACCCTTTTCATCGAATCCGTTCCGACTAAAGTAGGAGAGACAGACACCCGCTAGCCACCTTATGCAACTAGTGCATGTCAGTCGGTGGAACCTGTCTCACGTAAGCGTACGTGTAAGGTCGGTCCGGGCCGCTTCATCCTACAATGCCGCCGAAACAAGATACGACTAGTAGCGGCAAGAAGAATTGGCAACATCAACGCCCACAACTGCTTTGTGTTCTACTCGTGCATAGTAACTACGCATAGGCCTGGCTCATGATGCCACTGTAGGGAATCGTAGCATAATTTTAAAATTTTCCTACGCTCACCAAGATGCATCTATGGAGTATACTAGCAACGAGGGGAAAGGAGTGCATCTACATACCCTTGTAGATCGCCAGCGGAAGCGTTCCAATGAACGTGGATGACGGAGTCGTACTCGCCGTGATCCAAATCACCGATGACCGAGTGCCGAACGGACGGCACCTCCGCGTTCAACACACGTACGGTGCAGCGACGTCTCCTCCTTCTTGATCCAGCAAGGGGAAGGAGAGGTTGATGGAGATCCAGCAGCACGATGGCGTGGCGGTGGATGTAGCGGGTCTCGGCAGGGCTTCGCCGAGCTTCTGCGAGAGGGAGAGGTGTAGCAGGGGAGGAGGGAGGCGCCCAAGGCTGTAATATTGTTGCCCTCCCTCCCCCCTTTATATAGGCCCCCTAGGAGGGGGGGCGCCGGCCAAACCCCATCTAGGGTGGGGGCGGCGGCCAAGGGGGTGCCTTGCCCCCCAAGGCAAGTGGGAAGCCCCCCCACCCTAGGGTTTCCAACCCTAGGCGCATGGGGGGAGGCCCATGGGGGGGCGCCCAGCCCACTAGGGGCTGGTTCCCTTCCCACTTCAGCCCACGGGGCCCTCCGGGATAGGTGGCCCCACCCGGTGGACCCCCGGGACCCTTCCGGTGGTCCCAGTACAATACCGGTAACCCCCGAAACTTTCCCGGTGGCCGAAACTTGACTTCCTATATATAATTCTTCACCTCCGGACCATTCCGGAACTCCTCGTGACGTCCGGGATCTCATCCGGGACTCCGAACAACTTTCGGGTTTCCGCATACACATATCTCTACAACCCTAGCGTCACCGAACCTTAAGTGTGTAGACCCTACGGGTTCGGGAGACATGCAGACATGACCGAGACGCCTCTCCGGTCAATAACCAACAGCGGGATCTGGATACCCATGTTGGCTCCCACATGTTCCACGATGATCTCATCGGATGAACCACGATGTCGAGGATTCAATCAATCCCGTATGCAATTCCCTTTGTCAATCGGTATGTTACTTGCCCGAGATTCGATCGTCGGTATCCCAATACCTTGTTCAATCTCGTTACCGGCAAGTCTCTTTACTCGTACCGCAATGCATGATCCCGTGACTAACGCCTTAGTCACATTGAGCTCATTATGATGATGCATTACCGAGTGGGCCCAGAGATACCTCTCCGTCACACGGAGTGACAAATCCCAGTCTCGATCCGTGCCAACCCAACAGACACTTTCGGAGATACCCGTAGTGCACCTTTATAGTCACCCAGTTACGTTGTGACGTTTGGCACACCCAAAGCACTCCTACGGTATCCGGGAGTTGCACGATCTCATGGTCTAAGGAAAAGATACTTGACATTGGAAAAGCTCTAGCAAACAAAACTACACGATCTTTTATGCTATGCTTAGGATTGGGTCTTGTCCATCACATCATTCTCCTAATGATGTGATCCCGTTATCAATGACATCCAATGTCCATAGTCAGGAAACCATGACTATCTGTTGATCAACGAGCTAGTCAACTAGAGGCTTACTAGGGACACGTTGTGGTCTATGTATTCACACATGTATTACGATTTCCGGACAATACAATTATAGCATGAACAATAGACAATTACCATGAACAAAGAAATATAATAATAATAACCATTTATTATTGCCTCTAGGGCATATTTCCAACATATACAGCCTAAAAATGCTATGACCAAAAAACTATGAAAAAAAAACTATGAACACATACACATACATCCATCCATATACATGCATATCCATCCATTCATACATACATACATACAAAAACAGGGGCGGTGGCGTGGCGCAGGGGGGCGGCGGCAGCCGCGGCAGCGCACAGATCGGGATGGGAAGGGGCTCACTGGGGGCTCGAGGCAGGACGGCGATGAGGCCGGTGACGAGGACGACGACGAGGCTGGCGACGATGACGGCGATGAGGACGGCGGGCTCGTCGGGGAGGGGTTACGCGCGCGGCGAGGGCTCGGGGAGGAGCAGCTCGGGGGCGGCGACGGCGAGGACGACGTCGACGGCGGGTCAGGGGCGGGGCGACGGTGTCGGGGCAGGGGCTCAGGGCGGCGACGACGACGACGACGAGGAACGGCCTGGCGGCGTCGGCAAAAGGTTTTGAACAAAAAATACTTTGTTAATATAAGTTGCATAAAATTTCATCCACATAGCATGTGCAAGAAAGTTGAGAGGGTCCCGGCAAAAGGTGGATGCACTTCGTGTACAAAACGGACAATCTCTTTCAAAGTATTAGGATTTCATACGAAAACTCGTCTGTTACAAAGGGATTTCATTTTTTAAAACTTATTTGAACTCCTGACTTTTTGTGTGTTCAAAATGCACCATTCAAAGCCACATTATCAATTTTCAATCCTTTCTGACTTCATTTGTTATTTTTCATGCATTTACTAATTATTTTGAGCTATAAGACCCTAAAATTGAAAAGCATTTCAAAATGAACTCTGAAAAGGTTGAAAGTTGGCATGGTATCATCATTTCATCCACATAGCATGTGCAAGAAAGTTGAGAGGGTCCCGGCAAAAGGTGGATGCACTTCGTGTACAAAACGGACAATCTCTTTCGAAGTATCAGGATTTCATACGGAAACTCGTCTGTTACAAAGGGATTTCATTTTTCAAAACTTATTTGAACTCCTGACTTTTTGTGTGTTCAAAATGCACCATTCAAAGCCACATCATCAATTTTCAATCCTTTCTGACTTCATTTGTTATTTTTCATGCATTTACTAATTATTTTGAGCTATAAGACCCTAAAATTGAAAAGCATTTCAAATGAACTCTGAAAAGGTTGAAAGTTGGCATGGTATCATCATTTCATCCACATAGCATGTGCAAGAAAGTAGAGAGGGTCCCGGCAAAAGGTGGATGCACTTCGTGTACAAAACGGACAATCTTTTTCAAAGTATCAGGATTTCATACGGAAACTCGTCTGTTACAAAGGGATTTCATTTTTCAAAACTTATTTGAACTCCTGACTTTTTGTGTGTTCAAAATGCACCATTCAAAGCCACATCATCATTTTTCAATCCTTTCTGACTTCATTTGTTATTTTTTATGCATTTACTAATTATTTTGAGCTATAAGACCCTAAAATTGAAAAGCATTTCAAAATGAACTCTGAAAATGTTGAAAATTGGCATGGTATCATCATTTCACCCACATAGCATGTGCTAAAAAGTTGAGAGGGTCCCGGCAAAAGGTGGATGCACTTCATGAACAAAATGGACAATCTCTTTCGAAGTATCAGGGTTTCGGACGAAAACTCATCTGTTACAGAGAGATTTCATTTTCTTTAACTTATTTGAACTCCAAACTTTTTGTGTGTTCAAAATGAACCATTCAAAGCAGAGACTGATTTTGAATGGTGCATATTCAACACACAAAAAGTCTGTAAAGATCGCCAACCCCAACATAAAAAAATGAGCATAGATGCGCCTATAGAGAGAATTCAACCTAAATTCATAATAAATTTCTATGAATTTCAGAGAAATTCACTCTGAATTTAGGTCAAATTCCCTGTATAAGGGCATCTATTTTCATTTTGAGAGGAGCTCAACAAGGCAGAGAGGGACTGGCTTATAAACCGGTGTGAGCGCCCTTCGGTTGGCGAGGTGGAACTAAACTCTAACCGCAACGAGGACCAACCCTTTAGTCCCGGTTTGTGGCACAAACCGGGACTAATGGTCTTGTGCCAGGGGCGAGTCGCATTGGTCCCGGTTCGTGCGTGGAACTGGGACCAAAAGGTCCAGACGAACCGGGACCAGTGGCCCACGTGGCCCGGCCGGCCCCCTGGGCTCACGAACCGGGACTAATGCACCCCATGGGTCCCGGTTCGTGCAGAACCGGGACTAATGGGCTGGCCAGGCCCGAACGAAAGCCCAATTTTTAATAGTGACAACTCATGTTGTCACCCAGAATGTTGTCTTTTTTTTTGCGGGTGCCCCAGAATGTTATCTAATAGCATTATTTTTTCTTTTCTTTTACTCCCTCCGTTTCAAAATAGATGACTCAACTTTGTACTAAAGTTGAGTCATCTATTTTGGAACGAAGGGAGTACCTTTTAGTCTGAACGGAATAGCAGCTATGTAATCGCTCACTTGCAACAACTTCCACCCTTTTCTTTTGGGGAATGTATGTTGCCAGAGAGATTGAACATTTTAAAAAAATCAGAGATAGAAGAAACACAAGAACATGTCGATTATACCAGCAGACATCTCTCTTCTCCTCTCGATCCTCCTGTTCTAGATACATGAGGCACGTTAATCAGTAGTAATACTCCTGTAACTTGGTGTTTGATTGCTCCAGTGGCTAGTGACAATCGTGGAGGAAGGAATGGCAACACAAGAGTTGGCCTCTCCTGGAGCGTTTATACTCTTTTGACGACATTAATGGTGGCAACTGTTATTTTATCTGAAGAAGATGCGTCCGCTCGAAGTCGTCTCAGCCAACCGCAGCATCCGTCCTCTCCGTTGGTGGTTCCTTGCTTCACGGTTCACACTGCTGCAGACTGCACCACCACCGCATATACAGCACGAGCACAAGGTAAGTGTACATGTCCGCACAACTTAATCTAGGCCTCGTCGATTTGATTTCTTCGTGGGTAGCATGGTCATTGCAAGATATGGGCTTGTGCACATGGACACAACCGTTTGGCATCTTCATGAGTCGCTCTTCGATTGGTGGGATAGGAGAACCAACATGACAAATCCTAACAGGAGAGCTATGGCCTCCCTCACCATGCTAGTGTCGTCGACTATATGGAACGAGCGGAATGCTTGGATCTTCAGGCACAAGAGCGCGCCGCACCCGATCCTCCTCAAAATAGTTACCGATGAGGCTAGCCTCTGGGTTACTGCCGGTGCTAAGAAACTAGGAAAAATTGTATTAAGCGAGTAATTGCCATGCCGTGTGGGGTGGGGTACTGTAACCGACTTAAACTCTATTCTCCTCTCATTTAATAGATGAGGCAAAACTTTTGCCTCCGTTTCAAAAAAAAAAAAGTCCTGTCAACCTCAACCGAAACTTAAGCGCTTTGATTTGGCCTAAAAGTCCCATGATCTGTAAACCTAATTGTTTTCCTCTAGTCCCTGGCGGCTGGAACACTAGCCGCCGCCAGGAGAGGCCGATCTTCCAACGCCGTCCTCCGGCGGCTCCTCTCCGCCGGCGACCTCGGTCGTCAGTGATGAGGGGGGTCGCCGGATCCACTCGTGTGGATTATTATTACTCCCTCGTAGTCTAGGTTTTTAGGTTGTTCATCGTCTTTGCTCTTTGGCCGCGACGATGACGGCGCTGAATAAAGATTCTTCGGATCCTTCCCTGAGGCCATCGGTCCTATGGTTGGGGATGGATTTGGAAACTAGTCTTTTTAAGTAAGGATGTCGTGGCAGCGGCGGCATCCTTGTGGTGGACCTGTGTCCTCAGGCTCCGCCGTTGCGACGGCGTTTGCTCCAGCGTCGACGCGGAGCTTGGGAGGTAGTGCAGGAGCGGATGCAGATTGTGGTCTGTATCGACGACATCTGGAAGACAGAACATGTGCTAGGCTCGTGGTTAGTGGATGGCAGGTATGGTTTCCTCCTTCGGCGTCTTAGTCGTGGTGGGGTGCCAGATCTGGAGCTCGATGACGTGTCCGGGGTGTTGCCCCGGTTTGATTCGTTCAACGGCAAGGGCTTCACTTTTGGTGAGCCACCTTGGAGGTCCGCAAAGCTGCATATCAGCGATGGAGCCGCGTCGAGCTCGTGTGAGGAGGTGATTCGTCATTCTTTTTTCGGTGGCTGCTATGGTGGTGCCGGAGGCAGGTGACGTGCGTTGATGTCAAGCTCAGAGATGTTCTGTTATCTTTTCAGTTTTGTCATGTCGGTCTTTACATGACTTGTACTTTGTTCTTTATGATATGAATGAGACACGTATACCATGCAAAAAAATAAAATAAAAATTGGTTAAATTCCTTATTTTTTACCGTGTTCAAAGAATAATTCCTTTTTTCCATGTTGATCTTGTGAAATTTTCCTTTCAGTAAACTGCCATAAAGGATGAACTCAAAGAAGAAGATTATTGCTGCTAGCCTACCGGATGATTTGACGGTGGAAATCCTCTCTCGAGTGCCGTTCAAGTCTTTTTGCCGCTTCAAATGTGTCTGCAAGGCCTGGCTTGCCTTCTCCTCTGATCCTTACTACCATCAAAAGCTGCCACAAAAATCCACTGGACTTTTGTACCATGGCCAATACGGGTCACGTATCCATCTTATTAGCATGTCCGGAAACGATGAGGAAATCGATGGAGCACTTAGGTTCATTCCACAGTACAAGAAAATAGAACTAGTGGACTGCTGCAATGGCCTAGTCCTTTGCCGGTACAAGAGCTGGTTTACTTCGCAAGGTATTCGCCGCTTCATTGTGTGCAACCCGGCAACAGAAGAGTGGATGGAGCTTCCTGTTCTTAATACTCCATATGGCCCACATGTCTCCAGCTATACAGCCTTTTTGGCTTACGATCCATCATGGTCGGCGCAGTTCTATGTGTTCAACTTTCAAGAGAAGCTCCGCAACACTTCACGTGTTGTCAACAAGCTTGAGGTGTTCTCGTCTGACCTATCCACGTGGCTTGTGGATGATACATGGAGTGGGAATCATAGGATATTTGTCAATGAACGACACAATTTTACAAAGGGAGTGTTGCATGTGCAGACCATGTGTGATGAGATTGTTGTGTTTGAAGGCTTGGAGGCAATGAGTTCTGGCAAGTCGCCCTATCATCACACTATCAAGCTACCGGGTGACTGTCGGGATGGTTGCTTTGGCCAATCAGCAGGGTTCTTGCAGTGTGCATTTCCAGAGAAGGATGTTGGCACAATTGTAGTTTTCAGCCTTGATGCTTATCGTCCTTGCAAGTGGTCTCTAAAGCATTGTCTTTGCATGAGAGATGTGTTTGGAACAGACAACTCCCTTCTCAAGGGAGAGTATTGGTCCTGGTTACATGATTATTCCATTGTTGCTCTTGACTTGGAAAGGGAGGAGGTTCTCGTCCTCTTCCGTAAGGAGACAAATAATCTTTTGTCATACAACATTGGCACCGGGAAACTTAGTGAGATTAAAGATGGTCAGCTTGATGAGCAATGGGACTGCTATTGTTATGCGGCATGCTACTCAAAGGTTCCAGGGCTGAGCCGTTTATTTCATGTAACTGAACAGTAATATTTCTTGTGTGCATATTCTTTTTCCTATAATTGCTGTGGATGCATGCATGTGTTTCTTCTCTGTCAGATGCACATAGGAAAACTTGCTAGTGATATTCAGTTGTGAAACCTATGGCCAATTTTGCGCATGTTTGAGTTTATTTTCCACTGTGCAGAATTATGATTTTTAGAAAAATTTGCTAGCTTTTTATTGATCAAAAGAGATTATTACAGAGATGCCCACACCGTTGAGGGGGAGCCCAACCAAATGTGGCGACTAAAACCAAGATTAAACCTAGTGAGACTGTGAGCATCCTCATCTGAGCGTCTACTTTTATAAATAAAGTTGCGGCTAGAGAAGCCAACTTTTCTTGCTGTAATAATCTCCCCTATCTCGGCCACCTCTCCATGCATGTACTACCACTAGAGCACCCACAACTTAAAAAAAAAAAACTAGAGCACCCACTAACGTGACTTATTCTAGCTCGAGGGTCCTAACACATCCTCCAAGTCTAGTGCAAGTTCTTTAAACAAGGGCAGACGAGGCCGTGGGTGAACGTTCTCGGCATGTTCTTTGTAGACGTGGCCTAGCATACCACACCAATCCCATAGTCTCTCAAACTTTACGAAGGAAATCTCGCGCTTCACACCCCTCTTGATTGACACAACAAAATCTTTAGTGTTTTGCCCGCATCAAGTCTAACTCGAACTTTGAAAAAAATCCCTGAAAATAAAATGACGTCGGTTCAGAGGCAATAACCTCCTCCCCCCCCCCCCCCCCCCCTCGAAGCCAAAGATTTGATCGCACCACGTGAACCATCTTGTAAGTCATGGATCTGGATCCAGATGTGTAGGTAGTTCAGCTTTATTGCGGACTGTTTTTTAAAACTGTCGTAAGGTGCAAGCAGAACCGAGTTTCTCGGAAGTTCCGTTTCCCTCCGAGAGTAACATTCTCCTAATCTCCAACACAAGCAAACTACATCACGAACAAATTCTCTTCCAAGATGTGGATCTTCATGTCACTTGCCGATCCCATGTGGTTCTCATGTTCTTAACCAGAAACTACTAAAATGTCTGTCAATATGAACCCGACAATGGTTATCCAATGAAGATCCTCCTCGTTGGCGGTCCTTCTTCCTCAAAAACCACGTCGGCGAGGTCCTTCTCATGCAACCCAAGATCCTTCATCAATGGCTCTAGGTTGTCCTGCCCCGCCACGCCTGAAGTCGTGCCTATCACCAGACACCATCGAAATCAGAAGAGAGAAGTGCATATTTCAAGCCCCAACTCTTGCCTAGTCTAATTTACAACCCCCAACTCCAATACTGTCTACATTACAACCCCAAACTCTTACAACCGGCCGGGATTCAACCCTCTATTTTAGTTGGCCAGTTTGACCCAGTTGATCGGGTTTGACCTGTTGACCATTGAGTCAGCATGTCCAGTCTGCAAGCCACATCAGAAAAAATCAACATTTTCAGAAAAAGTTGGAAAATTTTCTGTAAAATAAAATTCAGAAAAAGTAAATCAACGAAATTAAATAAAATCGAAAATTATGTAAACTAAAAACATCTGTCAAATCAAAAAAGTTCAAAATTCTGGAAAAAATTAAGGTTGTTTTCTAGAAATTCTGATTTTTTTCAAAATTCTAGAAAATAAAAAACAAATTCAGAAATATTTTCTGAAAAAATATGAGAAAAAAGTTCAAAATTCTGAAATTTGAAAAATGAAAAACTTTTCCAAATCCTTAGTATTGTTTTATTGATTTTACGGTATTTTTAATTTTTCTATGTTTTGATTTTTCATATTTTTTTAGTTCTCATAAAATATATTTTTCTCACTGGATGGTCAACGGGTCAAAACCAGTCAATGGGGGAGCGGAGGGTTGAATCTTGGTTGGTTTGAAGAGTTCAAGGTTGTAATGTAGACGGTATTGGAGTTATATTGGCTCTTTCTGGTTTGAGAGTATAAATTAGACCGGGGCAAGAGCTAGGGGTTGAAATTTGCACTTCTCTCAAACCAGAAAGAGCCAATCTTGGAAAGGCCAAGCCCTGCTAAAACCTCTATATCACGGATCCCCGCAATCATTCACCAAGGCCGGGTGCTGGTGCGAGACCACCCCGTAGTCAGCCTGAGTAGAACTGGCGGAGGTAGAAGCTGAAGGAGGAGGAAGATACATTCGAAACACGTCGGCACGGGAAGCAAAACCCTAGCTTGTAGGAAGTTGAGAATCACCTTTTCTTTAGGGGTAGTTGAGCTTCACGTACATGGTTGGCCCGTGCAGAATTACTTTTTAGCAACCGCCATACAGAATTAGTTTTTTTTTAGCAAAACCCTGTGCAGAATTAGTAGATTGGCACAGAGGGAAAGAATGGCCCATCAGTCCATCACTGTCCATAATATAAGCGGCCCAAGCTCCAAACCAATCCGTGAAGTCCCACTCCAGTTTTGATGATTCCGTTTGCAAGTTTTAGGTCACGACGACTGCCGCCGCCTGCTCCGCTGCCATATCGATCCCTCCTCTCCACCGTCGCCGCGGGCCTGTCCACCGTGCCGGGTCAGCTCCTACCGCCCGCCTTCCGACTGCCGTCTCCCCACCCGCGCCGCCCGTTCGTCGTCTCTGCCAATCGCGGGATCCCTCCTCTGTCTGGTTCACAGAATCGCAGTTGACGCTACAGCAGACTGCATATACAACACGAGCACAGGCAAGTGAGCATAACTCAATCTAGGCCTGGCCTCATCGATTTGGTTTCCGCACAGAGATCAATTAAACCATATACATACTAGTGGAGCTAGATTGCTAAGATCCCGTGGAGGTACACTTTCAGTTAATTAGTACTCCCTCCGTTTCTGAATATAAGTTTTTTTTAGATGTTTCAATACGTACTATATACAGATGTATATGGATGTATTTTAGAGTGTAGATGCACTCATTCTACTCGGTACGTAGTCCATATTGAAATCTCTAAAATGACTTATATTTAGGAACGGAGGAAGTACAATACATACATGTTTTGCATACTACATATAGACCGCATCTTAGTTTTGCTAGTGACTGCTTTTGTTACAAATAAAAACTGATCAATTCGTTGAATTCCATTCAATTATTTGTTTCCATGTTCAAAGAATGGTTTCTTTTTTGGGTTGACTTTGTAAAACTTTCCTTTCAGTATTATGCCAAAAAAGAGGAAGTCTAAGAAGGTGATCACTGCAGCTAGTCTACCCGATGATCTAGTGGTGGAAATCCTCTCTCGGGTGCCGTTCAAGTCTTTTTGCCGCTTCAAATGTGTCTGCAAGGCCTGGCTTGCCTTCTCAGCTGATCCTCACTATCATCACAAGTTGCCAAAAATTCCCACTGCTCTTTTGTACAGAGGCCACGACAGGGATCATGATATCAACCTGTCCTCAAACGGCAAATTGATGGAGCTCATTCATTCGTGCCATGGTACAAGCAATTACAATTTGTGGACTGTTGCAATGGCCTAGTCCTTTGTCAGTACTGGAACGACTATAAAAATACCTCTTCAAATACTTGCCGCCTCATTGTGTGCAACCCGTCAACACCAAAGTCGAAGAGGCTTCCTGCTCCTCCCACTCACGATCACCCATCTGTTCACCCAAATGACTCCTGCTTTCGCTATACAACTTTGTTGGCCTACGATCCATCTTGGTCGGCACAGTTCTATGTCTTCAGATTTCAGCAGAAGTTCGATGGAAGTCGGTCACTAGGTATCCGCCAACTTGAGGTGTTCTCGCCTAGCCTATCCACCTGGTTTGTGGATGATTCACAATGTTGGGATCGTGATGCATGGGGTTGGAATTCCATCATACTCGCTGTTAAATCACACTATTTTATGAGTGGGGTGTTATATTTGCAGACCAGGAGTCATAATATTCTTGTGGTCGAAAGCTTGGAAGCAATGAGTCATCGCATGCCATTGCCACCCCATCATTTTACTATCATGCTACCACATGACCAGCGCGGTCTCAAGGTTGGATGCTTTGGCCAATCATCGGGGCTCTTGCAGTGTGCATTTCAAGAGGAGGGCGGCCGTGCAATTACAGTTTTCAGTCTTGATTCTTATCGGCCTTGCAAGTGGTCTCTGAAGCATCGTCTTTGTATGCGAGATGCACTTGGAAGGGATGATTTTATTCGCAGTGGAGATTCCTGGCCCTCGTTTTGTGATTATAGGATCGTCGCTCTTGATTTGGAGAAAGGGGTTCTTCTCCTCGTCGATGACAATCTAATGAAGCTTTTGTCGTACAACATCAACACTGGGAAACTTAGCGGGATAAAAAATGGTAAGCTCAGCATGCCCTATGAGCAATACTATTATTATGTGGCATGCTACTCGAAGCTACCCAGGATGAGACGTTTATGTGGTGAACTGAGTAGCAAGTAGCAACATCACCTCTTCTGTGCACTTTGTTTGCTGCACCATTTTCTTTCTGTCATTGATGTGGCTGCATATGTCTATGTTTCTCCTCTGTTGGACATGCACAAGAAACTTGTTAATCAGCCAACAGCAGAACTATGTTTTTACATAGAATATTAATGCAGCAGCACGAGATCATTGAAAGTACAGACATGCTCGATTGCTTTGAGTTGACTCGATCGATGGACAACAGCTACTATATCAGTTACCTGCAAGTACTTCAATCATTTTCTTTGGGAGAAGTCTTATGACGTCAGACTAAAAAAAATTCTGACAGTTGAAAATTCATAGATAGAAGAAACACGAGCTTGTTAATTAGTATACATCTCCTTCGTTCAGTCTGGATGTGTATTGGCCTTGCCATTAGTCTCAGAAGTAGTAGGAAGGGATGATTTTCTTTGCAGTGGAGATTCCTGGCCCTCGTTGTGTGATCATCATCTCATCGGTCTTGATTTGGAGAGAGGGGTTCTTCTCCTTGTCCATAACATGTAATGAAGCTTTTGTCATACAACATCAACACTTAGTGGGATAAGAAAATGGTCAGATCAACATGCCCTGTGGGTATTACTATTCATACATGGCATGCTACTCAAAGCTCCCAGGCAGAGCCATTTTTGTGATGAACTGTGTAGCAGCATATTTTGTGTGCACTTTGTTTGTTGCACCCTTTTTATTTTTTGCCATTGATGTGGCTGCATGTCTCTGTTTTGGCGGATTTGTTAATTAATTATTCAGGTTCACACCCAGTTTAGGTAAAAAATTGGGTTTGTAACATCAAAGGGAAAACAGATATGAGGAATGGCGTGAGATCAATTGCCTACAAAAAATCAGATTAAGCAAACCGGCTCCTGTTGTCGTGGTTAAGCTTGCTCGCGGTCGCTTCGAGAGTTTGAGTTGACTCGATCGATGCACAACAGCTACTCTATCGCTCACCTGCAACTACTTCCACCATTTTGTTTTGAGGAAGCGAACCGTCGTCAGACTAACAAGTGTCTGTCTGTTAGAAATTCAGAGCTAAAAAAAACACAAGAGCATGTCTTTTGCATGTTAATTAGTACACATCTGCTCTGTGCTGTGATCCACGGGGAACATTAATTAGTAAGAACTGTTAATTGCTACAGTTGCTACGGACAATCGTAGAGGAAGGAACGGTGACGGTGACGCCAATCATCGCTTTGGCCATTATATTTGACTGGTTTCTCCTGCGTTGCCTCGTCCATCCTTTTCAAATTGGCAAGTCTATATAGAAATTAATTGTAATAACATCTTATATTATGGAGTTAATTACACTATTGGTACATAAACTTGCGGCGCGGGTACAATTTCATACAAAAACTTACAAAATGACTCAAATTAGCCCATAAACTTGCTTTACGGGAGCAAACTGATACAAATTAGTTGAAACCTGCCAAGTCGGCACTAGGAACTTGGCCCGCATCCAGGTTAATTTACAGGAACCCCCCACTGTATGATGTAAATAGATCCCCGAGTAGCCTAGCCAGCCTCTCTGTTCACCACGCACCAGCCAAATCCCTAGCGGTTCTTCTCTGTTCTTCCCACAAATTCACACTCGACCGAGGCAGCCTTCCTCTCAAGCCAAATCCCTAACCCTTGACAGTGGCAACGGCCGCGGCAACGACGGAAGAAGGTGGCTCGCCGTGACGGGCCGTCGCCGTTGGCGGATAGTCTCCTCGTGGGCGCATGGCCCATGGGCGACGGCGGTGGCAATGTCAGTCCCGACGGCGGTGGCAATGTCGGTTCCGACGGCGGCCTGGGCGACGGTTGTACTAAAGAATGGCGGGTGACATCTGAGCTTCATTTCGGCCCAAAAAAATCCGGAGGTGCTTTTCTATGGATTTAATCCTTCTGATCAGCGCTCCTCTTCATCGGTGATGGGTGCTGGCACGACGAATTTTCGATTGTCTACTACAACAAGGTTTGCCCGACTCGTGTGATGGAGGGTGATAACGACTATGAACTCCGGTGGTGAACTATCATGGCGTGAACTTAAGTTTTAAAATATGCAGTATCGTTTAGAGGATCTATTCGGCCGTGCCGTGCGTGGTACCGCCAATTTGTTTTAGAGGATCCCTCAAACAAATTTGGCGGTACAGATTTGTATCGGATCTACTATAGTTTCTCTCATGGTGGCCATGGTGCCGACGGCCACCTAATCTGAAGGTGGTAGGGCCACCCGTGCGCTACTAGCAACAGTACTGGGAGATGGGCGTGGTGGCCTTGGGCTCAGTCGTGGCATTTTTCTCATTGTCACAAATCGCAATATTGTCTTTGAGGAAACAAGGGGACATATGTAACGTTGTGAGGAGATGTGATAAATCAGGAATATGCTGCATTGCCAATATCCGACCATGTGAAGCTTAGGGGGTGTTTGTTTCCAGAGACTTTTTGGTATAGGGACTAGAAAAAGTCCCTCTTAGAGACTTTTTAACCAAACAGAAGGGACTACTAGGGACTATAAGTTGCTTTTTTTAGGGACTTTTTGGGACTTTTCCAACAATGCCCCTCCCTGCACCCATTGCCCTGCCGCTCCATGATGTTATTTGGTTGTTATTTTTCTGTATACTAGGGATAACATGGTCATTTAATAACCTCTAGGAAGGGACTAGGGACTTTTTAGTCCCTGGAAACAAACAGGGAGGGACTTTTTAGCGACTAGGGACTTTTTAGTTGGGACTAGAAAAAGTCTTAGGACTTATGAACCAAACAAAGCCTTAATTTCCTTATGCCATTCAAATATGTAATAATTAGTTGAGGCCACCCTATTATGGTTCCAAGTTGTTGCCTTATAAGGGAGTTTTTTGGTTTGAATTTAGCTTATACCGATAATTTTAAGGTTCCTAGGTCTCAATTTACGGTTGAAATCTAAAAAGATAGTAAGAGAAACTCTAGCAGAGTCGTTAAAGGTACAACTCCGTAATTATTGTGGAGTGCATTTCAAAAAATTATGGAAGCTCGAAAGGCAACAACCAAGCTCAGAGAGTCTATATTTGTTGTATCTATAATCAAGGGACCCACTCGACAATAAGACATTCCTTTTTCCCTAACCTCCCTGGCATCCCAAGTGAGGGAGGTGGGAGGGCACCTGAAGTTTCCTTCAGGCCACACGGAACTAGACGTAACCGTTATATGGAATGCACTCCAAAAGGCAGCCCCGAGATGCCATAAATGAAGACCGGGAGGCCAAATAGTGAGGACGCTCCATAAATTATGGCGATCCTTGACAAGATGGCAACTCTGTTAGAGTGCTTTTTCAGGACAAAATTGACATAA
Source organism: Triticum aestivum (assembly GCF_018294505.1). NCBI lineage: Eukaryota > Viridiplantae > Streptophyta > Magnoliopsida > Poales > Poaceae > Triticum > Triticum aestivum. Next base: position 473,431,441 of record NC_057796.1, read on the forward strand.
GAGTGATTATTATGGCAATCAGGCAGATATGGTAACTCTGCTAGAGTTGCTCTAACACCATCGTAGTGCGACCGCAATACTGAGAATATTCTTCCTGAAAGTATATTTAAAAAAACATAAGGATTTTTTTCAAAACTATCACTATTTTTATAGCAAATTCGGAAACTATAGCACCAAATGCAAAAAAAAAAAAAAAAACTATGACCCCGTCGGCCTCGTGCGGGCCGAATTCGGCCGTGCCTTGGCCCAAGAGGTGCGTACTTGGGCCGAAAAGACAGCCTTTTTGTCAGCAGTAGGCCGAAAAGGCCTTTTTGGTCCGTAGTAGGCCGAAAAGGCCCTGGGGCCCACCTTTTCACGTTAACGGGTGGCCGAAGCTGCATGGCTCCACTCTTCGCCTTATGCTAGGCCGAAATGTTTTTTTTAATTTTGGCTTATGAATACTGTGCAATCATTGCCCATCTTAGACATTGAAAAAAATATATTGAGGGGAAAGGGTTGCGCGAAAATATATTTTTTCGGTGTCTAAGATGGGCAATGGTTGCACAGTACTCATAATCCAAAATTTAAAAAAAAAGTCATTTCGGCCTAACATAAGCCGAAGAGTGGAGCCATGCAGTTTCGGCCACCCGTTAACGTGAAAAGGTGGGCCCCAGGGACTTTTCGGCCTACTGCTAACCAAAAAGGCCTTTTCGGCCTATTGCTGGCCAAAAAGGTCTTTTCGGCCCAGGGTACATACTTCTTCGGCCGAGGCACGGCCGAAAAGCACTTTTCGGCCAAATCCTGGCCAAAAACTCCCTTTCCGGCCCACACGAGGCCGACGGGGTCATATTTTTGATTTTTTTTTTTGCATTGGGTGCTATAGTTTCTGAATTTGCTATAAAAATAGTGATAGTTTTGAAAAAAAAATCAAGTATAAGCATTCAACACTATTTTTTGCGAGGGTAAAGAGTTTTATTCCATAAAAATAGGGTTACAATCGAGAGGCAAAAGTTCCTCTATACACGGTGGTCCACGATCTAGCCATACATCAGTCACATTCTCAATACGACTATACAAAGCCAACCGATCTGCTACCCTATTTTGCTCACGTTTAATTTTCTGCGGAATAAACTCATGAAGTACTATAAGATGCTTGATCTCAGCTACCAAATGTCCATATGCCGACAGAGACAGGTTATCACCAGTCAGGGACGCCAATGCCTCCGACGAGTCCGATTGCACTATTATAGGAACATCACTGTATTGAGCCGCCAGAGCCATACCTTGCATCAGTGCATGCAACTCAGCCTTTAGTGCGTCGTTGCAATTAAACAGGCAACGATACGCAGCAAAAATCACATTTTCATCATGTCTCCTCAAAATCATGCCAGCTGCCGCCGAGCCATCCACCGAAGAAAAGGTCCCGTCAACAGATAGTGCAACCCGATTTGTCGGCGGTGGTGACCATGGAAGCGCGCTAGAAACCACTAAAACACGATTAACTGAACACTATTGAACAAGCACATGGCCAAAGTAAGCACTTTGGTAAGGAGTATGGTGATTTGGATCCAGGGCTCCGCGGAGGCTGGTGTTTCTGAAAATATAATAAGAACCATAGTTGAAAATAAAATAAGTTTTTTTACCAGCAAAAGAAAAGAAGAAAATATTTTGGAGACCTCAGACAAATACATCCAGAACAACAACAAAACTTTGAAGCCCATCGGGCCATAGGCCCATCTGCGAAGGCACGATCAATTTTGATTTCGTTTCCGGTTTTGGCTCACGATCAGTTCTAAAATACCTTAGGTCTGACGACCGCGCAACAACATCAACCAGCCGCAGCCACAGCCGCTGGCTGCTCCGCCGCCGTATCAATCCTTCCCCGGCGTCGGCGCGGGCCTCTGCACCTGCGCTGCCAGTTCGATCGACGACGACCGCGTCCGCTCTACATCTACTCTGCCAAATAGCACAAGCGCAGGTAAGTGTACATGCCTGGCCTCATCGATCAGAACAGAACTCGTAGTTGGATATTGCAAAGAGGACAAAAATTTGCACTTTCTGCCTGAATGGTTACTTGGTTAGCATACCCATACATCGATCACCAGTAAATCAAAAAGACAGGCACCGAAAGCTAAGCGCTTTGATTTTGGCCTGAATTTCCCATGATCTTTAAACAATAGATTTGCCTCCTATATCCCATGTAATATGCACACCATTATGGGGCTGCTCTTTATCTTCTTTAAGCACTTCTATTTTATCTTTTTTGTCCAAGCAAGACGTGGACTTTTTATTTTATTTACCTTCTATGACCGTGGTAATGTTATACTGATGTGTGTCCCATTTTAATTTCTTTATATGTTGCACAAGTGGATGAACTGCCTACATAATCATATATAATGTAACTCATGAACACCAGGGAAAGTGACCTAATTTCTTGTTTTCTCATGCATAGTCATGGATGTTTTCCTCAAGTGTTCCAATAAATACTTTCAGTCCGTCCCCTTTTCGCATTCGTCCGCATTCGTAACCGGCACTATTTATATTTGTGTCAGTACCGGAATTTCTAATTCTATTTCTTCTTTGGGTAAATGGTTAGCCTATTCTGACAAATTCTGCTCCATTTTCAACCCTAGCTAGTAGCCACCCTCGTTTGTTAATAGGAAATCACATTGTTTTCCAACACGCACAGTTCAACTATATACAAGCGGAGGTAGATTGTTAGGACCTCATGGGATGGGATACATTTTGTTTAGTACAACTGCATGTTTTGAACCAATGTATAAACTGCATCTCAGTTTTGCTAGCAGTCGCTTCGTTCTAAATAAAATGGATCATTTACCATAGAACTTATTACTTACCATGTTCAATTTTTTTTATGTTGATCTTGTCAATATTTGCTTCCAGGAATCTGCCACAACATATGGAGTCGAAGAGGGTGAACATTGTTGATTGTCTAACTGATGATCTAGTGGTGGAAATCCTCTCTCGAGTGCCACCCAAGTCATTTTGCCGCTTCAAATGTGTGTGCAAGGCTTGGCTTGCCTTCTCCTCTGATCCTCACTACCGTCGGAAGCTGCCAAAAACTTCCACTGGTCTTCTCTACAAACCTCAATACGGGTCTGCTATCCAGCTTGTTGGCATGTCCCCAAATGATGAGGAAATTGATGGAGCTTTTACATTCATCCCTCAGTACGAGCAATTAGAACTTGTGGACTATTGCAATGGCCTGGTACTTTGCCGGTACAAGAGCAGATATACTTCTGCAGATACTTGCCGCTTCATTGTTTGCAACCCAGCAACACGAGAGTGGAGGACGCTTCCTATTCTTAATACTCCATATGGCCCAAATGTCTCCCGCTATACAGCTTTTTTGGCCTTCGATCCATCATGATCGGGACAGTTCTATGTCTTCAACTTTCAGGAGAAGTTAAAAAACACCTTGCCACTTGTTATCTACAAACTTGAGGTGTTCCCATCTGACCTATGCGAGTGGCTTGTGGATGATGCATGGAGTGGGAACCATAGGATAATGGTCAATAAACCACACAACTTTATAGGTGGGGTGTTTCATGTGCATAGCAACACTAGTGAGATTCTTGTGGTTAGAGGCTTGAAGGCAATGAGTTCTGGCATGATGCCATATCATTATACTATCAAGCTGCCGGGTGACTGTTGGAATGGTTGCTTTAGCCAATCAATGGGGCTTTTGCAGTGCGCATTTCCAGAGGAGGGCGGCAGTACAATTGCAGTTTTCACTCTTGATGATTATCGTCCTTGCAAGTGGTCTCTAAAGCATCGTTTTTGTATGGGAGATGCGTTTGGAAGGGACAGCTTCCTTCCCAACCGAGATTATCTGTCCTGGTTGTGTTTTTATCGGATTGTTGCTCTTGACTTGGAAAGAGGGGTCCTCTTCCTCGTTGATAAGGAGTCAAATAAGCTTTTCTCATACAACACTAGCACAGAGCAACTTAGTGAGATTAAAGATGGTCGCCTCGGTTGGACCTGGGAATGCTTTTATTATGTGGCATGCTACTCAAATCTCCCAGTGCTGAGCCGTTTATGTGATGTAATTGAGTAGTAGCATGTCTTATGCGCATCTTCTTTTTTCCTATCATTACGGAAAAAGGCTTTCGCCCCACTTTATATATAAAGTACAGCGGATGCATTCCTCTGTTTCTCCTCAGATGTATGCCCGAAAATTGGCTAATGATATTTAGTTGTGACACCTATCTCCAATTTTGGGGCATGTTTGAGTTTGTTTTCCACAGTGCAGAATTTGTACCATCACACTGAAATATAATTGGAAGGATGGCCCATTAGTCCATCACCAGTATATATATAGCTGTCCAAGCTCCAAACCATTCCGTGAAACCACACTCAGTTTTGATTCTGTTTGCAAATGGGATTAACTTCCTGACGAACTCTCATCAAGCAAACCGGCTGCGGTTGCTATGGTTAATTACATCTCATGTTCTTGTCAGTGTATTTTAAGAGAGGGAGAGAGAGAGGGTTTTTACCGGGTTGTTAACATTAACAACAAAAAATTTCTCTTGTCAGTGTATTTTCCAGCAGCAGCGAAGTCGGCAAGTGCATTGCAATGCCAAGAGTAAGATAGATTCATTTTTTATTTAGACAACATTTCTGGCATGTCCAGAAGTTTATTTTGTAGGGCTAAAGCAGAGCTTTATTACCTAGACAGTAACAATGGCCACCGCTGGCACATCATCCTCCCAGAGGGAGGCTTCGCTTACATTGCAATCATAACCCAGTTTTGCTACCAAATGTGCAGCTTCATTCACATCTCGCTTGCAAGAAGTTGCCTCATTTTTCCATGCACGCTATGTGTTTACTCGAGTGCTGCTTCTGCGGTTCCACCTGTTCCCTGGTAATCCAACGGCGTTAATTTGTTTTATGTTTTTCTCCTTCCTCCGAGGTTTGCAAAGGACACTCCCCTAGTCCCCAAGCCCCGTTGTCAGCGATCCTACTCCTCTTCCCCTCCTCTCCTAGAACACATGGAGCTTGGAGCACTAATAATAAGTCTGTTTGATTTTCAAGGAGTTCATGAACAATAGTAGATAACACGTTTTAAATCAGACTGGACTGAACGAAGAAAGATCTTTCCACACAAGAGTGGAAGGGATCCTTTAGAAATAGTTCTTAGCTCCAATCAAGCTTTCTCTGCTGTCTAGGATCGTTAGTGCTATAGTGGAGTCACTTTTCTCAAATAAGAATGGTGGTCACATTTCCTTTCTGGTGGTAGTCATTGAGGATCTCAAAAACAGGGATCGCAAAACGTGTTAATAATGACAATGCTGGGCGAAAAAGCTAAAGAAGAAAAAACCTGTAGATTTGAATGCCACTTCCTTTGCTAAGATAGCTAGATTTGGATGTTCATTCCATAAGGTATAGCTGCATCTGACACTGAGTAGAAGTTACTAGCAGGAAAGACAGGAAGCTCTGAAGGATGTACAATGCTTGGAGGGACAGAAGTTTCAAGAGAAATGGTCTCTTTCTTCGCTGACCCGAGTAGCCACAAAATGAATGAGAGAGAGGAGAGTGGGTGAGGAGCAGCCGTAGAAAATGGATAAGCCCGTAGGGGGGGATGAGGTTGTTCGCCCGACTGCTCGCCATGTCTGATCACGAAAGATATCTTTCCGAAGATACGCGTTCGGTCCACCGAAAACTATCGAAGTGTTGCCATCCACTCGGACGGACACACAAAATTTTTAAAAATGGGAATGATTTTCACTTCCCAGCCTCTGCATCAACTAGGGATGCATACGGCCATTTTAGTATGAGTACCAAGATGAACATGGTCCTCAAAATTATTTTTTAAATGAATCTCAAGATATTTTTTTAATGAGTGGTTCCACGACACACCAAGTTTGATCCTCAATAAATGAGAGAAAACCCCCTTGCATCACCTGTCAATTCTAGGAATAAAACTCGGGTAGTTAGGCTGCACAACCGCATGCTCAACCACTGAGCCAAGGACGGACGCACAACATGCCCATTGAAGTTATCTTCGGGGCTACTATAGGATGAGATCGACGCTCCTCTACGGATTAGCTTGGCCCTTCTGCTAGGCTCCAAAGCGTAAATTTCATGAACTTGGACTTGTAGACAGTCTGTGCCGGCATTCCTCCGGGATAATTTGTGGCATCTTTCCGAAGAGTCAGACAACGCGGTAGCATCGTTGCTCAGGTTTTCATGGCACGTCCACACTCAGACCACTAGTCGGTCTCCTCAGGGAGATGTACGAGTGACACCAAGTTTACCTTCGCGGCCAACTTGCCTCGGTCATTCGGGAAGCACCTAGAACAGAATCCGTTGTAGTTTTGCTCAGATCATGGGTGACTAAAACTTGATGACAAAGCCTGAATACCTCTACGATACTCAGGACAAGTCGAGTCTTTAGTGAATTCGTTCTACAAAACTTCAACCGATTCAGGGGCTAATGTTGGGGTCATCCACCATGGGTAGGGTCACGAGGCACGCATCTTGAGTCCACCTAGGGCCCTGCATCAACAAACATTGATGCCTTTGGGCCATAAGTACATTCAAATGGTCATCAAGACTTATTCCATTTAGATGTCAATCATCCAATCCAACATTGCCTGTTCACTCGGTCGCCTACGATCCACTCGGCTGCTCCGCCAGCACTCGAACTAGCGAGGCCAACGACCAACGTGGAAGCTGGAACGCCCGAGGGCACGCGCTCTCAGGAGTTACTAGCAAGCAATGCTTTATTTAGTCGTAGTAACGCCTATATTAAACTTAGCCCATCAATCTCCATGTAACATAGGTAGACAAAGGGTTGGCACACTCTATACAAGTCACTCCGTAGCACTAGAACAAGGGTTCACATTCCCCTGTAATCCCAGACACAAGAGAAACACATAGCTGCAGAGCTCGAGATGTAGGGTTGTTACCTCTTCCGAGAGGGATCCGAACCCGTAAAACCCATGTGTCACACCTGTGTCGTAGTTAGGATCAGCCCTCGTCCGTACTCCTACTTCGCACTGGCAGGATCGTTCCCACGACAGTGCGTGTAGTGTGTTTACACGTGTGCTGCTTCTGTGGTTCTACCTGTTCCTTGGTAATCCAGTGGCGTTACTTTGTTTTATGTTTTTTCCTTCCTCCGAGGGTTTGCAGAGGACACTCCCCTAGTCCCCGAGCCTCATCGCAGGCGATCCTACTCCTCTTTCCCTCCTCTCCATCTTCGCCGACCCGAGTAGCCGCAAAATGAATGAGAGAGAGTGAGAGGAGCAAGCAGCCGTAGAAAATGGATAAGACCATGGGGGGTGGGGGGGGGGGGGGGTGAGGTCGTTTGTGCGACTCCTCGCCCCACCGAACGAGCGACGTGGCACGCTCCCTGCTTCATGACCCGCGCGCCCGATCCAACGGCTCTAGAGCAGTTCGCTGGGAATTGCTTAATAGCTGGCGTTCACTACTTAACGTTCCCCTATGTTTTTTTTCTCTTTCTCCTTCATGCGAAGGGTTTGGCAAAAATTCTGGAGTTGTGCACGCGGGCGAGGGTGGTTTCCGGTCCGTCCCCGCGGCGGCCGCTCGCGTTCTTCCGGGGAGTGTCGCGTCCAGGCTGCTGCGGCTCTTCTTCTTCGGTTGCGGTTGGTCCCTCTTTCTCCCTCCCTTGCTGCTCGGTCTCGGTTTGATTTGGGGGCGTTGCCGGCCGGCGGCCGACTGGATTGGATTGGTGTTCGTGTGACGGGAGGTAGAGAAAGGGGAGCCGGGAGGAGGATTTTGGGCTCTCGGACGCGCTTGGTCGTTCGTTTCATGATCCGCTCCTCTCTCGGATTGGATTGGATTGGATTGATTTGATCGACAGAACAGAGACGTGCCTCACCTCTGCTAAAGCCTAGAGGAGACCATCCTGACGAGAGGAAAAATAGCCCCCGAATCGTCGACCATGCCACGACGATACACCACCCTGCTTATATATAGACTACTGCAGTCAAAAATGCTCTTATATTATGAGACGGAGGAAGTAATTATTAGCCGATACAAATGACGTGTCCATTGGAGGACACACGCACTCTGAAAGGTTTGAGATTCAGCAGCAGGTAGTACTGAGAGTAGAGGAGAGATACATGTTTGAGATTCAGTTACAATCTGGCCAAAAGACAGCAGCCTAGCCCGCTGATCCTAGCTGGACGGCCACCAAGTCTTCTCACCTTAGGCCTCTGCTTTTGTCTGAAGGTGTAAGCACCATATCTGAAGCCAAGTCCATGACAGAGAAATGCAAAACCGACTCACCTCTGCTAGAGGAAACCAAGTTATTAGACTACTGGCTATGCAAATCAGATTAAGCAAATTGGCTGCTGTTGTCATGGTTAAGCAGCACTCATGTTCTTACCCAGAAAATATTAACCAATAACATCTTCTGTAGCATCATGAAACCAGTGAAAGTACACGCATGCTGGGTCGCTTTGAGTTTTTTCTTTTGAGGAAAGTCACTTTGAGTTGACTCGAAGATGGGCAACAGCTGCTCGATCGCTTACCTGCAACTACTTCCGCCATTTTCCTTTGGGGAAGTGTACCTTGTCTGACTGAAAAACTGTCTGTCAGTTGAAAATTCAGAGATAGAAGAAACAGAGGAGCATGTTTAGTACTCCCGTGCTGTGCTCCACGGGGCACGTTAATCAGTAGTCACCCGCCTGTAACCTGCTGCAGGCGTGTCTGTCAATTGCTCCAGTTGCTACTGACAATCGTGGAGGAAGGAACGGTGACACCGAGCGTTTATAACAAGGTGAAGAATCTAACTTTAACTTCAACCATCGCTTTGTCCTTCCTTTTCTATTTGGCAAGCCTAAATATAAACTAATTACTAATTAGCTGGCTTGATTTCATTGTGCATGCCCTAGCTTTTGATACACGCTAGTTGGATAACGGGTCTTATTAGTGGCCAATAACAGAACCCTATATATTTCAGCAAAAATAAAATAGGTGACAGAATCCTGTAACACATGGAAGTAGGGGATTAGTGTCATTAAAGATATGTTGTCCATTCATTATCCTCGAATTTTGACTAACAAAAACGAGCTATATGCCATACAAAATATACAATTGAATATATATTTGACATAACTTTCCAATGGTATAATTTTCATGGTGCATTCGAAATAAAGCATGCCAGGGCTCCACAGATAGTAACTATTGGTTCCAAGTTTTCCAACAAAAATTGCATTATAGTGAAAACGTGAGAAATAAAGCAGACCAGTGCTATAGAAACAATAGCTCTGGACTCCAAGTCTTGCAACAATACAATGTTGCTTTATTATGAAAATATGAGAAAATAAAGCAAGTCAGGGCTGCAGAAACATGATTGTTTGTTCCTGGTACACAAGATAGAATATGGGTAGCAATTAGCCAATTACAGTTACATTCTCGTTACCAACCAAATTTCTGACTTTTTCCACAAGATCGGAGAGGAGAGGCCTGGCTGTCTTCTTTACTCCGCAATCAGTCCCTGCAAAGAGCATGCAGCTTTCAAGGTTAGACAGGATCTTTGAAGCGTTTTCCAACGACTTCAGGAATTCATTGAGCAGAACGGTGTCCTGGCCGGGCTGCAGCATTAATACCGCAATCTGGCCGCAAAGCTTCACGATTCTTAGACAATCAGCTCTGTCCTCACAGTTCTCTTCTACTATAGCCCTGAGCTTTCCCACAAATGCACCTTCCTCTAGAGAAATCTTTCGAACCACATCATCGAAGTCATCGACGCTGATCAGTTTGTCACACTCACACATCACAAAAGTAAGTGATAACAATGCTTCTCGGTATTCTATTTCAGCTTTTAGCTCCTCACTTGACTTATCAGGTGACTTCTTGATTTGGCCGCTACGTTCTATTGTCAGTTGTTTTTCTTCATCATTTCCCCTTCTTGCACATCTTTTTTCCCTTGCAGACATTTTTCTCTCTTCTCTCTGTTCTTTAGGGAGGTCTCGTGTACTGGCTAGTACTTCCGTGAGGACCTGCAACATAATGTAACTTTGTAAAATACAAAAACTTGCCCATATGATACTGCTTAAAGGGTATAAGCAACACTATGGTCGTGACTACTGGAATAATAGTGTTGTGCTATAGATAAGTAGATAAGCAGATCTGTAAGCTAACCTTTGGCAGCAAGGTTTCCTTCACATAGTCCTTGTCCAATGTACAGTGAGTGCACAAGTTCTCCAAGATCTCCAATGCTACTGTCCTGTACGTGATGTCGTTCTTAGTATCAAGTATTTCATTGGGACAATCAGCAATGCTGTTCTGTTGGTTTTTTATGAACTTAGAGACAGTTTCCATCTTGGAAAGCAATGCCAGTGATTTCCCAGCTGTAACTCTAAGCTTTCCTTTGTCCCCTTTATCATCATTCTTCTTGTTCAAACCATCTTTGTCCCCTTCATCATCAGTAAGGAATATCTGCAACTGCTTTCTGATTAGATTTTCTTTTGTTTCGGTGCTGAGGTTGGCTGACGAATCAGTGGCCAGTTCTGTCAGGATTTCTATGGCTCGCATCTGCAGTTCTGTGCCATCATTTTTTCCCTGATAAAGAATTCTCTCTAGGTTGCTCAGTGCATGGCCGTTGGAACAGATTTTGTGGACCAGATCACTTTTGCCAATCCAATCTGGGGCACGGATGAGCATGTGTACCACTTTGAGTGACCCATTCACTACATCGGCCCATTGATTTGCATTGATATCTTGGATTAGTGTCTCGGAGTACAGTGGTGCCATGATCTTAGGGAGGAGACCAGGGGTGTTGCATATGTCGTTGCAATTGTGTTGATCGAAGACGAGCCTCTCAAGAATTGTGAGGCCTTGTAGAATCAGCTCATTCCAACCATCTTCTTTGCTGCCATGATGGGTTGAGCTATCCACTCCATCTTGCCGAATGTCACCACCTTGACTTCTGACAATTTTTGCTTTGTTGTCCTCAGTGCGTTTGAGAACAAAAATTGATTTTTTCTTACTGAAACCAGCAACTCTTCTTCCTCTACATTCCTCTATTTCTTTGGCGAGAGAAATAAACCTTTCCCTAGCACTGTCAGCATCTTTTTCTGACTCACTAACAGTAGCATGATTGGGTCCTTGTTGGTTGTTCCAATACGGCAGGGTGGTATCGAGCAGCAAGGATATGCAGTGTATCGCCCCTGGGAACTGGGACAAATGAATGTCACCGGCAAGGTATGCGACGATCCTGGCGACGACCTCCCTGAGCTCTCTGTTGCTGCTTCTCCATCCTAGCGTATCAATCAGCTTTTGAATCTTTGGTCTGGAGGGGAGTAGCAGGGACCTTACATCTGCCTCCATCTTAATGAAGTTATCGAGCATCCTTGCTCCTGAGAGGTAGTCTTTCTGCGATTCCGAGTCAACCAAATCAACAGCATAGTTGATCAAATTCATACCATCTATGGATGTAGGGTCTCGCCAGCATTTTGCTCTGGTATCATATAGGTAACCTGAAATTGTTATGCTGCCCCACTTTTCTGGTAACTGGCATTCTTCCCGGAACAAAACCATAACCCTCATCACTGACACATCCATCAACCACCATATGAAGAAGAGCACACCTTGGCCAATAACCAAACAGTAGAATATGTAAAGTGCTGGCACCAGGTTCGCTTTGTTGTCGTCACATGCGGTGTTGCAATAATCATGCTGCCATAGGCGCCACAGTGAGAGCACAATGCATGCAACAGGCCCAAGTTTATAAAGGATCCCTGCCATTAGAACCACTACCAGGGCTGGCAAGGATGATATTTGGATAATGATAACTTCTACCAACTGAATAACTTGTCTCGGTAGATACCAACTTAGTGTAAGATGTTCCCTAGGACCTGTAAAAGCTTTCCTCGAAAGATTCTCCATTAGGTTCAAAAATATAGGGAATAGGTTGTCCCCTGAGTCGTTGAAGATCCTGTTTGTCAAATTGCAAATGCGTCGTTAGTGCCCGAGCATTAATATAGATTGAGTCGGTTAGTATTTATTTGTTTTGGCCAAAATCGACAAGCGGAGAAGAATTTCTACCATAAGAAGAAGAAAGTTATCCAGATAATTGAGAATAAAAAAAAAGGTTTAAACCCGCATAGGAGACAGGAGACTTGGTACATAGAACAAGGTCAATAGCACCATCTGCCCATGGCCAAGGTAGCACAAACTTTTTCCCGGAAAAAAGGTAGAAGAAACTCAATATGCCCCATGGGAAGATCCACATCATTGTGATGACCTATGGCATCCATGATATGTCGACTCCGACTTCACAACAACAATAATGCTGCCATGGCAGAAGTCTGCGTACTGACTATGTGTGCACCTTTTTAGCTGATTAGGTAAGTTTATTAGCTATATATTTGGATTAGTCTTAGTCCACGGCCGAAAATGCTGCCGTGAAAGCCAAAACGTCTGCCATGGCAACAAATTCTCCCACGGCCCAAGCACTACCATGGCAGCGAAAAAAGCTTCCATAGCCGCACCGACGACCACTGGTGCACTTAAGCGAGTGCGCGCAATGAAAACACTCTCAAGGATCTCATCTTCCTCCCGAACCGTCGGTACATGGACATGCCAGAGAAGCAGCTATCATGTGGTGGCGGCGTCCCTGTCATCGGAGAGGAGTTCGACGACGACGATGACGACCCTGACTACGAGCTCCATCTTGCTCTGGTTGAAGAAGCCGGATTGTTCCAAGAAGTCGAGAAGCACGAGTGCTGGCGATGCGGCATGATGGAGGAGATGGGCTCCATCGAAGCCAACAACACACTGCGCCTTGTGGATCTCCCTCCTGGTCATCCCTCAGTCGGTTTGAAGTCGGTCTACTATGTAAAAGAGGATGCAGGTGGCGTCCTGGTGAAGTACAAAGACAGGATCATCGCAAAGGAGTATGTCCAGAAGCACGATGTCGACTACGATGGAATATTTGCTCTGGTGGCGAGACTCGAGTCCGTACGCCTCCTCGCTCTCACGGCACGCATAGGCTAGATAGTCCACCACATGCCTTTCTCAATGGTGAACCTGAAGAGGAGGTTTACATGCCACAACCTCCAGGGTTGTTCGTCGCTGGCGAGACCAACAAGGTGCTCAAGCTGGACAAGGGGCTCTATATATGGCCTGAAACAAGCCACGCGCTTGGAACACCATGGTGGACGCGTGCTTCATGTCGCTTGGGTTCAGCTGGTGCCCTTTAGAGCACGCGATGTACACTATGGGCACTTCAACGTCATGGCTGGTGGTCGGCGTCTACGTCGATGATCTGATAATCATCGGTTCGAGGAGGAGATCACACGCTTCAAAGGTGAGATGCAGGCATTGTTCGAGATGATAGATCTCGGGCAACTCGAATATTACATGGGGATCAAGGTGCGGCAGCACGACGCCAACATTGACCTCTGCCAGGCCGGGTACGTAGTCAAGATCCTCCACAAGGGGGTATGGCGGGCTGCAACCCGTGCCATGTTCCCATGGAGCCGCGCTTTAAGCTGAGTAGGGTGAGCTCAGCCAGCCAGACACCATGGAGTACGGGAGCATCATTGGCATGCTCTCTACCTCATCCACACCAGGCCGGATTTGTCCTTCTTCGTCGACTAAGTGTCACAGTTCATGCAGAGCCCACGACGAAGCACATGGCGGCGGTGAAGAACATAGTGTGCTACGTTGCAGGAACTCTGCACCCACAGAGGGCCCCTAATCGGCTACTCCCTCCGTCCGGAAAAAGTTGTCTCCGACAACATTTTGCGAAAAGCACCTCTCCTTTCTTCCGACAAACTATGCAGCCCTCACTCCGACCGCTTCCCTGCTCCGTCGCCTCGCAACGCGCCGGCCGCCTGCTCCATCGCCTCGCCACGCACCGGACGCCTTCTCCCCGTCGTCTCGCCGCTTCTCTTTGTCCGCACCAGGAAATCAAGAGGGAAGCGATCCCCTTTTCTGCAAATCCCGCGACTTGCCGGCTCCGGCGGCGGCGCTCATGTCCTAGAGGCAGGTCCTCGAGCTCCTCCTCCCGACCCCGAGCTACTCGTCCTCGAGCTGCTGCAGAAGTCAACGGCAGTTGCTCCTCCTCCAGGTCCTCAAGCTACTCCTCCAGGTTCTCGAGCTCCTCGCCCTCTTCGCTCCACCGGCGCCGCCGCCGCCGCTTCTGCTTCTGCTGCCCGCCCGCCCACCGCTCAGGTCCTCTGCTTCTGGGGCTTCTTGTGCTTCTGCTCCTAGTTGCTGTTTTCAGTATGGTGAGCTGATTTCTTTCTTATCCTCTTGGTTTCTGCAGCGATTGGAGGTGGACTTGCTGCAGAGGAATGGATCTTGCTTCCGTTGATCTCAGGTGAGCTAAAGATGCTGCTTCCATGGAACATACAGTATGCTTGACTGTATAACTGTAAAGAATTTTGGAGTATATTTTGTGTGCTGATCATTTTGTCTTCTGTTGCAATAAGATCAAAGTGTACAGTACCAATGGCGGAGCTATGTAGAGACCCGAGGGGGCCATGGCCCCCCCCCCCAGCCCAGATGAAAATATTTTTTTACTAGATATTACTAGTAATCTAAGTAATGGGCTTCTATTCTACTAAAAAAAGTAATGGGCTAATGGCCATCAAATCATCATGCATGCACGCACACTTCAGGCTCGGTCGCTCGGAGCGTAACCTGCTTCCTCCTCCACCGTTGGCCTCTATTCCCCTTCCCCAACCACGCTCGCCTCCATCGACCAGTGAACCTGCCACCGCACTCGCTCGACGTGCAAGCGCCGATGCCGACTCGAAGCTCGCCCTGTCCGCGCACGGCACCGGCGAACATCCGAGCGCCGAGGTGGGAGGAACAACGACATCATTGTCGCCTGCTCTTCGCCGCTGGTCTCGGGGGTCCGGTGGTCGTCCACGTCAGCTGGCCGGCCGGCCACCCGTTGTCACCGTCGGCTGCTCCCCGGCTCCCCGTTTGTAAGAGCATCTCCAGTCGTTGGCCCCCCAGGGCGCATAAAAATTGCCCCCTGGGGGCGAGCCGGTGATTCGTTCGGCGCTGGGGGGTTTTGCGCCCAGTCGTCGCCTCCAGTCGCCAATTTTGGCCCATTTTTAAAGCCCTATTTCGGCGAAAAAGGCACATATGGGCGAGAATAGGCCCAAGTGCTCTGTGCCTGTGCGGCTGCGCCCACTGCTTAAACTATTGGAAACTTGGATTTTGGATCACTGTCCATGTGTAGTGTTGCATCTATACGAGTAGTGGAATTTTTGTTGCTTCCTGTAGGAGTTTGATTAGTAATATAGCAATTAGTATGCCTATTCATCTGATCTAATTGGGGAATTTGTGTTTTGCATCCCAGATTTGTATTTGTTCTGCTGAGTAATTGCTATTGGTGGTTCTCAAAAGGAATTCAAGAGCATGGGGATCGAAAAGCCAATCTGTAGTACCACTCCTTTTGTAGGTCTTCGTCCACTCAGAGAATGCCTTTGGAGTTTGAAGGTAGAGCGGTATATCCATGTAGACAAGTCGTATATTTTGGTGTAGTTAGGTCTCTTATGAAGTATATGTTGCTAATCATACATGTATTTTACAATCAATATGGATAATATAAGTATAAATTTGCCTGAAGGCTACAAGTTCTCGTCTGTTGCAGTTGGTTAATTTTTTTGTGTGTCTTTGGCCCCCCCATAGATTCTTGTCAAGCTCCGCCACTGTACAGTACTGAGCATTTTGTGTTTTGTTCTGTTGAATGTGCAGCTACTCTGAACATACAGTACTGAGCATTTTGTGTAGAAATTTCTTTCTTGCTTACCTAAGATGATCTGCATTACATTTCCTAAAATATCTCTATGCACTCAAACCAAAGGGAGTACTATCAGTGCTCTAATTCGGTCTACTAACCCCACCCCCGAAACCCTCGCCGCCGCCACCTCCCCTGCCCGTCTCCGGCGGGATCCGGCCGCCCTCGCCGGCGCGCGGCCCGAATCCCCCCCCCCCCCCCGCCCTTCCTTCCCAGCCCCTCCTTCCGCCCTCACGCCGCCTCCCCGGGAGGCGGCCGGAGCGGCCCCTGCGTCTCTCCCCTTGGCTTCGCATCCTCTTCCTCTCCCCTGCCGCCGCCGGGGGGTGCCGGCGGCGGCAGGATCTCCTCTCCCCGCGCGCGCGTCATCCTGGCCCGGGGCAGGAGGGCGGCGGCGGTGTCGCTCGGTTTGGCGACGGTCCGGTGACCCGGCGGGGTGGCTGGCGGCGGACGTGGTGGCGGCGCTGCTCCTTGGCGGCGGGGCGGCGTGGTGGTGCGGGGTGGCCGACGTCGCGCCCCCGGCCCAGATCTGGGCCCGGCGGGCCCCATCCGGGTCCTAGCGGGCTGGCCCCCGGCGTGGCCTCGTTGTCTGCGGTGCGGTGAGGAAGAGGAGTAGCTCGGATATGGGGCGTCGGCGCCGATGGCGTGCCAGCAGCAGCGCGAAGGCGGGAGCTTTACGGGCCCACGAGGGCTCATTCGGGCCTGGTGTGCTCCTGCTATTGCGTCCGGGCGGCTACCGTCGCTGACGGTGGAGGTGGGGCCCTCCCGCGTGCCGACGGTGCTGATGCCCTAGTCCCGGCTCAGATTCTTCGCCGCGCTGTCCTCACTTCGCGGTGCCATGGTGAGACGGCGTGGGGGCCTCATGACCGCGTTGGCGCATGGTGGTGGTTGGGTTGGTGGCTGGATCTGGAGCGCCCGAGGTGCGGGTTGGGATCGGGGGAAACCCCTGTCGGCATGGCCGACACCGGCGCGGTGGCGCCTGTGGGTGCCACCTGACCTTTCGGGAGGGCGTCGGGGGCTACCCTTCCTCTCGCCTCGTCGTGTACCGGGGAAAACCCTTGGCAGCAGCGTCGTCATCGTCACGATCCTTCTTGGAGGTGTTGATAGGTGCGGGCGCTTCGGAGTCTTGGAGCCTAGCGGAAGATCCCGGTGGGCGCAGCAATCGCGAGGCTTCTTCGTTTTTGTTGATCCGCCGTTGTCGGCATTTGTTTCTTTTGCTTTTTCTCTGTCTTTTTTTTTGGGCGTGACTGTGCTGCTTCCGCCCCAGCACCTATCTCTGTATGGTTCGGTTGGTTGCTTTGTATACAAAGCGGGGGAACCTTTTTCGGTAATTGGGTCTACTAACTGTGAAATCCTTCAGAAACTGTAACACTAATTCATAGAGGGCATGGATAAGGATATGCATCTGGTAGCTCGTAGAATATGACTAGCCAGGGATGAAATTACACTAGGTGCGTTCAATCAAAATCAATCCAATGGTTGGCTTACTACAGGACTAGAAAACTAGAACCTGGCATGGCTACATAAGGGCATTTCCACTATTCATTTGATGGAAATAATCTTAATCAATTGTTGAACTATTGGTCATTTCCACTGTTCATATGATGGAAAAAAAATTACAGCCAGTGGATGCTTGAGCCAAGGCAAGAAATTCAGTTAACTTAATCTGAATAATTCAGTTAACTTAACAGGGGAGCGTGTGTATGCTGCGAACGAATGCATTTACTGAATGTTATTTTGAGGGACATGTTTTTATCAACTCTTAGTTAAGATCAATTAACCATGTAAGGTGCTCTTTGGATTACTAGTGAAGTGCTGCTCTAAATATCATTGCAGCAAGAAAAACTTCAGTTTACTTCAGTTTTCAGTTTGGAATAGTGCACAAAAGACTAATAGATTATGCACTATTGTGCGCTATTCGGAGCACAATTCAGTGTACTGCAGTTTATTGCATAATTGTGCACTTTTTTAACACAGAACTTAGTTTGAAAAACTTAAAAGCAGCAATGTCTATTCCCGCTACCCTTGGTCTTGATCCAACCATTGCAAACTCAGGTAAAGTACCCTGCTCCTGCTCCTTCACATGTTTCTATCAGTGGTTATCTAACTCAATTTTCACATGTCACACACACACACACACATAGCTCCTTCACATGCTCTAGCTCCTTCACATGCTTTGAAATAATAAGTTTATTCTTGTTCTTATTTTCAAAATGAACAAATCATACAAAATGAATCATAGTAGCATCTCTACCAAAAATGTTCCTTTCTCATCTTAGAAGAAGAAGAAGAAGAAGAAGAAGAAGAAGAAGAAGAAGAAGAAGAAAACCATGAAGAATCCTAGGCAAAAAGCAAATAACCCAAGAAAGGGAAAAGTAGAGATTAGAAGTACTCCTTGTTCATTTTGGTAAGTAGAGGACACCTAGCTGCATATAATCATGGATGTGAACGAGCAGCACCTAGCTGCATATAATCCTGTTATGATCATGTGCATATAATCATGGATGTGAACTAGGAGCGCGACGAGGAGGAGGCGCCCGTCGAGGTGGTCGCCTTGGAGGAGCAGCCGCAGTCGGGGTCGGGCTCCTCGATGACGCAGGCGGCGCCGACGCTTGAGGCGATGCTGCTGCCCCGTTCGGCGATCTCGTGGCCGGCGGCGGCGGCGAAGTCCACGCACAGGTCAACGACGCGGAGGGAGAGCACGGCCAGGGCCTCGCTGGCGGGGGCCGGACGGGGGCCGGATAGGGCGACGGAGGAAGGAGGAAGAAGCTGAGGCGGACTGATTTGCAGCAGTTTAAAAGGCAGAAGGGTTTTTTTGCAAAATTAGAGTTGAACTAACACGCGGACAACTTTTCCCGGACAGAGGGAGTACAATCTAGGACGCGATGTTGACAACATAAGAAGCACCACGACGTCATGTTCTTCCTCGGCAACAACATGGTTAGCTGCCAGTCGCAGAAACAAAGGGTGGTGGCCCTCTCGTCGTGCGAATCCGAGTACATATCTGCAACGACGGTCGCGTGCCAAGGCACACACCTACTCGAAGAAATCAGAGATGAAGAGCCAAGGGCGGCGATGCTCAGTGTCGCCAACAAATCAGCCATATCCCCACGTAAGAATCATATTTTCCATGACTGAATCAAACACATTGAGATTCAATATCATTTTATTCGGGAGGCATGGTGAACGGGAAGATCCATATCCGAAGAACAACTCGCCAATATGCTCACCAAAGCACTTCGGCTTGGGCGTGTCAAGCTTCAGGAGCAACGACCAAAGATCGGGATGATTGAGATCAACAGAACAAGGTTTATGGAGTGAATGTTGAAGTTAACCTGCGTTGTTCCGTTTCGTTGCCATGGTAGAGCTTTTGACAAAAAGGGTCTCCCCCACTTTATATTATAAAACAACAACCAACCGATACAACCAGCTCGCTGATACTGACACTCACTACGTGCCTGTAGAAGGAGATGGAGACCCTTCGTCCTGCCCGCTCCCGCGAGCGGGGGCGAACCCTAGATCGAGCCGCCGCCCGCCTCTTCCCTCGCCTTCCTCCCCCTTGCTGCCGCCTGAGCGCGCCGCCGGGCAAAGCCCGGTTGGCGTAGGCGGCGGCGGGGCTCTCTTCCTCCTCGTTGGCCCCCTGCAGCGCGGGATGCGGTGGCCACCAGAGGGCGCGGCACTTGCGCAGGGCCCGGCCGCGGCGGCGCGGGCGACCATGGTCGTGGCGGAGGCTGCATGGATCCGGTTAGGTGTGGGGCGGTGGGGGCTGCGAGCGGCTAGTGCAATGGTGCATGGCGGCGGGCGGTTTTGGCGCCGGCAGCTGTCGCATCACGGCAGGGTGCAGGGTGCAGAGGGCACCGGTGGCGAGGTCGTGCGCATGCACGCCTGAGCCGGCCCCTGTCTTGGGGTGGCTGGCTGCTTCCGGTCGTGCTCATGGCGGCCGGTGCGCTGGCCGTTCTGGTGGCTGCGTGCCCGGCGGATTCAACGCCTCGAGTTCGGCGGGCGGCGCAGGATGGGCAGTGGCCTGGTGTGGCTGCTGCTCCTGCCGTGGAGGGATCCACGGTAGCTTGGGAGGTCGGATGTGGCGGCGGCTGACATGTTTCGGCGTCGGTTCGTCTGTAGGCGGCGTGCGTCGGCCTTCAATTCCTCTCCCCGTCGCCCGCGCACCACTTCCGTCTAAGGGCTGGGCTTCTCCCGGTTGTGGTCCATCGCTTGTCTCACGCTCGGCAGCAGGACCGCGCCCGTCTCGCGCCCAGCAGCAGGACCGCGCTCGTCTCGCGCCCGGTAGCAGGACCGCGCCCGTCTCGTGCCCGGCAGCAGGACGGGCCGATGGAGGCCAATTTTGGCCGGCCTATTGGATCTCGGTGTTGGGGACAGATCAGGGGTGCTAAAGGCGGGGCCTTTCCACTTGTCTCTTTGGGTGGCGTGGCGCTAGGTGACTGGTGAGGTGGCGTCGAGGTCTTGGATGCCGGGGGAGCGGCCCTGGGGGTGGTGTCGCAGTGCTTATGGGCAAAGCTCGTGCCTTGGTGCTGCCCAGTGACCATGGTCGTGTGGGCAGCATGGTCGCCGGGGTGTGGCGTCCGGTGGCGGTGAGTATTGGCCGGGATGAAAACATGTTCTATCCTCGGATGGACCGGCGGCGGCGAAGCTCGTTCCCTTCTTGAAGGCGTCGTCGGAGCCATCATTGCCCGTCGTGTTGCTCTAGGGAAAACTCTGACTCTCGGGTAGGGTGGTGGCGGCGCTCCGGTGTCGTATCCTTCCTAAAGGCACCGCCTTGGAGCCCACGGTTCATCATATGCGGCTTCATCTCTTCGCGGTGGCGTGTTCACGGTCGAGGACCCAGCTGCTCTTGTAGTGCTTGGGGTGGTGTTGCTGCGCTCAGCGCCTATGTATCTTGCCTTGGGTGTGTGCGTGTGTTGTGGTGGCGTGCGTTTGTACCGGGTTGTTGTTGGTCGATGCTTTATATATAAAGCGGGGCGAAAGCCTTTTTCGGTAACCAGCTCGCTAGGGCCGCAACACAAACAAACCCAAAAGAAAAAGAGAGAAAGAAAAGAGAAACAAATGCCGACGCCGGCAGCTCAACTAAGCGAAGATGGCCGACATCCGCTGCACCCTCCGGAGAAGTACCACCGCACGCCTAGCACTCCGAAGCCTCGCGTACCAAGCAACACCTTCAGGAAAGAATGCAACGACGATGATGCTGCTGCCCGGACAAGTCCTAGGGTTTCCCCAGGTACACGGATGGCAGTGGGGACGGCATATCACCGACGCCCCTCAAGAAGGTCCGGCGGCGCCCACGGGCGTAGCCACGCCAGTGGCGGATGAGCCGCCGGGGATTTCTCCCACCCTGATACCACCACCGTCACCCCAGACAATCGGAAGTGTACCACCCAACATGCCGCCCGCCAGCCTGTACCACTACGGTCACCGCACCAACTTCACTGTCTCACTGAGGCCACCAACACGAGACCTGGAGGGAGGAAGAGGAGACACCGGGCACGGGGGCAACCACAACGCAGCCGGCAAGAGGGGACAACCTCCACCGCCGCGAGGAGCTGACCGGACATAGCGATAGGGACCTGCCAGGCCACCACAGGCCCGGCCGGACCCCAACGGGTCCGGACAATCCCTGCTACCACGCTGCAGCCCGCCAGCCGCCGAAGCCATCACCACCGCAGCCACATCCGCCTCGCCGCACCACCAGGGAGCCGTGCCGCCACGCCCCAAACCGCCGGCCCGCCCCAGCTCAAATGGGGCCCGAAAGGGCCCAGACTGGGCCGAGCGGGGGCCGCCGGCCAGCCGCACACCACGCGGCCCCGCAGCCAACAGCCACACTGCCGCCAGCCGAGCAGCGAGCCCCGACTCCACCTCCAAGCACGCGGGGAAGGGACGTCCGCCGGCGCCGGCGCCACCTGGGCACACGGGTGTCCTCTGCCGGCGACGGCGAAGGGGGATGGAGGAGGAGGGGGTC
The DNA here is from genome assembly GCF_018294505.1 of Triticum aestivum. Classification (NCBI taxonomy): domain Eukaryota; kingdom Viridiplantae; phylum Streptophyta; class Magnoliopsida; order Poales; family Poaceae; genus Triticum; species Triticum aestivum. Next base: position 473,453,142 of record NC_057796.1, read on the forward strand.
GAGACGGGGTGGAGGCGCTCCGCTGCCACGGGGGGCGACGGGAGCGCATGAGAAGGTGGGGAACGGGGACAATCCTCATGGCAGAGCTTTTTAGCTGCCATGACAACTGTTTTTAGCACAATAACTAATGTTGCCACGACAAAAGTCTGCATACAGACTGTGTGTGCACCTTTTTAGCTGTTTAGGTGAGTTTCTTAGCTAGATATTTGGATTAGGCTTAGTCCATGCCGGCACGTACTGGTTCATGGGATGGCACGAATACAAGGTTCGGCGTGGGTGCCTGCCTTGGGCTGTTAGAGGCTCTTTCGGTTGGTAACAAAATAAAAGGAAATGAGAAATAGAGAAAAAGCTGCGACGTATTTGCACGCAGCAAAAACTCTTATTTTTCCATCAAGTTCTTCGTGTAAGTGAATGTATTGTGCCACCGATGAAGACCAACATTGAGGTCAAGCCAACTGAGCCACCCCCAGAATGGGCATTACCGCAGCAACAAGTCCTCGTCGTTGACTCATGGGTCACCTTAGGGGTGAAAATGGGTACCCTTTGGGATAGCACCCCACTCATCGGTCGGCCATCCCTGCTGTCTGAGAAGGATCACCACTGCCAAGCCTGGGTCGTACCCACGTGTACCTCCCGCCACTGAGATATCACCATCCGTGTATATCAATCATTGTACATCTACAACGAGTATGAGCCCCTTAACCTTAGGGTGTGGGGCCCACCACCTCCGCAGCCTAGCCAGCGGCAACGTGACGGGTTTGACAAAGGGCCTTTGATCACACCATTTTCTCTTCTCTGTCCATAAAAACTTCGGCTTACTTGAAATTCGTGAAACCGATGGTTTTCTAAAAGAGACGGGATTTACAAAAAAGGCTTTCGCCCCGCTTTATATATAAAGCAACGATCATCAACAACCCAGTACAAACACACGCACACACCCAAGGCATCATACATAGGAGAGCTGAGCGCAGCAACACCACCCCAAGCACTACAAGAGCAACCGGGGTCCTCAACCGTGAACACGCCACCGCGAAGAGATGAAGCCGCATACGACGAATCATGGGCTCCAAACCGGTGTCTTCAGGAAGGATACGACACCGGAGTGCCACCACCGCCCGACCCGAGTATCAGAGTTTAACTGCCACCGAACGCCACACCCCGGCTGCCACGTCGCCCACACGACCATGGCCACCGGGTAGCACCGAGCCACGGGCTCTGCCCATGAGCACCGCGCAACCACCACCAGGGTCGCCGCCCCAACATCCAAGACCTTGACACCACCTCACCCGAGCCCCGCCGCTACCCCAACCAAAGAGACGAACGGAAAGGCCCCAGCTTTCACACCCTTGGGTGGCTCCCACCGCCAAGACCCAGTAGGCCAGCCAAATACTGGCCTCCATCAACCATCCCGCAACACCGGGCGCGAGACGAGCTCGATCCTGCTACGGTGTGCGATACGAGCTCGGTCCTGCTGCAAGGCACGAGACGAGCTCGGCCCTGCATCACCGGGTGCTAGACGAGCAATGGACCGCAGCTAGGAGATAGCCAACCCTTCGACGAAAGTAGCGCCCAGATGACAAGGAGAAGGATCAAAGGCCGACACAGGTCGCCTACGGGCGAGCCGACGCCTGAACAAGCCAGCCTCCGCTGCTACCGACCTGCCACCTCGTGAGCCACTCACTGACGGGCCGACGCCGTAGAAGTCTAGTTGCCGCCGTGGAACAAGCCACATCCACGCCGGGAAACCGAGGTCTAGCCCCGAGCCGCCCGCAAGCTGCCATGGGCTAGATCCGAGCTGATCTGGCCGGCAACCGCCGCCGCCAGCAACTGCAGCTGTGACTCCGCCGTGGTTCACGACCATAGCCACGACCCCACCAGGTCGCAGCTCGCCCCGCACCTCCCGACGCCCATACGCCCGCCAGATCCGGATCCTAGATGGGGCCGCCGCCGCCAAGCGCGCACCTCCGTGGCTAGCATGGGCACGCGCCCCAGCCAACGCGACGGAGCCCTCCACGCCGTGAACCCGCCGCCGCGCCCTCCAAGGTGCCACGCCCCCGCACGGAGCAGCCGTCCTGCGCCGCCCACCACCACAGGAAGAGGAGAGGAGGCCCCGCCTCCACCGACAGGGCATTGCTCGTCAACGTGCTTCGGCAGCGGCAAGGAGAGGGAGGGAGAGGTGGGGGCGAGGAGGAGCGGCAGCTAGGGTTGCTCCCCATCGCTCGCAGGAGTGACGCGGTGGGTTCTTTTTCTTCTTCAAGGAGACGGGATTTAGCAATCTCAAGCAGTGCAATTTGAAAAATGTCAAAAAAAAGTGTAGTTATCTTAATAAAAGAAGGCATAGTTTTTTGTATTACAGCCATGGGGTCCTCCTGGTTTTTGTTGGTCCTGGGTAGGGGCGGATTTAGTGAGGGTGCCACGGCACCCCCTCCCAAAATGCAATAAAGTGATTAGGCTAAGCTTGGCGATCACAGTTAAGATCTGCCGCTGGCCCTTGGTCCAAAACCCCATGGTTACACCTTATTTTTGCGAAAGTTGACAACATAAGATTTCGGGTTTCGCTAAAATTCTGGGAATTTCACAAAAGTCATGAAATTCCCCGGAAGGTAAAAGAGTCTCATAAAATGAAATCTTGCTCCTTTGTTCCTAATTACATAAACACTATGGGATATTGACTAAAAGTAGTGTTAAAAAACTATGGACTAAAACTTGTACTAGTATGTCACTAAAATTGCAGATCTCAAAGAGTAGAGGCATTGCAACCCTAGGTGATTGAGATCTACGAAATTTGAAGCAACTAAAATTAGTAGTAAATTCGTATTTCTAAAAGCATCAGGACAGACGTGAAGATTAAGGAAAGATAGGAAAAACTAAGAAGTACAAGAACTGACCTGGCTGCCTGTACCATGCTAATGCATGTGAGACACCAAAAATCCTTGTTGCCCAACGAGGTGACGAAGCCACCCAGGAGGACTACCGTCGACCATGTGAGCGCCAGGTAGCCTAACCCCGTCACCGCCATCAAAATGTACGCCTGAAGGAGCACGTAACTATTGAGCGACAACTCCTCCGGCCGCGCTCGCTCTCCTACTGCTTGCTCCTCCAATGACCTCATCAGACTCAGCACTGTAGATATGGCACGGCTGAACTTCACCATCAACGTATCGGTCAGTATAGCTGTCATTTCAGCCATTTCAGCGGCGAGCGATCTGGCAGCAGCCTATGTGTTGGAGACCCAACACAGATCACACCCCCTGCTGAGGTTCAGAGTGTCTACAGGGAACACAAATCTGGATACAAGGGGAGCCGGGGTGAGGAAGAAAGAGGAGTACAGACTGCAGAGGAAGAACGAGGAACACAAATCTGAATGCCAGGAGGAACACTGGGTATAGACTGCAGAGGAAGAAAGAGGAGTGCATATTCTTTCCTCACGATCTGCTCCATCGACGCCTTCTGCCTTTAGCCTCTTTTGTCTTTACCCTCAACGAGCCCAGCTGGGACCAATCAACTTTGGGTTTGCCCCAAACTCACGGTTAGTGCGCCTGTGTCGCACCGGGCTGTACTCGGTCGAACCCTCTACTTGCTCGGCAGTAACTGAATGTCTGAAACAGCGATATGATTGTTTCATCTTCAAATGCTTTTCTGAAAGTGTAGACGGATTAACGGCCTCCAGGTCCGTAACACTCGGTAGCTAGCTTTTTTCATGAATATAACTCTTCCCAACGCCTGCTCGAGGTCTACACGTATGTGATCATCACTGTAACATGTGGACGCACGCATGCTTGTGCATGTTGATGTAGCCTACTGGAATCGGTTGGACAGGGTTTATTCAACCAATTTGGCCGGGGAGGCACTAATAATAGATTATGTGCATGAGCTATGTAATGTCGGGTTTGACCGCTTGTCATCCAACTTTCCTTTTATTTGTTTTATTGTCTGGAACATGGTGACTTGAACTAGATTCACGTTTAATAATATGGTTGTGTGCATCCTGTGGTGCAGAAGCCGGGTAATCATCTTTTCGAGAAAAAAAAACTCATGCTTGAGGTTTGTTTTGTAATACAATTAGCATCAACGACCCCCAAAGTTCAGTCAACTAATCGGCATAGTCTATGCGGTGTTAACGTCTATGCCATTTTTCTTATAGTCGTAGTTGTAATAGTTTATCTTGAAGTTTCGCTTCGACCCGCTGCACGTCGTCCCGCGACTTGGGCAGCTCCAAGTCCCCCGCCGCCCGCTCGGTCCTCCGAAGTTAACCGTCTCCAACGACAAAATAAGACCAAGCCGTGGCTGGCTCCGGTTTTTCCGCTGGGCATCCAAGCCCGGCAGCTCACGTCGTCTTCCCGCCATGGGGCTGAGCTAACGCATTGTTTGCCTTTTGAGAAATCAATGGAGACCCTTTGCCTGACCCCGCAAGTCGATCACAGGCTCGGGGGCTACACCAATTCGTGCGCTATTGTGAAGGGGAACGTGCTATGCAACAAAAATTTATGATACACGAGCACACCCAGAATCACTATGAAGATGACGATAATGATCAAACTCATCAACGAGCAGAGTACTAGAAGCAATGAAGAAGTTGGTGAAGTGCAACAATTCCCGCAGCTAGGTTGTACCTCCGACGCCAAATAGGTGCCGTCCAGGCAAGTTGTCGATGTCTTGTTTCTGAAGAAATTTGTAATGTTTCCGACGAATCCGAAGAAGTCCATGTTTCTTTTCAGCGATCGGTAGGACAGTAATGTGTTTAGCTCCATGTATAATTGGCTAATGCGTGTGCCTGGAGAGAAGCTTGGTACTTTTCCTAGCACATCCCGAGTTTGATGTGGCTCAAGCTTCAATTGTAGCTCCTCCTGTAGAGAAGTCGCTGTTAGAATTAAAGAAGAGATGGATACTAAGGCAGCACAAGTAATGTATATTTGTTGTCTTTGCAGGGATGAGACCTCAGCTAGGACCAGTCCTTCTACTTGTTTACTTAGCTGAACTTTTGCCAGCTCTGAAATCAATTTGTTCGGGGTGATCTCCTCCAGGGGGTGGTCAACCATGGAGCACTGAGAAGAGATGTGTGCGACCGTTGCAAGTTGTAGGTGCTAAGAAAAAGGTGAACGACTGAGAAGATGTTTGCTTGTCATTGCAAGTTGCTGTATTTGGTGTGTTTTGTAGATAGTCTGTTTGGTGTATTCTGTAGCGCTGGAACCGGTGAAGCTATCTTTATACGTGATGATGTATTAAGCTATAATGTAAGTTCCTGATGATACGATGATATCTATCAATGTGAAGGTTATGAACGGAGCTGAATCAGTCTTTACTCCCTCCGTTCCAAATTAAGTGACTCAACTTTGTACTAACTATATACTACAAAGTTATTTGGGACGGAGGGAGTACATGTGACTCTTTTTTTGCGGGAAATTTACATGTGACTTTGGCTATAGTGTAGTGCATAATTCAATCTATTTTGAACATGTGACTTTGGTCACAATGCAGTCTGTTTGACAAAAGCGAGTTAAAGTGACAGCATGGTCCATGTATCAGTTTTAAGCATAAAGTGAGACGAATTGACAGCATGGCCCAGGGAATAAAGAGGCAAAATACAGTTTGTCCTGACACATGATTTTCACTTTCTTTTTCATCAGCCGTTTGTTACATAAATAACAGGAAGTTCTCAAAAAAAAAATACTTTACTTCCTATGTCTCCTAACCAAAATTTGTCAGATGATATTACTAGAACAAGTATGAAAATCAGATTGTGGCAAAAGAATTTAAGCAACACAAGAGTAAAGCAAGACAGAAGCAGAATAAAAGTAAAGATGGCATGCTCGTAATCATAAAAATGTTATCCTGTTGACAAATAAAAGATGTAATGTTACTAATACTAAAAATGTCATGCTCTTAATAATGAGAATGTCATGTTACTAATTATTAAAATTCCATGCTATTATAAAAAGTTGCCATGGGGGCATTAAAAAAGAAATGGAAATTGCCATCCTACATATAATATAATAAAAAAATGCACATGGCAAGTTTAGAAAAATAATCACCTCTAAGAAATTCAGGTTGTTTGTTCTTTCAAACAGTGGAAATTTTCCGGTTTTTTGGAAATTTTTTTCAAATGAAAAAAAAAACTGAATGAAAAACAAATTAACTAAAAAAATAAAAGGCGTTTGAGCGCAAAAGTGTTCCAAACACCTCTCTAGCCCAACTGATGCGTTCCTGTGGCTGGAGGGTGCGAGTTAACGTTCGTCAAGTAACATTTCCGTGGTTTTTATGTTTTTCGTTTCTCCTTCCTCCGAGGGTTTGGCAAAAGTTCTCGAGGCTGGTTTCCGGTGCCGTCCCCGCGGCGGCCGTGCGCGTTCTTCCGGAGAGTGTCGCCATTGATTTCGTCCAAGCTGCTGCGGCTCTTCTTCTCCGGTAGTGGTTGGTCCCTCTTTCTGCTCTGTCTCGGTTTGATTTGGGGGCGTTGCCGGCGGCCGGTGGATTGGATTGGATTGGGTTTGGTGTTCGTGTGACGGGGACCTGGGAGGAGGATCGTGAGCGCTCGCTCGTTTCATGATCCGTTCCCTCTCAACCCCCTGTTTCATCTCATCTCTCATCTCTCTCTCTCTCTCTCTGCTGCGCCGCCTCCGCCGACGGTGGTCCAGCACAAAAACAGGGTAGTTATAGATGGCCTCTGCAAGTATCACCCGACGAGGAAACATCTAGAAACACCGATCAAACCATTCGACAGAACAGAGACATGTAAAACTAACTCACCTCTGCTAGAGGAGACATCTTGATAGGAAAAAGGCCCAGAATCATCGACCACGCCACGGTGGTACATCAGCCTACGTAGACTAATGCCCACACGATGGCCTGTCCAATTGATACAGCAGCAACAAGAGCAGGGTAGAAGCAGAGAGAACTGCGGACAGGCAACATCAGGAGCTAGTATTGAGAGTAGAGGAGATACAGGTTTGGGATTCAGTTACAATCTGCCCAAACGACAGCAGCCTAGCTCTCTCGCCACGGAACTACTTAACCTGACAACCCACCACGCCAACAGCTGTTACAACTTACAACAACAGGCATTGTGTGTGTGCGTGTTTTTTTTAGAAATGGAGGAGGACCCCCGGCCTCTGCATCTAGACGATGCATGCGGTCACTTTATTAATTATTCACACAAGACCTTATAAAGTCATATAACAGTAAGACTAAAGTCACCGTCTAGGCAACATCTGTCGCTACTCCTATTCAGTTGATGAAAGGATGCTAATAGTCTGGGTCTAATACCAAACAGACCTCGCAGCCAAATCTAAATATCTAAGACCTGAGGTCTCAACCAGGACGCCTGCCGGGTATGAGGTCGACGCAGTCACCTATCACCAATCCATCTTCAGAGCTGTACTGTTGCATCTATCGTGCCAGGTCTCTCTGCCATCGACGCCAGACAGCGTCGTCCTCCTGCGCGAGTCCATCCTCGCACATCGAACGCCGAATCTGTACTGCGCCATGCCGTCGAGATCTATCGCCATGAATGTGTAGGATGAAGCATCGCTCCACCAAAGAAGCCGTCCGCTGGTCCCGCGAGAACGAGTGCACCTCCAAGAATGCCGCCCCCAAGGGGGTAACGACACATGATTGCCGCCAACATCCGATCAGCTGATTTAGGGTTTCCCCCGGAGGTATTGAGTGGAGTTGGGAGCTTCACCTCGATGATGCCTTCATGAAGGAAACGATGATAAGGACATCGTCATCACCGGCTCCGGTGCATCGACCGAAGACCAGGTTTTCACCCGGATCCGTCCCAAGTAGTCCACCCGATAACCTGTGCTTTGCCTCGACCACCTTCAAAGCCCCAGATCTAGCCGCCTAGATCCGGCGACCAACCGCAACAGTAGTGCCACCGTAGGAGCCTTGGCGCACCGGCCACTGCCTGAGTGTGCCACCACTGGAGCCTAGGAGGAGGGCTCCCACCCCGCTCGCCAAGCCGCGAGAGCCGCCGAGATGGATCCCGCGTGCTCGTCACCGTCTCTGATCCGAACCAATCCGTAGATCAGATCGCCGTCACAGATCCGCCTTGGACAGGGACTGCACCACTCCATGCCGCCGCGGAAAGCCCTAGCTTCACCGGCCGCCACACTCCAGGGCCGCCGCCCCGGGATCCAGAAAGAACATTGCCGCTGCCACCGGCCATGTTCCACCGCCGCCGACCGGCCAAGCCGCCAGCCACTGCGACCTCGGCCTCCATGACCATGCGAGCACAGCCAGCCGGCCGACCAACTCCAACGAAGAAGAAGGCCACCACCAACAAGCCTAGGGCCGGCGCCCCAGACATCCTCGTGTTGCGGATCAAGTCCAGGAGCAGTGCACCGCTGACGGCGATTGAGATCGGTAGCACAACGAAATAGCCCATCAAGGCCAGATCCACCGTTGCTGGTGCCGTCCTCCACCGCCGCCGCCGCACGCACCACTTCCATGTCGCCGCCGATCTAGCCGGAAAGGAGCGCCGCCTCCCAACCAGATCGTGATCCGAGGAGAAAACTGCCGCCGCCGCCACGCCACAAGGGCTTTGCCCTGTGACGCCCGGGGCGACGGCGGTGGAGGGGAGCGGAGGTCGGGCGAGGCTGTAGGAGGAGGGCGGGGGCTCCCCGGTGCGTGTGTGTGTATAGATGTGATGATGAGATCAACGTTGACCCCGTGTACAACGTGCGCAGTTTCCCCCTTCTTAGGCTTGTAGAGTTTGTGGATGTCCCTTCCAAGCCAAGCGATGAGAGCAATGGTCAAGAGAGGGTGCCAAGACAAAATGAGCGGGAAGCCACGCCAAAATAGGATGGGGTATCTTGTGTAGAAGTAGTCGTTGAGGAACGCTAGCTCCAACTTAGCAATTCTGAATGCTCTGTCAGCTTGGTGGTCGATCTGTTTGTGCAGGCAAATCTGCTCAGCGTGGTGGTCTATTTGTGCAGGCAAATCAACGCTGAATGCTCTCAACACGTGGTGGTCTATTGGTGCAGACAAATCTTCGTCCTTCTTGCCAATAATTTCATACATTAATCTTCGTCCTCATGGTAAGTCGTCAAATCTGCAATGGAATAGCCGGTATAGTGCAAAGGACAGGCAGAGGTCTTTGGTCCATGATGGATGGACGTTCCCTGCATCAGTGTCTGAATGCTGGTTCCTGGGCAGTTGCCAAGTCTTATCAAGAGTGATGGAGAGTCCCTCTGACTTCACTTTCGGATAAAATTCATACCCAGGCGCCTGCAGTTGAACCTTCTGCTTCTGATCTACAGACCAAGTACTCGTATTCTACTCCCTCAGTAAAGAAATATCAGAGCATTTAGATTACTAAAGTGGTGATCTGAATGCTCTTATATTTGTTTACAGAGGGAGTACCATTGTGGTCGGATCCCATCGTTACAAGTACCAACATCTGTACCCATATATGCTGTCAGAATGGGTGACTGAACTTGATGTGACGACAGTATTAGAGTGATCTTTTTTATTTTATTTTTGAGCAAAAGATTTTTACCAGATTGTTGACATCATTTTTTTTCTTCTTCTCTGAGCGGAACAATGTGGGAAGGTAAAATTTTCCTGCTGCAGTAAAGTCAGCAAGTGCCCTGCAATGCAGAGAGTAAGATATATTTATTTTTTATTAATCTTTTCTAGAGAAAGCAACAAAATTATGATTTTGTAGTCATGATTTTAGTGTGCGTGCTTAAGCACCAAGCAAATGAAGCCGAAGACCACACTCCTTGCTTTCAATGCATACGACACCAATTACATCTTTTATCAAGAAACACCAAGCGCATCGAATCTTAATGTCTTAAAAATACCATGTGGCTATCTTTTCTATACACATGAATTTTTTTCGTGCAATATGTTTACATGTGTGGCGAGAAAAAGAAGCCTTGAGGGGCCACACCAATTCAGGAGCAATCTACAAGTAGATATACAGTAGATTCCAAGCTTTCCAACAATACAATATTGCTTCAAAGTGAGAAAAGGCACCAGGTCAGGAGGGCTAAAGAAACATGAATGTTTGTTCCTGATACATAGACAGCACATGGGTAGAAATTACATTCACATTTTAATACCAGCCAACTATCACATTTCAACTAATTCTCGCGCTTCTTTTGCAACATCTGAGAGGAGACACAGAGGCCTGGCAGTCTTCTTCACTCCGCAATCAGTCCCTGCAAAGAGCATGCAGCTTTCAAGGCTAGACATGATCTTTGAAGCCTTTTGCAATGAGTCCACGCATTCCTTGAGCTGTGCGGTGTCCTGGCCACGCTTCAGCATTAATATGGCAATCTGGCCGCAAAGCTTCACAATTCTTAGACAATCAGCTGTGGCCTCACAGTTCTCTTGTACTATGTCCGTAAGCTTCCACGCAAATTCACCTTCTCCGAGGGCAATCTCTCGAGCTACATCATCGAAGTCACCTGCATTGATCAGTTTGTCACACATCACCCAAGTAAGCGATAACAATGCTTCTTGGAATTCCCTTTTAGCATTTTTCTCCTCATTTGACTGTTCAGGTGAGTTGATTTGGCTTCTGCGTTTGGGCACCGGTCGATTTTCTTCATGGTCTCCTGGTCCAGAAATTGTCTGGTTTTCTTCATCATCTTCTGGTCTAGAAATTGCCTGGTTTTCTTCACGTTTTTTGGTTTTAAAAATTGTCGTTATTCTGTTGCCCTTTTTTGCAAGCTTCTGCAATAACCTATCCCATGAAGAATTTTTTCTTCCGTTTCTAGGGAGGTCTCGCCTACTGTCCAGTACTTCCATGAGGACCTACAACAATAATGTAACTCTTAAAAACACAAATCACTCCCCAGATGGTACAAAACTATTGTCGTGGGCTCGTTGCTAATTCAGATATAAGTAGATGAAAGGATCTGTAAGCTAACCTTTGGCAGCAAAGCTTCCTTAACACAATCCTTGTCCAATGTACAGTGAGTGCACAAATTCTCCAAGATCTCCAATGCTACTGTACTGTATGTGATGCTGTACGTCATGTGGTTCGTAACATCATGTAATTCTCTTTCATTGAGTAGATAAATCTTCTTATCATTACGTATTTCATTGACATGATAAATAATGTCTTTCGTAACATCAAGTATGGCAATGAGACGACCAACAATGTTCTTCTGTTCCATTCCATCATGAGGAACATAGAAATTTCTTTCGTCTCGGAAAGTAATGCCAGTGATTTCCCAGCCGTAACTCTAAGCTTTTCTGTTTCCCCTTCTTTTTCCCCTTTATCACCATGAAGGAATATCTGTAACTGCATCTTGATTAGATTTTCTTTTGTTTCCGTGCTGAGGTTGGCCGACGAATTAAAAGCCAGTTCTGTGAGGATTTCTATGGCTCTAGTCTGTAGTTCTTTGTCAGCATTGTTTCGCTCATCAAGAAAACTCGTCAGGTTGCTCAGTGCCTGGTTGCTGGAAGAGATACAATTGACCACATAGCGCTTGCCATTCCAATCCGGAGCACGGATAAGCCTGTGCACCACTTTAAGCGATCCATTCGCTACACTGGCCCATGCACTTGCATTGATATCTTGGATTAGTGTCTCGGAGTACAGGGGTGCCATGATCTTAGTGATGAGATCTGGGGCGTTGTATATGTCAATGCAGTTGTGCTGATCGAAGGCGAGCCTCTCGAGAATTGCCAGGCCTTGCAGAATGAGCTCATTCCAACCATCTCCTTTGCTGCTATGGGATGAGTTATCCACTCCATCTTGCTGAATGTCAGCACCTTGGTTTCTAATTTTTTTTTGCTCTGTATTTCTCTATGCCTTTGACAACAGAAATCAATCTTCCCTTAGCGCCGCCAGTACCCTTTCCTGACATTCTAAAAGTTGAGTGATGGTCAGGTCCTTGTTGGTTGTTCCAATACGGAAGGCTGATATCGAGCAGTGAGGATATGCACTGCGTTGCTCCAGGGAACTGGGTGAAATGAATATCACCAGCAAGGTATGCGACAATCCGTGCGACCACCTCCCTGAGTTCTCTGTCGCTGCTTCTCCACCCAAGTGTATCGATCAGCTTCTGAATCTTTGGTCTAGAGGGGAGTAGCAGGGACCTTACATCTGCCTCCAGCTTAATAAAGTTGTCCAACATCCTTGCTCCTGAGAGATAGTCTTTCTGTGATTCCGAGTCAACCAAATCAACAGCATAGTTGATCAAATTCCTGCCATCGATGGATGTAGGGTCTCGCCAGCATTTGGCTCGGGTATCATAGAGGTAATCTACAATTGTTACGCTGCCCCACTTTTCTGGCAACTGGCATTCTTCACGGAACGAAACGACAACCCACAATGCCGAGACATCGATCAACCACCAAATGAAGAAGAGCAGACCTTGGCAAATAGCCAACCAGTAGAAGATGCTCAGTGCTGGCACCAGGTTCGCTTTGCTGTCATCGCCTGCGGTGTCGCCATAATCATGCTGCCGTAGGCGCCACAGTGAGAGCACAATGCAGGCGACGGGCCCAAACACATAAAGGATCCATGCAATTAGAACCACAGCCAGGGCCGGCATGGATAGTAGTTGGACGATGACAAGGAAAACTTGTACCCATAGAAATGTAAAAATACTGTGGCCCTTGGGCTTGGTAATTCCACCGTTCACCAAGGGATCAGGAAACAGTTTTTTTATAAAACCACCTACAGGATTTGCAAAAACTTTCCTCGCAAGTTTTCTCATTAGCTTCCGAAATATAGGAAACATGTTGTCCCCTGAGTCGTTGAAGATCCTGTGTGTGGCATTGCAAATGCATAGTCAGTGCCCGGTCGGTAATATAAATTGGAGTGAGTTAATGTTTATTTTCCGAAACCGGAAAACAGGGTGACCTGTTAACTTACAGAAAAGAAAGAGTTAAAACCTACATGATGGACACACTACCTAGCACAAGGCCAAGACCCAAGGCACCATCTGCCTGCTACCAAAGCATGACAAGCAAGCACAAACTGGTTGAATGGTTAGGAGAATGGTGATACCCAAACCTATGAGGTTAAACTTCAAGTTTGGTGTCTCATTAACACAGATTATTGTTGAAAGTCCGTCAATAGTGATGTGTTCTATGGTAACTACGTTAATTTTGAAGTTCAAAAACTTAGACCTTCAATAGACTTTGTGTGTGTGGGCAGGTGGGTTGATGTGGGTGTGTTCTTTATGGCAGCTCCGATTGAGACAGAAGCAACCTAAATACTTCACAGTGCAGCTGCGCCCGATGGACGCGGCGAGCGCACGCGCTAGATGACAAAACTAGTTTGCTGTCTGTAATAAACGCGTTATCCACTGGGTAGTGTAAAGCACATGCATGTGCCAACGTCATCTATTTATTCTGTTTCAAATTTTCAAAAAGCTACAACTTTTTAACCGAGTGTCAGAACGCAGAACCGTTTTCACTGCAGGGTTCCTCGCGACGAGCTCTTCAAAACTAGATCCCATATGAATATGTTTTGATGATTTTTTTTCGAAAGCAACTTTGATGCTAGATGAAGCAACATAGTGTTAAACATGAGCAACTCTGTTGCTAGATGAATTGCACCGTGTGTATGACTAACTTCGTCTAGTAGCCACCTAGTTAGTTGTGTGCAACAGTGTAATAGGGGGGGTCACCATGATTTCTAAGTTGCATACATTGGAAAATAAGTTGTGGATTGTTTAGTTGCCTATCATACTATGAAAATTTCTTACCGTAGAGTGGAAACTCTAACATGGCTTATAAGTTGTCTACCGCAGAAACCAGGTTGCCCTTTCACTACGAAGTTGCCTACGAGTGATCCTCAATTTCTTACAATACTATGAAAATTGTCCATCAAGGGACCTAAGTTGCCTACAATATCGAAAAGTTTTTGTGGGATTTAAGTCATCTATCATGATTTCAAATTTTGAACTATGTGGGGATGGGTGGTATGAGATCTGTGTGTTTTCCTTTTCTACGGGAGTCTACCCACCAACGCTATTAAGCACACGGATGTTGGCTAGCCAGGTCCTGACGAGCTCTTCAAAACTATACCCACATGAATATGTTTTGATGGTTTTTCTTTCTTTCAGAAAGCAACTTGGACGCTAGATGAGACAACTTTAGTGCTAAACAGAAGCAACTCCACTCCAATTTAAAGTAACTAAGTACCAACAATGAGCAACTAACTAGTAATAGAGAATAACCTTGAACAGAGGTAGACAACATCATACCAACTTTATAAGCAACTTTCTTTCTACGAGAGACAACTTTAGTGCAAAAAATAGGCAACTTCACTACACTTTCTCCTAATTAATTTTCTCTAACATTCTCCTAACTTCCTCACAGGTACTTCTAAGTTGCATATTCTCCTAGCTTCCTCACTGGTACTTCTAAGTTGCATATTGTTGATTCTAAACTGCCTATAATACTATGAAGTCATCTACCATTGATACTCTTGTATCTGCTATTGCTAACTACGATAGGCAACTTGGTGCTCAATTTTAGCAACTTTTAGAGTGTTTGCATGCAACTTAGAAAAACAATGGTAAACCACTTCACAATATTATAGGCAACTATTTTTGCAAAGTTAGGCAACCGAGAAGCAATGATAGACAACTAATTACCAATAGTAGGAAACTAGGCATCAATTGGTAGGCAATTTACAATATTTATAGGCAACTGCACATCAATTGTAGGCAACTAACTATCAAACAATAGGCAAATGAGCAACCATGCATGATAGGCAAGTTGGGATAATGTTAGTAAAATTCACAGGTACACATAGTATAGTGAAGTTGTTTTGTATGTTGCACTAAAGGGGCGTTATGTTTTGTCCGATTTTTCTTGTTTTTACGCCAACAAACCTAATAGGAAGTCCTACTAGGCCAAAGAGAAGAAGTTGCTTCTCTATACCACGATAGTTGCCTCCTTCACACCCAAAGTTGCCCTAAAAAAGTATCCGGTTGCCCACAGTCAACCATACAATTAGCTCAAATAAAGTATCCAGTTGCCCACAATCAACAAATAGTTTGTCTAAAACCATGTATCCAGTTGCCCAATCCTCACGAACAGAAATATTTTATCAAGATCATTTTTGATAAATATCTAAATGTTTTAGATACCTGTAATTAAGTTTGGGTCATAGAGGGGGAGTCAAGATTTTCCCCTCCTCGGGTGAGATCCCTTGGTGCGACCGTAGAGGGGAGCAGGTGGAACATACCTATATATGTTGTCTCTACTAGTTATTTTTGTAGTTCTTTTTTTTTGCACAAGGGTTGCATGATGTTACTGCAAGGAGCTTATGGGGCAGCAGCCCCTCTTTTAATGCATGACACTAGTTGCTTCAAATTTTGTAAGAGTTGTCTGAAATCATAGCAAAGTTGTTGCATGTTTTTTTACTTTTGCATAGGGGATGCATGCTATTTTTTACTGCAAGGAACTCATATGGGGCAGCAGACCGTTTTTACATACTTGATAGTAGTTGGACTCATTGGATGGCTAAAAGTGTCTAGAGAGGTCGATTCCGATATTTGGGGCGTTTTGGTGATCCACGTTGGAGTTGTCTTTATGTTAGGCGATTTAGAGGTGAAACTAGTCAATTGATAGTCATGGTAACCGACTTAAAAGGATCCTCCGTTGATAGGTAGTCATACTAGGAAAAAGGAGTTGCTTTTCTATAACACTAAAGTTGCCTCTGTAGCACACAAAGTTGCTCGGAAAAAAAAGTTCTTTGAAACCTACTCATGTAGGGTCTAGTTTTGAAGAACTCGTCGCGGGAAACCCACCGGTGAAAACGGATTTGAATTTTGACATTCTAATCAAAAGTTACAAGTTTTTAAAGTTTTTGATCCCCTAATAAATGCAGGTGGAAGCTGGTGCGGGAGGTTTTTCCTTTTCTAGACTGTCCTGACGCGGCGTGCGGTAAAACTTTCCTTTTGAGGAGGGCGCTCGCTGGCCCGAACGGGCGCTCGTGCGCCAGGTAGCCAGGTCCCAGAAGCAATCATGGTTGCCTGAAGCCTGCAGCTCGGTGGAGCAAGAACGGAAAGACAGGACGCCGATCAGGGGCTCCAGAGTCCAGAGAGACACTTCCAAGGAGAATTGCAATGGCGTGGTAGCAAATCCTAATCCCCCAACGAGGTTAACAGGCGCCACGGCGTCCTATGGATGCCTCTGGCCACGGAGGAATTAATCCTAATCCTAAACTCTCCAACGCTGTGCTTCCTCCACCTACCAAAACAAACAGACCGGCCCGCACCGCGATCCACGAGCTCTGAGTCTCTGACCCACCCCCGCTCAGCAGCCCGGCGAGGCCGTCGCGCGACTCGTGCACCGCCCACGGCAAACACCACAGCCAGCCGCTGGCCAAATGCCCCCGGCCACTGTGCGGCCGCCCAGATCTACCTGCGGGATCCCAAGATCGGCGGCGCCAAGGCATCATGGATTCATGGACGCACCTCGCCGCCCACCGGGCTACCTTCTCCGTTGAGTGAGGAAGGCCACCGCCGCTGACCCGCGTCCAAACCAGGGGACACCGCCAACTGTACCTCTCGTCACTGCGCCGCGTCTGCCGACCCCAGAACCTCCGGGAGCGGGAACGAGCCCCCGAGCCTAGAAAAAGATTGGACAGAACAAAGAGGCCCCTAAAGCAGTACTGACCTGGCTGCCTGTACCATGCTGATGCTTGTGAGGCACCAAAAATCCTTCTTCCCCAGCGAGGTGACGAAGCCGCCCAGGAGAACTACCGTTGACCATGTGAGCGCCAAGTAGCCTAACCCCGTTACCGCCATCAAAACGTACGCCTGAAGGAGCGCGTAACTGTTGAGCGACATCTCCTCCGGCCGCTTTCGCGCTTGGTGGTCCGGTTGCCCGCGTCCGGTCACCACCTTTTCCTCTGTAGCTATGGCATGCTTGATCAGCTTACCGACTAATGCCCCTACGACTGCTCCCGCGGCCACCTCCATTTTTGGGCGAGGTGGCGAGTTCAGCAAGCTAGCTTCTGAGGATGAAGACTGAGGAGTGGATGACCAGAGAGGATGCGTGAATAGCTAAAGCCAAATGATTGAGGGGATAGGAAGAGGTAAATAACGCGCTGGTGGTGAGAAAGGGGTAAATGCACTAGTGGTGGAGAGGGAACATCCTGGACAGCAAAAAAGTGGCATATACACAAGAATAGGGGTCTACAACACAGCATCACTAAGGCTGGTCATAGTGGGGAGTAACTTATACTGGAAAAACGCCCGTGCGTTGCAACGGGGCCATATTAACTTTAAGAGTTCAATATCAATTATGTTAATATTACATTTAATATTCTCATACATATCAAGTGACATTGGCGACCTTTTTTACCATCAAATTCTCACACACACTCTCTCTCCCTCCCTCTTCCTCACTCTCTCCCCCTCTCCCTCTCTCTCTCTCTCTAACACACGCACATATCCATCTTATTGGATACGGGACCATAATCCATCTATTTCACACGCACACGCGCTAGTGCATAACAATATGGATTATGTGTATTATATTCCTCACTCATGTAAATCGGCCAGCCACAGCTCCATGACAAACAATGCATCTAAATTCTCAGTGTTATTTTTATGTAACATTGGCGAGAGGTAAACGACAGTGATTGTTTCCTTTGTTTGGAGATTGATTACCATCCGTGAGTTAAGCTGGGTACTAAAGAAGAATCTGATTGTGATACGTGAATTGATTGTTGCCTTGTACGTTTGGTTTTGGTATTTGAAGATTGATTACCATCCGTTAGTTGGGTTACCAAAGAAGAAATCAATCACCATACGTAGAAAAAGGAACTACATTGCACATGCTTACACCTCATCTACTCGTGAGAATATATAGAATTGGAGCAAACAAAATAAGTGCAGACGAGAGATAAAACATCAATGAGGATCCCTAATGTCTTGACTAATATGTTGTCCTCCAGCTTGAGAAGCACCTACAAGGAAGGGCTAACATACAGAATCACGAGCCACTCCAATTTACGACTCACACAACTTCATCTTCAACTTGTGAATGCTGCGTGAACCTCAACGTACCATGTGGTACTGTTGGAGGCCCTGATGATCTGGTGCACCTGTGACTCACCAACATTCCATCATGCGCAACTGTGACGCCCGGATAATTAAGCTACAGTGATCCCTCGCTAAGAATGCCACGTCACCTCGGTTACTGTGGATAAACTCGTGTCAGTTCGAAACCCAGTTCAAATTTCAAATTTAAAACAAAGGCAAACAAATAAAAGTTTTCAAATATTAAAATCAAATTGTTCTAGTAGTAGCAAATAATGCATAAGTAGTAATGGTGGAGAAACCAACATCTTTAAAAGTGTTTGAATGTTCTAAAATAAATAAAACAGTAGCAAAAGAATTAATTGAATGCCTTTTATAGTTATTAAAATGTTAAACTATTTTAATTGGAGGTTTAAACTTTTTGTAGTAGAGGTATAATTAGTGGTACTAATTTAGGTACAAACTTTATGATTTATAAAACTAAAATAAAATAAAATAGAAAAGGGTAATAATAAATAAAAGGTAAAAAAACAAAACAAACAGAAAAAGAAAAGAAACCCCCCTCGGCCCAACTGGGCCTTGGCCCAGCCAGGCCGGCCCACGCCACTGGCCTACTTAGGCCTCCCCCACTCCCCCCTAACCCTAACCGGTCCACTCCTCCCCCCACGACCTCCTCTGTCCCCAATCTGGATCGGGGAAAACGGCGCTCCGACCCCATCGCCTCGGCGTGCATCGCCGCCCCGCCATCGCCAGCACCCGCCTCCTCAACCCTCCTCCTCGACCGGCCTCCTGGCGCCTCTGCTTCCTCCCGACACAAGCCATTGCCATGGCTGCCGCGGCTCCCCGTCCTCGACCTCTTCTCCAACCAAGCCCAGACGCCAACGCGGTTCGATGTCGCCACCACTTCCCCCCGTCGTCGATCTGCCTCGCCGGACCTCCTCGAGCCCACTGCCTTTGCCCTACGGCCCCGCGGTGAGGCCCCCGGCCTCTCCCTCTCTCCCCGTCCCCGTCGTCGCGGTCGCCGCTCTCCGCACACGCACGCGCTCCCGCTCACCTACCGCGTTGGTCGCCTGCGCCCAGCGCCGCTGCCGGCTGAGCGCCCCTGCTCGACGCTCGCGTCGCCTGACCTACGCCCGCCTCTGCCCGCAACTCCCAGTGCCTCCCTTGCCGCTGCCCACCTCCGCAGCCGGTCCGCGCGCCCTGGCTACGCGCGACCGCCGCTCCCCGCCTCTGCTGCAGCCGCCGGCACCCGCCTTGGCTCCCTTCCCTGTCGTGGCCTCGTCTCCGGCCGCAGCCGCCTCCACCGCCCCCTCGCGCGACCCCCCCGTCGTCCTCTGCTGCAGGCCGCCGCTGGGCTGGCCTCGCCGGTGCCGTTCCCGGCCGGCCTCGTCGCGGCCCCGGTCGTCGCCCGACGCCGGTGCCCATCTGCACCGCTCGGTCCACGCCTGGTCGGTGTTGGAAATATGCCCTAGAGGCAATAATAATAGGTTATTATTATATTTCCTTCTTCATGATAATCGTTTATTATCCATGCTAGAATTGTATTGATAGGAAACTCAGATACATGTGTGGATACATAGACAACACCATGTCCCTAGTAAGCCTCTAGTTGACTAGCTCGTTGATCAATAGATGGTTACGGTTTCCTGACCATGGACATTTGATGTCGTTGATAACGGGATCACATCATTAGGAGAATGATGTGATGGACAAGACCCAATCCTAAGCCTAGCACAAGATCGTGTAGTTCGTTTGCTCAGAGCTTTTCTAATGTCAAGTATCATTTCCTTAGACCATGAGATTGTGCAACTCCCGGATACCGTAGGAATGCTTTGGGTGTACCAAACGTCACAACGTAACTGGGTGGCTATAAAGGTGCACTACAGGTATCTCCGAAAGTGTCTGTTGGGTTGGCACGAATCGAGACTGGGATTTGTCACTCCGTGTAAACGGAGAGGTATCTCTGGGCCCACTCGGTAGGACATCATCATAATGTGCACAATGTGACCAAGGAGTTGATCACGGGATGATGTGAGTTACGGAACGAGTAAAGAGACTTGCCGGTAACGAGATTGAACAAGGTATAGGGATACCGACGATCGAATCTCGGGCAAGTAACATATCGATAGACAAAGGGAATTGCATACGGGATTGATTGAATCCCCGACATCGTGGTTCATCCGATGAGATCATCGTGGAACATGTGGGAGTCAACATGGGTATACAGATCCCGCTGTTGGTTATTGACCGGAGAACGTCTCGGTCATGTCTGCATGGTTCCCGAACCCGTAGGGTCTACACACTTAAGGTTCGGTGACGCTAGGGTTATAGGGAAAAGATATACGTGGTTACCAAATGTTGTTCGGAGTCCCGGATGAGATCCTGGACGTCACGAGGAGTTCCGGAATGGTCCGGAGGTAAAGATTTATATATGGGAAGTCATGTTTTGGTCACCGGAAAGTTTCGGGTGATATCGGTAATGTACCGGGACCACCGGGAGGGTCCCGGGGGTCCACCAAGTGGGGCCACCAGCCCCAGAAGGCTGCGTGGGCCAAGTGTGGGAGGGGACCAGCCCCAGGTGGGCTGGTGCGCCCCCCACCAAGGCCCAAGCGCATGGGAGAGTGGGAGGGGGCAAACCCTAGGTCCAGATGGGCCTTGAGGCCCACCCTAGTGGCGCCCCCCCCTCTCCTCCCCTTGGCCGCCCCCCTTGGATGGGATCTAGGGCTGGCCGCCTCCTCTTGGGGTGGGAACCCTAGAGGGGGCGCAGCCCCCTTTCCCCCTATATATAGTTGAGGTTTGGGCTGCCCAAGAGACATGAGAACGTCTCTCTTTCGGCGCAGCCCTACCCCTCTCCCTCCTCCTCCTCTCCCGTGGTGCTTGGCGAAGCCCTGCGGGATTGCCATGCTCCTCCACCACCACCACGCCGTCGTGCTGCTACTGGACGGAGTCTTCCCCAACCTCTCCCTCTCTCCTTGCTGGATCAAGGCGTGGGAGACGTCACCGGGCTGCACGTGTGTTGAACGCGGAGGCGCCGTGGTTCGGCGCTTAGATCGGAATCAACCGTGATCTGAATCGCTACGAGTACGACTCCTCATCCGCGTTCTTGCAACGCTTCCGCATCGCGATCTACAAGGGTATGTAGATCCACTCCCCTTCCCCTCGTTGCTAGATTACTCCATAGATTGATCTTGGTGATGCGTAGAAAATTTTGAATTTCTGCTACGTTCCCCAACAGACGGGCGCCGCTAGCGCCCAGCGCCCGCAGCCCGTAACCGCAAGCACCAGTGCCCGTTTGGCCTGATAGGCCACTGCCATTCGGGGCCCACGCCGCTGAAACGTTTTAAAAAAAGAAAAGAGATAAAAAAATTAATAATAAAAACAAACATATTAATTAATTAATTAACTAAAGAATTAATTAACTTAACTAATCCTGATTAGATTAACCTAATCACTAATTAAACTAATTAACCTGTTTAATTAATCTTAGTCAATGACATCCGGACCCACACGTCAGTTTGACCCAGTCAACACCTCCGTTGACTGCTGACGTCATGATGACGTCAGCAAACACTGTTCTGGATAATATTGAATTAAAATAATTATATAAATCCTAAAAATGATTTAAATCTTTTAAAATTAATATAAAATAAACTGTAGCTCAGATGAAAATACTTTCTACATGAAAGTTGCTCAGAACGACGAGACGAATCCGGATACGCAGCCCGTTCGTCCGCCACACATCCCTAGCATAGCAAACTCGCAACTTTTCCCCTCCGATTCATCTGTCCGAAAACGCGAAACACCGGGGATATTTTCCCGGATGTTTCCCCCCTTCGCCAGTAGCACCTATCCCTACGTTAGGTCACCCCTAGCACAACGTATCGCCGCTTCTTGCTTTGTCTTACATTTGATTGCTTTGTTATTTATTGTGTTCCCCCTCCGTTACTTCTTTCCGGTAGACCCCGAGACTGCCGGTGACCCCAGTTCCACTACGGAGTTGACGACCCTTCCTTGCAAAAGCAACTAGGCAAGCCCCCCCCTTGATCACCAGATATCGCCTATTCCTTTGTTGGAAATATGCCCTAGAGGCAATAATAAATGGTTACTATTGTATTTCTTTATTCATGGTAATTGTCTATTGTTCATGCTATAATTGTATTGTCCGGAAATCATAATACATGTGTGAATACATAGACTACAACGTGTCCCTAGTAAGCCTCTAGTTGACTAGCTCGTTGATCAACAGATAGTCATGGTTTCCTGACTATGGACATTGGATGTCGTTGATAACGGGATCACATCATTAGGAGAATGATGTGATGGACAAGACCCAATCCTAAGCATAGCATAAAAGATCGTGTAGTTTCGTTTGCTAGAGCTTTTCCAATGTCAAGTATCTTTTCCTTAGACCATGAGATCATGCAACTCCCGGATACCGTAGGAGTGCTTTGGGTGTGCCAAACGTCACAACGTAACTGGGTGACTATAAAGGTGCACTACGGGTATCTCCGAAAGTGTCTGTTGGGTTGGCACGGATCGAGACTGGGATTTGTCACTCCGTGTGACGGAGAGGTATCTCTGGGCCCACTCGGTAATGCATCATCATAATGAGCTCAATGTGACTAAGGCGTTAATCACGGGATCATGCATTGCGGTACGAGTAAAGAGACTTGCCGATAACGAGATTGAACAAGGTATTGGGATACCGACGATCAAATCTCGGGCAAGTAACATACCGATTGACAAAGGGAATTGTATACGGGATTGATTGAATCCTCGACATCGTGGTTCATCTGATGAGATCATCATGGAACATGTGGGAGCCAACATGGATATCCAGATCCCGCTGTTGGTTATTGACCGGAGAGGCGTCTCGGTCATGTCTGCATGTCTCCCGAACCCGTAGGGTCTACACACTTAAGGTTCGGTGACGCTAGGGTTGTAGAGATATGTGTATGCGGAAACCCGAAAGTTGTTCGGAGTCCCGGATGCGATCCCGGACGTCACGAGGAGTTCCGGAATGGTCCGGAGGTGAAGAATTATATATAGGAAGTCAAGTTTCGGCCACCGGGAAAGTTTCGGGGGTTACCGGTATTGTACCGGGACCACCGGAAGGGTCCCGGGGGTCCACCGGGTGGGGCCACCTATCCCGGAGGGCCCCGTGGGCTGAAGTGGGAAGGGAACCAGCCCCTAGTGGGCTGGGCGCCCCCCCATGGGCCTCCCCCCATGCGCCTAGGGTTGGAAACCCTAGGGTGCGGGGCTTCCCACTTGCCTTGGGGGGCAAGGCACCCCCTTGGCCGCCGCCCCCCACCCTAGATGGGTTTGGCCGGCGCCCCCCCTCCCAGGGGGCCTATATAAAGGGGGGGAGGGAGGGCTGCACAATCACAGCCTTGGGCGCCTCCCTCCTCCCCTGCTACACCTCTCTCTCGTAGAAGCTCGGCGAAGCCCTGCCGGCATCCCGCTACATCCACCACCACGCCGTCGTGCTGCTGGATCTCCATCAACCTCTCCTTCCCCCTTGCTGGATCAAGAGGGAGGAGACGTCGCTGCACCGTACGTGTGTTGAACGCGGAGGTGCCGTCCGTTCGGCACTCAGTCATCGGTGATTTGGATCACGGCGAGTACGACTCCGTCATCCACGTTCATTGGAACGCTTCCGCTCGCGATCTACAAGGGTATGTAGATGCACTCCTTTCCCCTCGTTGCTAGTATACTCCATAGATGCATCTTGGTGAGCGTAGGAAAATTTTAAAAATTATGCTACGATTCCCAACATCCTTCTCTATACTGCTTGCATTAGAGTAGTGTAGCATGTTACTGCTTTCGGTTAATCCTATACTGATGCATAGCCTGTCATTGTTGCTACAGTTGTTACCCTTACCTGCTATCCTACTGCTTAGTATGGGATGCTAGTGTTCCATCAGTGGCCCTACACTCTTGTCCGTCTGCCATGCTATACTACTGGGCCGTGATCACTTCGGGAGGTGATCACGGGTATATACTATATACTTTATATACATGACACATGTGGTGACTAAAGTCGGGTCGGCTCGTTGAGTACCCGCAAGTGATTCTGATCAGGGGGCTGAAAGGACAGGTGGCTCCATCCCGGTAGAGGTGGGCCTGGGTTTCTGACGGCCCCCGACTGTTACTTTATGGCGGAGCGACAGGGCAGGTTGAGACCACCTAGGCAAGAGGTGGGCCTGGCCCTGGTCGGCGTTCGCGGATACTTAACACGCTTAACGAGATCTTGGTATTTGATCTGAGTCTGGCCATTTGGTCTATACGCACTAACCATCTACGTGGGAGTAGTTATGGGTATCCCGGCGTCGTGGTATCAGCCGAAGCCTTCGTGACGTCAGCGACTGAGTGGCGCGCGCCGCATTGGACCGTAAGCTCGCGCTTGTATTAAGGGGGCTAGGTCTGCTTCCGGCCGCGTACGCAACGTGCAGGTGTGCAATGGGCGATGGGCCCAGACCCCTGCGCGCATAGGGTTTAGACCGGCGTGCTGACCTCTCTGTTGTGCCTAGGTAGGGCTGCGACGTGTTGATCTTACGAGGCCGGGCATGACCCAGAAAAGTGTGTCCGGCCAAATGGGATCGAGCGTGTTGGGTTATGTGGTGCACCCCTGCAGGGAAGTTTATCTATTCGAATAGCCGTGTCCCTCAGTAAAAGGACGACCTGGAGTTGTACCTTGACCTTATGACAACTAGAACCGGATACTGAATAAAATACACCCTTCCAAGTGCCAGATACAACCCGGTGATCGCTCTCTAACAGGGCAACGAGGAGGGGATCGCCGGGTAGGATTATGCTATGCGATGCTACTTGGAGGACTTCAATCTACCCTCTTCTATATGCTGCAAGATGGAGATGGCCAGAAGCGTAGTCTTCGACAGGATTAGCTATCCCCCTCTTATTCTGACATTCTGCAGTTCAGTCCACCGATATGGCCCTTTACACATATACCCATGCATATGTAGTGTAGATCCTTGCTTGCGAGTACTTTGGATGAGTACTCACGGTTGCTTTTCTCCCTCTTTTCCCCTTTCTATACCTGATTGTCGCAACCAGATGCTGGAGTCCAGGAGCTAGAGATCCCGAGGATGATTCTACATGGAGTTCGGCTTCCAGGAGTAGTTAGGAGGTCCCAGGCAGGAGGCCTTGCCTTTTCGATCGTTGCTACTTTTGTGCTAGCCTTCTTAAGGCAAACTTGTTTAACTTATGTCTGTACTCAGATATTGTTGCTTCCGCTGACTCGTCTATGATCGAGCACTTGTATTCGAGCCCTCGATCCCCCTGGCTTGTATTATGATGCTTGTATGACTTATTTATATTTTAGAGTTGTGTTGTGATATCTTCCCGTGAGTCCCTGATCTTGATCGTACACATTTGCGTGCATGATTAGTGTACGGTCAAATCGGGGACGTCACAGCAACGCCTCCTGGAACGCCTTTGGCATCGCATGACAGAAGGTAGGAACGCGTTAAGAGCAACTGAGGCAAAACAACAAACAAGTGGCACCCCTCTTGTAAATATGTAACATTAATATCTTTTGTTAATTAAATGCAGTAGAAGCCTCTCTTGTCGTTTCCTCCTAAAAAACAAAAGAATGGCGCAATTGAATGGTGGTATCACACAATCCAACTCTTCACGTCAGCGAACTCCTTAATCTGCCTGACCCTATTCTTATTTAAAAGGTTGTGCAACCAGGACCGGTTACTCCTACAATTTTGCTGTCGAGACACGATTTATGTGATGCAGTAGAGCACATGAAAGAGATGACGCCGCTGACGAGATCTTGGAGATTATATGTAACATAATCAAGCGGTGCTAGGTCAACTTTAGTGCCAATCAGCATAGCCTATTTAGCCGATATATTACTGTTAAATACCGTAGCATTGCAGAGCTTATTGCATCCTTGTACACACGATCAATATCTAGTTAGCTACGGACAAGAAAACATATGTATCCAGACCAGCGGGAACAAAGACAAAAGCCATGTTAAACTTGTCACCATGCACGTGCATACCAGCTCCTAGGCATGCACAAAGAAAAAATTGAAGCGCACTGATGAAGTAACTCAGAAACTATGTTCCAGTCTCAAATACAAATAAAGCTGACGGCCAAAGATGAACTGGTTAAGCATTCCCAAAAATCACATGTTCAGAACTCCTCAGAACATAACTCCAACTATCAATCTCATAAATTTGAAGTTAATATCTCTCAATCGTAAAAATAACATGCATCGGGTTGTCAATTGATTTTCGGATGCATCCATGCAAGTTAATATCTTGCCAAAAGCAGGCGTTTCATAATGTTAGCAAATAAAGTTTTCAAAACACTGTATATACAACCACAAAATCATAAGAGAATGAGCGTATACAATCTACAAGGTAATGTAGCAATTTAGAGGTTGGGTACTTACTTCAGTAATAAAACAGGTTCAAGGTAGTAACAAGGATTCTTCTAATGCATTAATAAACAAATGTTCTGCACTGAAGACAAGATAAACAATTCCCAAAGTGCATCAGAGCATCACAGAACATTACTGGCAAGATAAATGCACGACGATACACCCGACTCATTTAATTAATATAATTAAATTATCAGTAAATTAGTCACCAAACTGCTCGGATGAACCGGAACAGAGCCAACATATATCATCCTAGACAAACGCAGTATCAACCATTTACCTTGGTACTTTAGGGACCGACAGGAGGATGCATGTAGAAGCGCTTCTTGCCTGCGAATCCACAGTCAGATAGAGAAATTGGAACCCATTCCCATCACCAACTGATAAAGAAAGCACGTAAGAAAATTGATATCGGGCCAACTTGGATCTTCGGTGATTGTCCCCCGGTATGGAGAATTTAGGAGGGTGGGTGCAGGGAGTGGCCTTGTGGATGATGGATGGAGGCGCGGAGGGATGTGGTCGCCGGAAGGTCGAAAGCGGAGAGGGTCGGGCACGTTAGGTGGAGCCGGTGGTGCGCGACAACCGGAGGCGGCCCAATCGTGGGCGGCGAACCGACGATAGCCTCGGCCCATCTCTCGACGCGGCGAAGATAGAGAGGGCGGCGCTGCTAGTGCTCGAGGCCGCCGCTCGGCACCATCTACATCGAGGGGAAAGAGAGGCGAGAAAGCGATAGGGTGATGCGGGGCTAGGGATTGCGGAGGAGGGTGGGGGTGTGCGATTTGAATGGATGGTTCTGCCCACCGTTTTCTTGTACGTGGCGGTGGAGATGGCGGCGTCCAGCCATGCAGGCGAGGCATGGGTCGAGACGGGCACACGGCGAGGCGCGGTAGCAGAGGCGGGGGCGATTTTTTGCTACTGAGATGCAGGGTGTGGGAGTGATCGTTCATGTTCTCTTTTCCTTTTTAACGGGAGATGGATGCGATTTTTTCACGAGGGGAGAGATGCGACCACGTACAGATTCCATAATAAATTAATTACGTCCATAACGGGATTTGTTTACAATGCGTTAATATTTACGTGTTAGTTTTCTTAATAAAGAAATGCACTGATGTAGGGATCGATTGATTCGGGTAAGGAAAGATAGATTCATGATCTTTTGTATGTTAGGAAATTACTGGTTTGCAAGGAAAGAGTGGAGAGAAAAAAACCAATGCGACCACGTACAGATTCCATAATAAATTAATTAGGTCCATAACGGGATTTGTTTACAATGCGTTAAGATTTACGTGTTAGTTTTCTTAATAAAGAATGCACTGATGTAGGGAGCGATTGATTCAGGTAAGGAAAGATAGATTCGTGATCTTTTGTATGTTAGGAAATTATTTGTTTGCAAGGAAAGAGTGGAGAGAAAAAGAACTAGTACGAGGGAGTGGTGGGAGGTGTGACGAAGAAAAACCGGACGAAATTGGGAGGTGGGAGGGGGCGAGTAAAAACCAACGAAAAAAAACCAACGAAATTGGGAGGTGGGAGGGAGGACGAAAAAAAACCAGGGGAGGTGGTACGAAAATAAACCCGGAACGGAGACTACCAACTGAGACATTAGGAGTAGAGACTAATAACATGCATATGTTTTTCTTTTTACATTAGTAACATGCATATGTTACTACCTCTATATAGTGGGGAGTAACATATATGTGGTGTCATGCAACACTTCATTTATTAGGTTGTAGACTCATCTTGTCTTGGTATGTGTGATGTTACAGTAACTAGCTATTTTACCACATGCCCGATTTCCTCATTACTTACTCGCCACATCATCTGTTTTGCCTAGAGATATGTGATATTACCACCTATATTACTCCCACTGTGGGTAGTCTACCACCAAACTACTTATAGGCAGAATCACATTAATGTTGGACAGGACATTGGCACTCACCACCGGTAATCTGACCATTTACCAGTGACGGGCACAAAGTCATGCCCATCACCGAAAATGGTTTTCTGAAATCTTCTAGTAGGATGTTAATTGGTGAAAGGATTGGAGTTGGTTTAATATATTTCTTGAAATAGCTCTATTCTTTTTTGCTAAGACCAGCATAAAAATAGGCCATCGACATCAGTAAAGCTAAAGCAACAATAGTATTTATCTCATTCGTGGGCGCTGCTACTCTCCATAGGGCAACTATAATTTTCCAATGCAAGGTAAAAGAGCACCCAACCAAATTCCGAAAAACAAATAAAAATAAACATAGTTCCAATAAAGAAAACCTCCAATTTGAGTTTCGCTCGCGGACTTTGACCTCATTCCTTTTTCTTCTTATTTGGCTTCTTGAAATGGAAGTTACCAGTCACGGGTAGAATATGTGCACGCCACTGGAATTTCGGCTAGAATAGCCATCAGCCAAAAGTACCAGTGGCAAGTAGAAATATGTGCACACCATTGGTATCTCGAGACAAAATAGTCATGGGCCAAAAGTACCAGTGGCGGGTAAAAATTTCTGCCCGCCAGTGATGGGTGTGACTTTGTGCTCGCCACTGGTAAGTTTGGGTCTGACTTAACTGTCGGTCGAAAATACCACTGGCGATCTCTTTTGGTTGGCCCCCGCCATTTTTTTTGTTTTTTTTTGTAATGTTATGATTATAGTTTTTCAAGTTTGGATGTATGGCCCAATTTTTTTGTGCATTAAAGGTACATCACAGGAAGTTCCATATAAAAGTTTGGTACCTTTTAGGGTTAATTTAATATTTTAGGGCATTAAATGAATTTTCATGTTCTTAATGGAGGTAAATTGTTTTTGAATTTTATAAAAAGTGTAAATTAAGTCTGAAAAATGTGAAACTTGCCATGGTATCATGAACCTTTGAATGTTGCGGTAAAACTTCGACAGAGTTACACGAAATTGTTATGGATCTCACTTTCAAACTGGATCGTCTCCGAATTCAAAATAAAAATAAAAATAAAAAGATCACAAAAATCAGAAAAGTTCACGGAATTCAAAGAAAGTTCATAAAATTCAAAAAAGCAGAAGAAAAGTTCATCAATTTTGAAGAAAACATCGCAAATTTGAAAAAATGTTCATTATTTTTTCAAAAGTTCATCGATTTTGAAAAAAAGACATCAATTTTAAAAAAAGTTCATTGATTTTGGAAAAAAGTTCGTCAAATTTGAAAAAATGGTACCAAAAAGTTGAGAAAAGATCATCAATTTTGAAAAAATGTTAACGAATTTGAAAAGAAGGATAAAACAAAAAAGATAAAGATAAAAAACCATTAGAAAATACATGAAATAAAGAGAGAAAATACATGAAAGCTTCTAGACACTACATCAAATCTGCTAGGTCATTCCCCCAAAAAAGGGATGAAGCGTACGTTTTCTTAGGTTGTGCGGGGCGAAGAAGGATTTTTTTTTTAAATGGGATGAGCCCAAATGGAGGACCTTAGAAACTGCCTGAAGCGCCGAATAGGAAACACCTCATTTTCTTCTTGTGCGTGTGTTGTGTGTTTACACATGTGCCACCCTCTGTGGTTCCACATGTTCCCTGGTAATCTAGCGTTTTATTTTTTTCCCTCATTTCTTCCTCCGATGGTTTGCCAAAAGTTCTCGAGTTCTGCATGCGCGCGGTGGTGGTTTTTGGTCCTGCCCTGCGGCGGCCATTCGCCTTCTTCACATCAATCTCTGCTTGAAAAAAAAAAATACTCCAAACACTTCGGTAAAGAGGCTGCAAATTGGACTGGTGCAACGATGTTGTCACTCTTTCACCCGCGCGAACATTACCAATAATGATTTTTGAAAGCACCTTGAGTTGCCCATCCAAGAAGATGGAAGCCTTGTTCGATGAATGTACTTGGGCCGGGGATGATCCCCTAGAAGTGTAGGCCGCCGACTCACTATATCTTCATCATGGTGTCGATGAAAGATTTTACCTTCACAAAGAATCAGACCAACACAAAAAGCTTGACACAGTAACATAAACTCATCATATCCGAATAATCAGATATGTGAGGGCAGAATAATCTCATGGCACCACCAAAAGAACGAGAGGAATTTTTTTCTCACAAAACTATGATGATCACTAGACATCACGAAGAACATAGATGTCTTGAAGATCCAAGGCCCCCCATCTCAGCGCCAAGATGGCAGCCGGAGGCGAGGGGACCAAAATTTCTCAGATAGATGGTGGCGACGACAACGGCAATGACAGTCCGGCAAACTTTGGTCGTTATTTTCTGATGCCCTAAGCATGCAGCACTTACTCGAAGTCCACTGAGGCGGTCCATCAGAATAGAATCAAAATATGTTTTGTTATCATAACAAAATAAAAGAGGAAACCTATATTTGACGCCCATCGGCGTCAAATAGTCAAGGCTATGTCTGAGCAGAGGCACAATGGGCGGGCCAACTCTAGCCAGCTCACTTGAGCAATTGTTTCTCTTCAAATATATATAAATGTTTTCTCTCAAAAAATGTAGATAAAATTGTCCATCATGTATTAAAAAATGTTTGCCACATATTAAAAATACTCATGTATATAAAAAAATTTGTTTCATATAAAATTGTCCATCATGTATTAAAAAACGTTTGCCACATATTAAAAATACTCATGTATATAAAAAATATCGTTTCATATATATTCATCATGTTTCTAAAAAATGTTCATTGCATATTTTAACTTTTTAACCATGTTTTCAAAGGGCGTTCGCAATGTATTATTATTTTTATCTAACTTCCATTTCTAACAAAAGATCACATACACAGAAGACTATTTTTTCAACACTCACATACACAAGATGCCTACTCTGTGAGCTATTGCTACTACGCTCCATTGAAACATAGCCTACAACATCAGCGCTCGCTCGATCGGCGCCTAGCTGCATGGAAAAGTAAGCAGGCGGAGGTTTCATGGGCCGGCCCAAAGTGGCTCTGCTGCTGCAGCTCCCCTGTCGTGCTTGTCTAAAGAAAATGGTCCCCTGACGTGCGTCATGCAAATACCTCGCGTGTTCCCGATACAAATGGTAGAAAATTTTCTCCACCTTCAGCACTAATTAACCTAGCATTAACCGCACCCACTAGCGTGAATCTCGCGCATAGAAACCAAGCGACCGATCAGGCTTTAATTTGGAAGTCGAAGGAAGCAGAGTGTGGCGTGGCATTCACTCCCTCCTTTTCGGTTTACGCTTCCGCTTCGTTGACCCCCGGTTTCGCGGTTGCTTCCCTCTAAGGCGTAGCGCTTATCTTAAAATTTTAGTTTTTTCATTTTATAAGGGTCAATTTGGTTGTTTTTCATCACATGTTCAGATTTTAAGGTGCATGAAATCATTGCATGCAAGTATTAAGAGAAATTTGACCAACACATGTACTTTATGCATGCAGGTATTGCAATTAATACATTGGTAAACATAATTCTTTAAGAAAAACAAAAGCATTAATTGGGTGTTTTTGCAAGGGTCTGTCTAGGGCACATCTAGATGTGACATAGTTATGTCACATCTAAGTTGATGTCCACTCTGTTTGTGGTCTATTTTTTTGTCCTAGTTTTTTTGTTTCTTGTTGCTACATTATATACTTGTGGGAGCTTAGATGTGACATCCTTAAAAAACATTTAGATGTGAGTTAGACAAACTGTTTTTACAAACTACAAAAAGTATTTCATCACTCATCATCTCTCTTGATTGGTGACATTTTTAAATTGAGCCCTATAAACCATAAAGGAGGGAGTATCACGCGGCTGGACTACTACAAGATCCTAGGCGTGGGCAAGGCGGCCACCGCCGGCGACATCCGGAAGGCCTACCACAAGCGCGCGCTCAAGTGGCACCCGGACAAGAACCCCGACCACCACAAGAATGAGGCAGAGAGGAGGTTCAAGCAACTGTGCGAGGCCTACGAGGTACGTATTGATCCGCATGGAGTAGAGTAGATCGACATGTCTGCATTGTCGCCCTGACGATTTCTTCTTCTTCTTCTTTGTGCATGTGTCTCTGTCTTACTACATGGGATGCGTAGGCTCTCAAGGACCCGCTGAAGCGCGCGGTGTATGACAGGCTCTCCGCCGAGGAGGGGCTCAAGGCGAAGGCGCCACCGACGCCGGCTGCCGCTGGCAGTGCTGGCGCGAGGGTGCCGCGCGCTGCAGGCCAGGGACGCGCGTCTAAGGCCACGGGCGGTGCCGACACCGGTGGAGCGAAACGAGCAGGTGGTGCAGGCATGGGTGCGCGCTCCGGCGGTGCCCGCAGCGGTGGGGAGAAGCGAGCGAGCGGTGCAAGCCCCGGAGCCGCGAAGCCGAGCCGCACTAGCGATGGTGGCTCTAGAGATGTACCGGGCGCGGGCTGGGGAGGCCCGACGTGGACGCGAGGTGCTGGTGCCGGCGGCGCGAAGAGCTCGAGCGGTGCGCGCTCCGGGTGCACCGGAGACTCCCACTTTGGGGGCAAAGGAGGCACGACATTCTTCCATCCTACCGGTGCCACCTGGGCGACGGTAAGGCAAAACTTTCGCGACCATTAGTAAAGCATTCTATATTTGGCTATCTGGGCATTGACATTGACATTGGGCATTCTCCACAGAGCACCGGCGATCTGGAAGAAAACGAGGAATGTGGTGCGTCCATGAATCGGGATTACTGCTATGGGAGCGGGCACATCAACGAAGACTACTACGATTGGTTTGATGATGATGACGATGGGGCTGAATATGAAAGTGACTACTTCATTTTGTCTGAATATGACCCCTTCGATTTGTATTAGAAAGATGAACTAGGCTTATGGTCCGGGGAGTGACGCTTAGGCTTATCTGCTCTCGCTGATCGGTTGGAAATCTTTCAAAAAACATCATCAAAATCAACTGTGCTGATCGGTTTGTTGTACATTACCAAGGTAAGCAATAAGGCTAGTCAGGCTGATCATAGTGGAGAGTAACTTAGACTAGTAACATGCATATGTTACTAGTCTATGTTACTCTCTCTATAGTGCATAGTATCATAGATTAGTATCATAGGCGGTCTCATTAGTATCATAAGCATGTTTGCGAGTTCCAAATGCATGATACTACTTATGTTACCCTCACTATGGCCAGCCTCATAGTGGGAGTAACTTAGCTAGTAACATAGCGCACTCCAAGAAATATTTGCTTATGTGACATGTAGTTAATGAGAAATGGTAACATAATATGTTACTGTAACATAGCGCTTCCCAAGGCAAGATGAGCGTACAAGCTAATTAATGAAGTCCTACATGACACTACTACTATGTTACTTTGCACTATGAAGGTAGTAACTTAGACTAGTGTCATATGCATGACACTAGTATAAGTTACTCCCCAATATGACCAGCCTAAGCAAGTACAATAGAGCTGAGTCAGCCGGCTATAAGGAATAAACTAGTATATTTCTGCCTAGTTGGAGGAAAGAGAAGAGGAGAGAGAAGGTAAGCGGGCTCTTCATGAAGAGCCAGCTCTAGCACGTGCTCCTAGGCAATTTGTGGGAATGAAAGATGACCCACGTAATAAAAAAGTAGTACACTCTCTTGATATACTATTGTATATGTTGGCTATAAGATGGGCTGTAGATGACATGGCACTGGCTTATTAACCATGCTCTAACAATGCTTCCCGGAATTCCGTTTTAACATTTCATTCAACCTTTGCTTGATCAGGCGACTTCATGATTTGGCCCATGCGTTTGGGCATCAGTTGATTTTCTTCGTCATTTTCCATTGCAGAAGTTGCATCGTTTTCTTCTCGTGCGTGCACTATGTGTTTGCATGTGTGCTGCTTCTGTGGTCCCATATATTAATTTGTTTTAGGAACCTAATATGCAGCGATCGCTCCTTAAGGGATAGCTCCCATCAGATCTGACAATTCGTTCCCTAGGGAGGTGTTCGCCAGGAAGGCAGGCCAGGGCGACCCCATGAGACCCAAAAGGCCCATTTTAAGCGTTCTATGTTCAAATTGCCACGTTAAAATGTAAAAAACACCATCTCTGGGTAGACTACTAGCACGGGTCTCTAGTGAGGGCAAGGCTTGGAGGACGGCGGGCCTCCTAAAAGCGGATTTAGGAGACTTCTTCGGGCGGATACATATGTGGGAGTCTAGCGAAACGTAGACATATGTAAACGATGGACTGGGTGTGTAACACCCTCCGTGGAGGGTTTGTTGTACCCTATTCTTCCCCATTAATGAAAGATACGCATGCTATGCGTATTTGAGAAAAAAAAATTAAAAAACACAAAAAAGGTGGAGTGATTTAGTTTTTCTTTTGCCATGCTAAATTTTAAAATTGCTACCCTCCATATAAAAAATGCCATAAAGAAAAAATAAGCACAAATTTATAAAAATTCCATCCTTAAAAAAACTTGACGCGCTACTTTATAAAACTGCATCCTTTCGATAAAATATTTTATCTGGATAACCCCCCCCCCCCCCCCCCCCCCAAAAAAAACTGCCACACAATTAAAGGTAAAAAAATGACATCGTGTCAACATTAAAAATGATATCCCCTTGACATTAAAAATATCACCCTCTTTAAAAATAAAATGCAAAAATGTCATCGTCTCAACACCACCTGTTGATAATAAAAGTTTCACCCTCTTTATAATAAAAATGCCATGCTCTAAAAAACTGCCACTTGTTTTAATAATAAAACGACCATCCTCCTAATATTCAAAATTTAATGTTATTAATAATAGAAATGACATGCTCTTAATCATAAAAGGTGGATCCTCTTGACCAATAAAAGATGTCATGTTACTAATACTAAAAATGACATGCTCTTAATAATAAAAATATGATCCTCTTAATAATAAAAATGTAATGTTAATAATTATTAAAATTCCATGCTCTTATTAAAAACTGCCACGGGGAATTAAAAAATACATGGAAATTGCCATCCTGCATATAACAAAAAATGCACACGGCAAGTTTAGTAACATAATCACCTCTAAAAAGTTAGAGATTTTTGTTCTTTCAAACAAATGGAATTTTTGGAATTTTTGAATTTTTTTCAAATGAAAAATAGAATTAAAAAACAAATTAACTCGAATAAATAAAAGGCCTTTGAGCGCAAAAGTGTTCCAAACACCTCTCTAGCCCAACTAATGGAATCGTGTGGGTGGAGGGTGCGGGTTTGACTCCCCAGATCATTACTCTCTTTCTTTTCTTTTCTTACCGCACCCAACCCTCCGTAACTGTCCACAACCACCTGAGGCAGTTCCTTTTCTCCTCTCTCCCGTGAAAACCGAAGGAGGAGAACAGGTCCCACAATCCACGGCCGGCCAGCCTGTGGGTTCTTCCCTCCTCCGTCTGCTGTTCGGGCAGTGGATGGAGTGGAGGACCCCGGTGCTAGGCTACGGCATGTAGATAGGTTAGGGCCTAGTTTGTGCAGCAGCGGCGTTTTAATGGTGGCAACGACGTCGTTCCAACGAATAATGTGTCCACGGCTCCCTCCATCTCGACAAGGCTGCTCGCAGCGGAGTCGAGGAGTCGGCGTCATGTGTCTCTTGCAGGTCGCTCGGACCGGCGAGGTTAGTTTTTTGGATGCGGTAGCAGCGGCGGCGACCCCATCTTGGAATTGTGTTCTCTGGCTTCGTCGTCTCGATGGTGCGTGCTCCAACACCGTCTTGTAGTCTGGGAGATTTATTTAGGATGCAGTGGGTCAGCGTTTGTCCTCTCTTCGGGGCACGACGGCAATGGCCTGAGCAGGGCTGGTTCGGTGCATGTCAAGTGGATGGCGACTGGCAAATCCAGTGCTCTTCTGGGACTTGATCGGGTGAAGACGATGGATCTGGAGTCCGACAGGCACGGGGACGCTCCCGGCCGACGAGCCACATCGAAGAAGGTTCTGCCGTTCACGACGGGCGAATTCATCGGCTCACAAAGCGGCTTTGTCCGCGATGGTGCTTCTTCGGACCAGGGTATAAAGGTTTGTTGTCTCTCTTATCTCCGGCGGCGCTACCACGGTGGTGGAGATAGGCGGCAGTGGGCAATCTGCACAAGCACCTCGAAGGCTGTGATTGTAATTCATCTCATCTCGGGGTGTTTTGTGCAAATGCACTTGCACTTCTGTCCTCTCTTTGTCTCGCCAGGGACTGCATGTATTGTAACTTTGACAAATATTAAAACACGTGGTTACCAAAAAAAAAGATCATTACTCTTTTTTTATTCTAAAAAAAGTTCATTACATTTTTTTTGAAGAAAAAAAGGATGTTCGCCAGGAGATCACTTACAGCGAAGTCTTTGAGAGAGCTGAGGCGGCATCGGATTTGCGCCAAGATCCGTGCAGCCAAATCGGATGGCGAGAGGGTGTTCGTCAGAATAGGCCTCTTACTGAACGCTCGCCAAATAACATTTCCGTTGTTTTATGTTTTCTGTTTCTCCTTCATCCGAGGGTTTGCCAAAAGTTCTCGACCTCTGCACGCGGGCGAGGGGGGTTTCGGGTACTGTCCGGGGAGTGTCGCCATTGTTCTCGTCCTGGCTGCTGCGGCTCCCCTTCGGTTGCGGTTGGTCCCTCTTTCTCCCTGGGCAAATAGCTCCCATGCGACATCTTTGAGTTGAATTGTCTATCATGCGACGCCGTTGGTTGAATGGCTCTCATGCGACGTCTCCCAGCGCAGAAATAGCTCAAGCAAGACAACCCGTTTACGTGGCTAGTTGGCTGTTAGTTAGGCTGAGGTTTGGTTAGGACACTGGGGGTTATGTGCTCTGACTGGTGGGGTCCACCTAGGGCCACGTAGTCAAGAGTCAACCGTCCACGACTCGACCGGTGACTGTGTGACCGTGCTCGACTCGCCCGTGCTGGACTGGGCGAGCGGCGCTGCCGTAAGCATCTTCTCCGGCAACGGTTTCTTCTCCGCGGTGGTGGAGCGCATTTCTCGGCAGCGGCAGAGCTATTGCGAGTGAGCTCGAAACCCTAGTCCGACTCCCCAGAATTTTGGGGGATCTGTGGCCTCATGCTGCCCCTCTGTTTCTTGGCGATTTAGAATCTCGATTGGATCCGGGGGTTGTTTCTTCTCCACGGCCCGGTGGTGGAGCGCCTTTCTCGGCAGCGGCTATTGCGAGTGAGTATTTTCCAAACTCTAGTCCTATTCCCCAGAATTTTGGATAAATCGGTGGCCTCATGCTGCCCCTGTGCCCATTTC
Source organism: Triticum aestivum (assembly GCF_018294505.1). Classification (NCBI taxonomy): domain Eukaryota; kingdom Viridiplantae; phylum Streptophyta; class Magnoliopsida; order Poales; family Poaceae; genus Triticum; species Triticum aestivum. Next base: position 473,490,651 of record NC_057796.1, read on the forward strand.
TTGGCGTTTTAGAATCTCGATTGGATAGGAGCGCGGGGGCTGAATGAGATGGAGCGAGGAGACAGTGCTTCAAATCGGTAATGCCGCCCTCTTTTCTCTTTTAGCTGTTATCGAACTCGATTTGGTAGTGACTGTCGCTTATACTGCCGCCGCTGCCTTCCATTGACAAAACAGGGGAGGTTCAGGTTCTGCCACCACATTCGCAATTATAGTGGAATTTTTCCCCTGTAAATCCAAGCTCAGTGATGGCAGTGTCCAAGACATTGATAGAGATACCACCGTGAGGTTGGATGTCGAATTTGCAGATGTTGATCCCCAGGAATTGGAGAGCATGAAGGAGAAGGCCGTGGGCAATTTGGTGGAGAGAATTGGGGAGAGTATTGTTTCGGTCCAGAACAAGAGGTATCTCTGCAACGTTTCGATAACTATAATGGTGAATATGTGAGAATTGAAGATGGAGAATCCATGGTTGCTGAAATTGACCAGCAAGAAGGGTGGGCAAGCAAACAAGTAACATTTTATGCAGAGCTAATTGATCTGCAAACTCATTCCAGAGTTGGTTATGTGCCATCAAAGATGGCTGCACAGGTGGAAGATGATGAGTGGGTTTCACAAAAGAAGATGTTGGCATTGTTGACTGAACCGACTGTAGTAGCTGAACATATAGGGATTGATGCAGATGGAGAGGAGGGAACCCATGGTGCTAGGAAGAGGAGGGAACCGACTGTTGTTGACTGGAATGTAGTAGAGTTGAATGAAAAAACAGATTTGGTCATTACACCAATATCTGACATTGATATGGCCGAAATGTTTGGCATTCAAGTTGATGACAAAGATAAGGATAAGGATGACAGTTCTTTGCATGCTGATGGTAACACAGGCCCTAGAAAAATGCAAATGAGGATGAAGAAGAGCTGATGAGAGAGGCTGCAGATGATGTGGATGATGCAGATAATAATGAGCTGGTTTGTTTGTATGACAAAGAGAACCCAGTTATTGAGGTGGGAAAGTTGTGGCCAAGCATGAAGGAGTTTAGGATGTCTTTCAGGACCTATGCAGTGAAAAAAGAGTTTGATGCCAAGACTATGTGGACTGATCGAAAGAAATTTTATGCTCGGTGCAAAGGTTATGATGGTGGTGGCAATCCTTGCAAATGGTACTTGTCTGCCAGACTACAACCTGATGGAAGTACAGTAAGGGTAAATCAAATACCACACCAGCATACATGTATGACCACTTCACAGAGAGTTTCAAAGATGACATCACAACTTTGGGTTACGGAGAAGATTACTCCTATTTTAGCCAAGACTCCAAACACTACTGCAAAGAGGCTTAAAGTTGACTTGGAGAAGCTGTACCCCATCCAGCTGCAATATACCACAGTGTGGAAAGCAAAACAAAGGGCCATGAAATCATTGTATGGTGACTGGGAAAATACATTAGAGGTGGAGAAGAGGTCACCTGGAAGTGTGGTGGAGATAGATACAGAGGTAACAGAGGATGGCAAGGTTTTATTCAGCAAGTTTTTTATGTGTTTGAAGCCTTGCATAGATGGATTCAAAGCAGGTTGTCGTCCATATTTGAGCATAGACTCATCTTTTTTGACTGGAAAGTGGAATGGTCAGTTTGCTGCATGCAATGCTCTAGATGGACACAACTGGATGTTCCCAATTGCAATAGGAATGTTTCAATCAGAGACAAAGGCATCATGGATATGGTTCATGATGCAACTGAAAAGATGCATAGGGCCAGTTTCTCCTTTGGCCATCCACACAGATGCATGTAAAGGGTTGGAAAATGCAGTAAAAATGTTTTCCCCCATGCTGAGCAGAGGGAGTGCTTTGGACATATGTGGATGAATCTGATAAAAAATTCAGAGGAGATGAATTTGGGCGCATGTGGCCAGCAGCAAGATCCTACACCAGACAGACACATTCCTATCACCTTGGTAAGATATTGGCATCATGTAGTGATAATGAATTTGCTTCATGGTTGAACACCCACCATTCTCTGTTGTGGTATAGATCAGGTTTTAATACTGCCATAAAATGTGATCATATCAATAACAACTTGGCAGAAAGTTTTAACAACAAAGTGAAGGATTTGAAAGACTTGCTTGTGCATGACATGGTGGACCAAATAAGGATCATGATCATGCGTTTGTGGGAGTTGAGAGGAAAAATTGCTAATATTTTGGAAGGGGACAAGCTTCCAGCAATGGTACAACAGGTGGTCAACAGGAGTAGAAATCTTTCACATCTATCTGTTGAGAAATCTTCCTTGTGGGGTGCTGAAGTTAGAGATACAAAGAGTGGCAAGAGGCATGTGGTAAATACTGAGTTGCATGAGTGCACTTGCCAAGAGTGGCAACACACTGGAAAACCATGTGAGCATTCCATACTTTTTTTGGCATCTAAACCCAGGTTAAATATGCACCCATATTTGCATGAGTATTATTCAGTACAAAAATTCAAAGCTGCATATGCAAGTCCAATTCCTGCACTGACTGACCAATCTCAGTGGCCTGAGGTGGAAATAGAATTTACCTTGTGTCCCCCTGTCACTAGAAGAAAGGCTGGGAGGCCAAAACAGAGCAGATTCAAAGCTTGGTTTGAGAAAGGTGGTTGTAGTAAGAAGGGGGAAAAGGAAAAGGAAAAGAATGATAAGCCCAAGAGGGCTAAAAAAGGTAACAAAAATAGGTGCAAGTTGTGTGAGGTACTTGGGCACATAATTGGTTCATCCAAATGCATCTACACTCCTCAGAGGCCAAAGTATGTTTATGTTACCGTTTTTGCAAGTTTTTGATTTTGCTACTTGTTCTAGTATCTAACCAAGTGAAATGCTTTATTTTTAGGAGGAAGCGTGCAGAAAAAGGCCCACCTCTTGTTGTTGAACAATGCTGGCCAGTGAAAAAAGCAAGACTCAATGGCTTTAGAAGGAAGAGCACTAAGCAGATAATGTTTGGTGACAAAGATATGGAGCAAACTGAAATTGTTACTGCTGAACATGAGCTAAGTGTTTCTGTTTTGAACGATGTGATGCATACTGAATCTGTTTTGCAGGCGCTAGGGCAATCTGAAACTGTTGCAGATGAAGCAACTGTTGTGCTGCCATGCGAATCTGCTTTGACAGCTGTGTTGCCATGTTTGGAGGTTGTGCTGCCAAGTGTTGAGTTGCAAACTGAAGTAGTTGAACAATGTGTGCCATCTACTCAATCTGCAGAAGTGCAAACTGAAGAAGTGGGACATGGTCAGGTGCAAAAGTTGAGGGGGCCTAGTGGAGTTGGCAAGAAAACCAAGGGGCCAAAAAGCAAGAGCATCAACATCAACAAACTATGCGCCGTGGAACCAAACGGTGGAAAAAAGGAGAAGAAATCGAGTGGTAGAAAGAAGCAAAAGAAATAGAGTCGAAATCATTCAAATTTGATGTGAAAACTTAAGTTTGTTGTCATTTGATGTGAAAAATTATGTTCTTTCATGTGAAAACTTATGTGCTATGATGTTGATTTGACTTGAAATAAAATTCAAATTTGAACCTACATTCAAATTTGAACCTATCTCCAATATTTTTGGAGTTAAGTTGTTTGTTCTGTGATGTTGCATTGTTTTATGTACTACTATGCACTTTAGTTCATAAATCCAACCCTTTTTGTGAAGTCCAACTCATAGTCACTGAAAATGTTGTCCAAACAGGCTCAAAGTAAGGGAGAACGACCCCATTTCTAAGAAAGTTTTTTTCGACCTTCTCAAAATCACCCAAAAAGATTTTCTTAGCTTATATTATACCTATATAGGATCAATACGAAGTCTCACCTTTTTTTGAATAAGTATTCATATTATTAATTTATTTTTGAAAAAACACCCTTTAATACAAAGTCAGCAATAAAACAAGTTTAAAAATTTAAAATGCAAAAATAACTTCAGATCCTCCTTAGTCACTCCAAAATGAAGCTAAGGTGAGGTTTTTGATTTTTTGCATTTTCAAAACCTCAAACCCTCTTCTCACTCCTTTGAACTCTATGCAACCTCAGTCGAGATAGTCCAATTTGTGAAGGTTTTTTCATGCAAAGATCATTAGATCAAGTTCATCATTTTATATCATAACTATGTAACATAACAAGACTATATGCGCAGGTTTTTCATTTTTTAGATTTTTTTTTGAATTAGTTATACACATTTGAATGTTCGGTCAAACCTTTCAAAGCCCCGTTGACTGCCTCCAAAACCCATGTAACCCTAGCGCCAAACGTCCACCGTCGATCTAACCCTAACGCCAAACTGCGGCCGTCGGATAGGCCTTCTAGAAGGATTCTGCGGGGGCGATCCGTGGGAGCCCTGATTCTCCAATCTGATTGGCCACCTTTTTTTCTCTGACGAACAGATAACGTTGAGCGGGGGAGCATCTCAGTGACCGTTGGGCCGAGCGGATCGGGCCCGGCAGAGCCTGGCGTGCGTGCGCACGGCCGTCGAGAAGGGGGATGGGCTGCATGCGAGAGGGTCACTGACATGTGGGCCATCCCCATGCATGCCATGCAACGGCGTCGCAACCTAGCTATTCTGTGCCCGTGAACACTGGGACACAGCCTAGCCATTTGCATGCGGGCTTGCATGCACGCATCGACGCAGTAAAGCAGCGGCAGGGGCATAGCGTATAGGTACGTCGCATCTAAGCTATTTTAACAAATGCATGTTTGAACCTGAGACACGGGACGGACGCGTCGGTGGTGCAGCTCCTTTTTCAGTGTCACGCGCGGATGAATGGGCCTGTTTCCCACGCGGCGTCACCGCCGATGCAAGTCCACGAAACGATGCATCTCGCCTGTGCCGCCCGTGCCTCTTTGGATGCTCTGCCCGCTGTTTTTGAATTAATGTCCGCAATTACTTATGCCAGCACGAACGGAGAAGAGAAAACGATCGAAGGCATCGTGTACATTGACTATGGCTGCAACGCGGCTATAAAAGGGCACCATTTCCTCATCCCTCTCACACTCATCTCTCAAGCCTCCTCCGCTTCTTCTTTTCGAGACAAATCCACCACTCGAGCCACCATGCAGTTCTACGGCCCTACCTACCGTCGCCCTCGCACCGTGCCGAAGAGGGAGTACCCGGCCGGAGTCATCGTCGAGAATAGCCTGAGGGTGTGGGCCATCTCAAGGTGGAGGGGCCCTAGAGAGTTGACTCGCTTCTTCCTCCAAGCCGGCTACCGCCACCTCCCTCCGGGCACTCCGCCCATGTTCCACCTCCACGAGCAGTACGATGGCGACGCCAACGGCATCGTCATCGGCCTCTACATCACCTTCACCAACCCCTATGACGCTCACCACCTCCTCGGCCAGGTGTTCTGGTGTGGATGCGAGTTTATCGCGTTCATCACCTACAACATCTTCACAAACTTCCACCACATCTTCCCCCACCCCAACGGCATGCACACCCTCCCCTACCAGATGCCGGAGAACGACGAGTGAGGGGCGCCGGCTAAGGAGGGGCCAAGGAGTTGTTCGAGTGCGAGTCTTTCTATCTATCTAGCTTGTGTTGTGTTGGTTGGGGCGTGTGTGCCCGTGTCTTCTAGCTATATGTCTAGTTTTAATTATTTTCCTTTCATGTTTTATGCACTATATGTTGTAAGGGGATGCCCCTCTATATGTTCTCTAAGGGGATGCTACTAGGGTACCCGATGCCCCTCTATCGTGCTATCTATTAACGTTTTTTCGGGCCTAAAGTTTCTCCATTGCATTTTATTTATGTGGCCATGTGAACTAAAACATGCACTAAAACATGATCCAATCATAAAAGTTGTTGTTAGCACGTGTCTAGTTAATTGCCCGCCCGTCGTTTAGGCCTGCTTCCTGCCCGAAAGAAGGCTAGCCGGACTAGTGGTAGGGGACCCGACCGTAAAAAAACCTACCCTATTCTCGAACCCTCTGCCGAGCTTCCTTTTATGTTTTATGCACTATATGTTGTAAGGGGATGCCCCTCTATGTTGTAAGGAGATGCTACTAGGGGCACACTAGATGTCTTCTTTTTTTGAGAGGGGCACAACCTTTTTCGGTTGAAACACACGAGTAAAAACTTTGAAAACACCATAGCACAAATCAAAAAAATTTAAAAATGGTGCTTGGTTGAAATAAACTAGAACCAAACAATTGCAACTTTTTTGGTTCACAAAAACTGCAAGTTAGACTGCTAACTAGAACCAACCTTTTGTTTTAGCCGAAACAACACGGGACCCTACCATCGGACACGATAGCTTGTGCATAAAAATAGCTCAAATAATTATCAGATGAGTTATCTCAAAAAAGGTGACTGCAGGAAACTTAAAAATTGTGAAATAACCTAAAGCCGAAAAGATATATCGATGTCAATGACCGTGTGCACTTTTTTTGCACTAGCTACACTTCTTTTATCAATGGGCCTGGATATGTTCTATTCGGCCCTGCCTAACTTCTATATGGGCCTGGCCTTTTCGGGCAACTGTGGACGAACCTTTTTTTCCTTTTCTCCCTCTACCACTGAAACTGAAACTGATGACGAACTGAAGAACTGAAAAAACGGGGCCGAAACAGAGTGGAGAAGACATGCCGAATTCGTACAACGCAACACTTTTATTCAAACATCCATATCATTACGATTACAAATGATGCCCAATCTATTCACTTACGACTAATTATCATCACATAAACAAATGCGAGAGCAATTACACAAACATAAAAAAGTCCGGCCATCAGCCCCATCAAATTGCCCTGCTTCTGCAATTCGATGAGTTTCTTCATCTGCTTGTTCAGCTTCTTCAGCTCTGCCGTCACTCCTGCATCCCCCACAGTAGCACCAATGGAATGGGCGCCCCCAATGGAATTGCCAGATCCAGGGGCCCGAGATCCAGACGGGCCTGATCCAAACTTGCCCGACTTCTCCGCCTCCAACGGTAAATCGAGCTCCCCTGATGCACCCTCCAGTTGAATCCGCTCTATGTACTCATCTAGCCACTCAAAATGGGTGCATTGCTTCAATTTCTGAAATCGAAAAGATGAACCCTAAATCCCAAATCCGATGAAAAATGCGCAAATATGAAATTGGGAGACAAAAACCAAAATTGGCATATTGAGAAGTAAAATCTCACCTTTCCCTGCTCTGGTTTGCTCCCGCATTTCACGAATTCCCGCCCAAGGTTGCCATTCTTGTCGGTCGTTGTGACTAGCCGCTTCAGGGGTGCGGTACGTGGGCATGCAGGGCACCTTGTCATGGGCACTGCGCCATAGCGCGGCCATGAGCGGCGGGAGGCTGAAGCGGAGCTCGACATTGCTAGTTCGCGGCCCGGAACGGCGTTGCTGCGCGTCGTCGCCGGAGAAGAAGAACAACGGTCGGGGAGGGGGGGAGGATGGGATCGGGTGCTGCACGGCTCGGGGCACGGCTCGGTGTCCTCTTGTGCCAATGCTGAGCTGGATAAGTTAGTGGGTCCCATGCTGTGGGTCCCGCTCACCTGACCAATGCTGAGCTGGATAAGTTAGTGGGTCCCACGCTGTGGGTCCCGCTCACCTGATTCGAGTTTTAAACATGTGTCTTTGGATTAGGCAGCAGTGTCGCATGACAGCTATTTTTTCCAACGCAGATGTCGCATGAGAGCCATTTGAACCAACGATGTCGCATGAGAGACAATTCAACTCAACGACGTCGCTGTTAGGAATGGGCAACTACATTCACAGGAGGGTAAGGGCTAGTACATATACATGTGTATGGTAAAGTGCAAGAGAGACTATACACATCTAACACCCCCCCCCCTCAAACTCATGGTGGATCAACAACACTGAGTTTGAAGAGAAGAAAACTATGCTGCGCTTGAGTCTGTGCCTTCGTGAAGAAGTCCGCCAACTGTAACTCAGAGGGCACATAGTGAAGAGTGAGAGTCTGATCCTGCACAGCAGCACGCACAAAGTGGGCATCCACACCGATGTGCTTGGTGAGCTCATGCTTCACCGGGTCACGCGCAATACTGATAGCACCAGTACTGTCTGACAATAAGGGAGTCGAGGTAGTAGCAGACACACCAAAGTCCTCAAGTAACCACCGTAACCAGATCACCTCAGCCGTCAGCATAGCCATGGCTCGCAACTCAGCCTCTGTACTCGAGCGAGAAACGGCAGTCTGTTTCTTTGTCTTCCAGGCAATAAGAGAGCCACCAAGAAAGACACAATAAGCAGACAGCGAGCGTCGATCAGAGGGATCACTAGCCCAGGTAGCATCAGAGTAGGCCTGGAGCTCAAGAGAGCTGGAGCGGGGAAAGAAAAGGCGCTGAGAGAGCGTGCCACGAAGATATCGTAGAACACGGAGGAGATGACTATAGTGGACAGAGGTGGGGGCTGAAACGAACTGACTCAGGATATGAACAGGATAGGAGATATCAGGACGCGTAACAGCAAGATAGACAAGACTGCCAACAAGGTGACGATAGCGAGTGGGGTTAGGGAGAGGGTCACCATCAGAAGCACGAAGCTGAACGTTGAGTTCCATAGGAGTCACAACTGTGCGCTCATCACCGAGAGCAGCGCGAGCAAGAAGATCCTGAATATATTTTTCTTGGGAGATGTAGAAGCCATCAGAGGTCGAGGAGATCTCAATCCCAAGAAAATAGCGAAGTGGACCAAGATCAGTCATGAGGAACTGGTCGCGAAGGCGAGCCTTAACAAAGGCTATGTAGTCAGAGTCGTCACCAGTGATGATCATGTCATCAACATAGAGAAGGAGCAGAGTCCGACCACGAGGAGACGTGTGAACAAACAACGCGGGATCATGATCACTGGGCAAGAAGCCAGCGGCAGTCACCACAGAGGCGAAGCGCTCAAACCAGGCGCGAGGGGCCTGTTTAAGACCATAGAGGGAGCGGCGAAGTCGACAGACCAAACCATCAGGAGCATAGTACCCCGGTGGTGGCTGCATATAAACCTCCTCACGCAACTCGCCATTAAGAAAAGCGTTCTGAACATCAAGTTGAGAGATAGACCAATGACGAACAGAAGCAACAGCAAGAAGAGTGCGAACAGTGGTCATGTGGGCCACAGGAGCGAATGTCTCATCATAATCGCGTCCCTGCTCCTGCTGAAAACCACGGGCCACAAGGCGCGCTTTGTAGCGCTCAAGAGAACCATCAGAGCGAGTCTTAATCTTGTAGACCCACTTGCAGGTGATGGGACGGACACCGGAAGGGAGGGAAACCAGATCCCATGTGCCAGAGCGCTCAAGGGCAGCAAGCTCTTCGGCCATCGCAAGCTGCCATTCAGGCTGAGTCATGGCAGTCCGATAGGAAGTGGGCTCAGCAATAACAGAGAGACCGTACCGATCAGGAGAGTAGCGATCAGGCGGGGGGCGAGGCCGAGCACGGAGGTTATGAACCGGGGGAGGCGTGAAAGGAGGTGCACCAGAGGTGGAAGGCGCATCAGGGGAAACATCCTCAGAACGAGGGCGACGAGTATAGTGAAGAGGAAATGGTGAGAGAGGGCGACGGACTGGAGATGATGGTGGAGAGTTGGAGGAGGAGGATGGGGAAGATGGTGTCGGTGGTGAAGGAGAAGGAAGGAGAGGTGCAGGCGGAGGAGGAAAAACATGAGGAGGCACATAGCAGGGTGTATCAGGGAGAAGAAGAAAAGAAAGATCGTCCACAGAGAAGCTCGAGGTAGAAGGACGTGGGTAGTAAGAGCGAGACTCGTCAAAGGTCACATCACGCGAGATGCGCAAACGACGACCAACAGGATCCCAGCAGCGATAGCCCTTGTGCTCATCACTGTAGCCAAGAAAAACACACTCAACCGACTGAGCAGTCAGTTTGGTGCGTTCTCGCGGGGCAAGAAGGACATAGCACACACATCCAAACATACGAAGAGCTGAGTAGTCAGGAGAGCGACCAGTGAGACACTCCATAGGAATACCACCCTGCAGAGCAGTCGATGGCTGTATGTTGATGAGATAGGTGGATGCAGAAACAGCCTCAGCCCAAAAATGGGGTGGGAGAGAAGCGGCAATCATCAGAGCACGAGCCGTCTCAAGTAGATGACGATGCTTACGTTCGGCAACGCCATTCTGAGCATGTGCACCAGGACATGAGAACTGGGCAAGAGTACCCTGTTCCGCAAGAAAACCACGCAACAGCTGGGAGATAAACTCACCAGCGGAGTCAGCACGAAAAGTACGAATGGGCGTGGAAAACTGGGTGTGAACCATGGCAGCAAAACGTTTGTATATAGAGAGAACCTCGCTACGAGATTTCATAAAGTAGAGCCAAGTGTAGCGAGAGAAATCATCAATAAACAAGATATAGTAGCGGTGACCACCTTTCGAATCAAAGGGAGCAGGACCCCATACATCAGAATGAACTAAGTCAAAAGGACGCTGAGATACCGACTCACTGGTAGGATAAGGTAACTGGGTCTGTTTGCCAAGTCTGCAGCCATTACAATGTAAAGAAACATCTCCAGATACAGACCCTAAGAGGCCCTGACGAACTAAAGAAGACAAGCGAGAGCCACATATGTGACCAAGGCGATGATGCCACTGCTGGAAGGACGCAGACGAAGAGGCAGCAAGAGCATGGGAGCTGGCTGAAGTGGTGGCAGCGGAAGGAACACAAAGCCAGTCAACCTCCCAAAGGCCCTCTGACTCACGGCGCCGGGGGCCAGCACCAACCAAAGCCTTGGTGCGACGATCCTGAATGGAGCAAGAGTCGGTATCAAGAATGACACGACAACCAGAATCAGTAAGTTGGGCAGCGGAAAAAAGATTCATGGTGAGGCGAGGAACATGTGAAACACTAGGAACAGAAAAAGATGGAGTGGAAAGAAGACCACGGCTAGCAACAGGAAGAGGTGTGCCATCAGCGGTAAGAACATTAACAGGCGAATCAAGAGGTCGGAGAGAAGACAGCACGGAAGAATCAGAAGACATATGAAAAGTGGCTCCAGAATCCAGAACCCACGAAGATGTACCTGACTGTGTAGATGCCTGCGGTGGTGGAGCAGTGGCTGCAGTCACAGCAGCAGCGGAACCGGTCGACGAAGAGCCTGAGGAAGCTAAGAGACGCTTGAGCCTCATAATGTCCTGGTCAGTGAGTGACGGGGTCGAGGAGGATCCAGGAGTCCCACTGGAAGAGGAGCGCCTCTGGTCTCGCTTCTTCTCACGGCAATCAGACTCTGGGTGACCTGGCCGAGAGCAGTAGCCACAGAAGGTGTCACGGCGCGACCGGCCCCTCTCAGCATAAGAAGGACGACCACCCCCTGAAGGAGTAGGCAGGAGCAGTGAGGCGAGCAGGTGGCATAGGAGCTCGGGCGGCCAACACTGATGGAACCACAAGTAACCCAGCAGAGCGTAGGCGGGTCTCTTCAGCACGAAGCTCAGCAAGTACCTCCGAGATAGGAACACGACCACGAGCGAGCAGGTGAGCACGGCGAGGCTCGAACTCAGAGCGAAGACGAGATAAGAACTCGTGAACCCGCTGAAACTCCAAATCGGACCGTGTAGTCTGACAGCAACGGCAAGTTCCACAAACGACAGTCCGAAGAGAGTCAAGCTGACGCCAGATGGCAGAGCACTGTGAATAGAACTCATCAACAGAGGAATCACCTTGCTGGAGTGCATGCTCCGGACGCACCACAGATAGGTAGAGAGCATCACCAGAGGGCTGATAGCGCTGACAGAGATAAGACCACATCGCTGCAACTGTGCCAAGTCCCATGAACTCCGAGGCGAACTGAGGAAGGACACTCGCAGTAAGAACAGCAGCAGCACGAGCATCATCATTGCGCCACTGAGTGTAAGCAGACAGATCATCACGATAGGCAGAAAGGGCATCCGAATAGGCTGACATCTGCTGATCATAGGCATCAACTGCAGTATCATCGAGAGCCTTGGCGGCATCACGATCAGCCTGAGAAGCATCAGCAGCAAGAACCGGCGGTGCTGGCGGGGTAGGAGCCACTGGAGCAACAGGGCAAGGCGGACAGGGGACCTTGCCAGAGAGAACACCCCACAGAAGAAGACCGCGCATGTGGATACGCATAAAGCCCGCAAACTCGGCATAGTTGGTGCCATCGAAGATCACCGAGCACCGAGGAACGGCGACATAGCCCGAGGAAGACACGAGGAGCTCTTTTTTTTGTCAACTGCTACAGGAGACCCCGATCCAGATCGGGATCAGGCTCGCGTTGGCTCGATCCAGCCCCGATGGAGGAAGCGGGGGGGGGGGGGGGAGGGCGAGCGTGGGAGGGGCCGGCCCTGGGCAGCACCGGCTGCAGCAGGAGGCGGCCAGGGGCGGCAGGGCGCGGGGAGGTGGCTGCCGGGCGTGGGGAGGCGCAGGGAGGTGGCTGCCGGCCGCGGCCGAGCACGGGAAGGCGCGGGGCGGCGCGAGGCGGCAACGGCAGGCCGCGGCCGCGCTCGGGGCGGCGCGGGACAGCGACGGCAGGCCGCGGCCGAGCTCGGGGCAACGCAGGCCGGGGCGAGACGGCGTGGCGGCGGGGAGGGAGAGAGCCGGGGGCGAGGGAGGAGGTGGCCGGCGCCGGCGACGAGGTAGAGGGAGGCCGGCGACGGGGGAGCTAGGCACGGAGCTGCGAGCGTGCGGGAGCGGGAGAGGAACCTAAGCATCTGATACCATGTTAGGAATGAGCAACTACGTTCACAGAAGGGCCAAGGACCAGTACATATACACGTGTATAATAAAGTGCAAGAGAGACTATACATATCTAACAGTCGCATGGGAGCTATTTGCCCCTTTCTCCCTACCTTCCTGGCTTCCTGCCATGTCTCGGTTTGATTTGGGTGCGTTGCCGGCGGCCGATGGGATGGGATTGGATTGGTTTGGTGTTCCTGTGACGGAGAGGTAGGGGAAGGCAATCCGGTAGGAGGATTTTGAGAGCTCGCACGCGCTTGCTCGTTTCATGATTCGCTCCCTCCTCCTCCGACGGTGGTCCAGTACAAGGGCCGGGAAGGTGTGGCATGGGGCATGGTTAATCCTTGAACCTGCCTGATGGCCTCTACCGGTATGCCAACGAGGAACCCGAGCCACAGGCCACAGCAGCTTCACCTCCAACTCCAAACATACACACGGAATCTGTTGCCCGGTCAAACCATTCGACTCAACAGAGAAATGCAGAACCGACTCACCTCTGCTAGAGGAAACCAATCATTCTCTCCTCAGATTAATACCCGCAAAAAAATAAAAAGCACTACATTTCTTAATTACGGGGCCTACTCCTCCTGACCAAGACCCTTTCAAAAGAAAATCAACCTTTCCCCCCCCTAGGAAAAGTGAGTTCCTATCGGTTGGAACAGCAACATATACTGCAGTCCTAGCTGTAGTTGTAGACAAATCAGTTTTGGAATCCTCACAAAGCATTTAGTTATTTCCTTTTCAAACAGGGCATTCACTTGATAGTTCAGAAAACAGACACGCTAGAACACAGAGGGAGTATTATTTTGCACAACTATATTTTGATTGGAAAGCATCGAAGCAATTGTATGTGTTTCTGCTCCACCATTTTATCATAAGATTAATTAATCAACTCCTTTGATGTAGAAACCACATAAAATCTACTAAATTTTGGAAACATATATTTGAAACAAAAAAAATGATACAAACAATTGAACAATACTTTGACACTGCTAGAACACCTCTTGAGGAATCCCCCCCCCCCCCCCCCCCCCCCCCCCGACCGCGCCTTCCCCACCCCTTCGAGCGGGCGTTCCCCCACTCCTCCACCTCCCCGCCGCCTGTGCCGGCCTGGCCCGAGCGACACTGGCGGCGGCGGCCCCTTGGCCCTTTCCCTCCCAAGGGTCCTCCGATGTGTGACAGGGCGACTCCGGTCGGTGCACTCAGGCGGCGGCGGAGATCCTGGCGCGGGCAGGGCGAGCTCTGGGCGGCGGCGGCGCCGTTGACGATGGGGCAGCGCGGGCTGGCGGTGCCCGCCTGGCGTGGGCGGGCCGGCGACAGGCGTGGCGTCTGCCGGGCTCTCGGGAGACGGTGGCGATGTGTCCGGCTGGTGGCGGGCGGCGGCTATGGCTGCCGGCATGCAGCAGCGCCGTGGCTGGGGCTTTGCGGTCCCGCTATGGGCCCGGCCAGGTCCGGGTGGCCCGGTTTGCCCTGGTTGCGACGTCCGGCCGGCAATCCGCGTCGGTGCGGGAGGCAGAGGCCTCCAACGTGACGCCGGTGGAGGCGGTTCCCTCCCGTTCGGCTCCGATGCTTCCGTCCGTGCCATCTAGGCGCATCTTGTCTCTGCTCTCTTGTCCTCATGGTGGTGTTCGCAGCAAGACGGCGTGCATGGGTCCAAGACTGTGTGGCGCGTGCTTGCGGGTGGCAAGACGGTGGTTTGGCTCCGTTCTAGTGGGCGCCGGGGCATGGGGGTGCAGGAGAAATCCCTGCCGGTTCTTCCGACTCCGACGTGGTGACGCCGGTGGGTGCCGCCATTCCTTCCTGAAGGGCGTCGGTGCTACCCATCCCCCGCTCTCCTTCTGCGTGCCGGGGGAAACCCTAGGACTTGTCCGGATAGCAGCGTCGTTGGCGTCGCATTCCTTCTTGGAGGTGTTGTTTGATACGCGGAGGTTTGGTGCCATGGCGAGTGGTGGGACGTAGATGGAGAGCGCAGCGGTGGTGGACCATTCATGCTTGTCGAGTTGCCGTTGTTGGCTTTTTTGTCTTCTTTTCTTTTCTTTGGGCTGTTGTGCCGTTCGCCCCAGGCAGTTACCTTGTGATCGATGTACATGCTTTATAATATAAAGCGAAGGGAAACCCTATTTCGTCAAACAAAAGAAATGATTACATTAGTTTGAACACACACTCTTCACAACAACAACAACAACAACAACAACAACAACAACAATAAGAAACAACACGAAACAAACCGATGCATTTTCACTTTTTGTTGATTAAAGGTGACATACAACCCCCATTTCCATTCAAGAAAAAGGAGTTTGGGACTCTTCAGGAACTTGATCCATGCATCTCCAGTGCACAAGCCACTCCATCAGATGCTTTTTTAACCCAAGACAGCAAACTAACATCTACTAGTCAACAAAACTAGGCATACAGCCAACAACAGGAAATAGCAACAAATAACAACGAATTGATGAACTTACAAAACACACAAGCAACCTCCAGCTTTGATCAAGTCGAAGATCATCACCCATTGCAAATCCTTCTGACCCAGGCGCCCAGCGTGTCGCCTCGGATAGCTTCTTAGACACCAGCAGAAGCATATTTCGAACCCCACTAATCTTCATACATTTTCACATGAAACGGCAGTGCAGATTTTCCCACCTAAGACTGCACAGTCTGATCGTAAACATCTTCTTGCGTTAGTGCTGTATCAAAATCTTGGTCGCCGTGCTGGACCTCCCCTAGGATGCCGGCATGGGTTAGCAACGCCCAGAGATGTGTCATGAGCTCCCCGCCAGAGCTCAGAAATATCTTGTGCTGAGAAGCCCTTGTAGATGCAGCCAGGTGGATAACAAATCCTGCCCAGAACTCTGACAAGAAGCTCCACAGATCTTCCGGCTTGTCACCGCTGAACGCTTCTGCCAGCTTCTTGCCAAGATCTGCCCCCTTCTTCAATATGGTGTCGTCTAGATTTTCCTCTTTTTTCCCATCCTGGTTTTCCTCGTCCTGTTTTCCCCCGTCCACTTTTTTATTATACAATTCTATCTCCTCTGATGCATATTTCTTGAGCCGTCCAAGCATCTGGGTGGACTGATAACAAGGAGCACATGAGTCAAATTTTCCGTTGAAAAGGCGACTTTTTTCTTGACGCACCTTTATCAGCACCGACCTGGCCATTAGGCTGTTCCCAGGCACTAGAGGAGGAACCAGTGTGAGCGCATACGCGCAGTACTGCGACAATGTCCTAGCAATCATGTACTGAGACCACAGAAGATCTGAATCGCCTTCCCAAGGTTTGCGCCGGCCAAAGTCTTGCCCACTCCAATACATACTGGCTGAGACCTCTCTGTTTTCAGCGAGATCAATCTCGCAGTAGCATGTAGCAATATGCCAAACCAGCAGAATGTGCACAGAATCCTTCACGCCATTTACCGCTCCGGTGAAATTTGCGCGAAAACCGGCAGTTGCCTCGACTTTGCCAAATGCTCGCTCAAGGTAGTTGTCCAACCGCGGGGGATCCTCAGCCAAGCAGTCTCTGAGACAGTTGATCACAGCACGCTTCACTTCCTGGGACAGATGTACAAAGTACCTGGAACATCCTTCTGGAAAGAACAAATTGGTGGGGAAGACAAAACAGGAGGGGAAGAGAAGGTTGCATTGGCCAACCTTTCCATGCCATCTTGGCAACCAGGGCACAGAGAGCCTGCAGAGCTTCCGCACAAGAACCTTGGTCACCGGGCTTTGCAGCCACCATGGCTTCTGCACGTACTGGCACAACAAAATTATCTTGGTCCAGTCTGAGAACACGTAAGTTGTGATCTCCCATGTCTCTTTTACAAAAAGGAAACACAGGAGAAACCATGTAAAAGTTACTCCACCATGAACATTGCCGAGCTCGTCTCTTGTGCCAACCTTGGAAAAGCTATAGATAGCAACCGCCATGCCTCCAATCCCCCCTATCAGAATGGTGGATAGCAGGAGCCGGATGAATGGAAAACCTTTTGCAAATACTATGGCATGCCTGCTATTGAAGAAATCATTGAGGAAAGACAACTCAGCCTCGCTGACACGGAACGCCCTTTCGGAGTTGCAGGGCTCACTGAGGATCCCATCAAGAACCAGCCGTCTTGTCCTTTTCAGCTTGGCCTCATGGATGCCGAAGTTGAAGAAGCGCCTGCGAAGGAGCTTGTAGAGTGCAAAGGAGAGGCAGAGGTCCTTGAGCTCCTCGTCAAGGGCGTCAGCCGGATCGGCCGGCTCCTCCCAGATCTTCTCAAGCGTCAGGATCTCCTTGTGCTCATCTCTCAACGCCAGCAAGAGCCTCCTGATATTCCCAGTTTCCTCTACCATACCAGTATCTCTTGCTTGTCCGCCGGTTTCGTTCTTCTTCATCTTCCGTTTCTTGGCTTCGCCCCGCACCAAGTACCGGTACCCCTTCATTGTGACAGGGTCACCATCACCCCCACCACCAGCTTTGTGCTCATGACGCATGTACTCTGTTAATAGTCTCAAATCCTCTCTGTGGCTATCGTTGGCAAATTCAGAGGAGATAAAACCATAGATGATGCGTAAAGAGTTGACTGACCAAAGCAGCCAACCAGTTACCTTGAGAATCTTGGGCGCCTTAGAGCGGAGGATGTTGGCAGACCAGAAGGAGGACATGAGGTCTACCAACGGGGTTTGCTTCAGGGCGATGCCGGCCGGGCGGCCTATCTTGACGCTGTAACGGAGGGTGACCAACAGCACAGCCCACACCTTGTAGTAGTAGTCCTTATCGGAGGGGCGTTGCATGATCCCAAGACTGTATATGGTCAATGCTTGGGTTACTGCGTCCATAACGATCAGAGTCATTCTCATGGCGTTGCCTGTTGACCGATGCCGCAAAGCATCCAGCACAAATCGGGTCACCATGAGCGCTGTAGTGAGGGCGACGATGAATTGAATAACTATAGGGTTGAGTATTTCGCCATCCTTGTGTACGATACTTAGGATGATTTTGAACGCCATTGCAAGGATAAGCAGCTGGATGCAGTGGCGGAGCCAGGAAAATTTCTTAGTATGTGCTGCCACCTACGAAAAGGGAAAGAAAAAAAGACATCAAACGCATAATAATATGAAATTGACGAACGGAATGGTATGCAGCCTGGCTCTTTCCTAGACAATTTGAAAAACTAGAAATGCAGCCTGGTTTGAACAACAATTCCCTAATGATCCTGCGGCTGTCAGTTTTAATCTATGCCATTATCTCACAAACGGGGCAAGGCAATCTTGTAAACAAGAACAGGCGGTGGAAGCATTGATGGAGTGCTGAGGATCAAGAAGGCGATGCAGGAGATTCTACTCTAGGACGCATGTTTGGGCGCCTAATGTACCCAGGATTGCTATGGGGTGATCTTATCTGAGATCATATGTTCTTCCCTTGTTGCTTCCTTTATCTAGTCATGTCCTGTAGTGGCTACTTCGTAAGATTTAAAGTTCAATCCGGTGTGCTCTATGCTGGGTGTGTGGATACTGATGGTATGTCCAGCAGGTTAGGCATTAGGGCGCTGTGTGGTTAATTGCCCGTGCCATGCTAGAACACATTTCTGGCTGTTCTGTTTCTAGCTTTCCTATTTGGCATGTTATAACTTGTAAGACTCACGGTTTCTCTAAATGGAAATCGACGAGGTAACATTGGAATGGTATGCAGCAGTTGAGAAACATTGGAATGCAGCTTGCCAAAAATGCGAGGCTATAATTCCCAGAAACTTGACAGCACAAACATATACAAGGAAGCCATCAAACTGACCTGAAGTACGTACAGAATCCTTTGACAAGAACTGCTTCTCGTGCCTGGCGGGGGGTGGCGGGCTGGGAATCAAAAGCAATGGGCGGTGCGGGAGCAGGGGATCACACGCAGAGAGAGTGAGGGTGAGAGATCGGGGAGTAGGTGAAGATTTGTGGAAGTCACGTGGAAGGGGACGCCGGAGGAAGCTAACCGGTCGTCATGCCGAATCAGAGTTCATTCATCCCACAGAAGTGCCAGTAGGGACACCTTGTTTGAAAATGTCCAGAGTCCAATTATTTACATGTTTGGACATTAATTAGGTCGATGCAGAGAGGAGCTCGTTGTCCATTTCCATTTGGACAGCAATCAAATCTTGTGGCCCGCCGCCACCGGACCAGGCGGCCAAGGAAGTTAATACTGATGCCCTGACATGAAAAAAAGGCAGCTGGAACATTGATGTGCATATAGGACATCTTACCAACCATGACAAGAGAATGTATGTGCC
Organism: Triticum aestivum; assembly: GCF_018294505.1. Taxonomy (NCBI): domain Eukaryota; kingdom Viridiplantae; phylum Streptophyta; class Magnoliopsida; order Poales; family Poaceae; genus Triticum; species Triticum aestivum. Next base: position 473,509,547 of record NC_057796.1, read on the forward strand.
TTGTTCCAAGAGGAAAGCAAAAGATCAACGACATCAATTATGTACTTTTACGATTTGATTTTTAATTTAGTATTGCTTTATTCGCTTGGTCTGGACGTGGATACATGCCTTTGATCATTGCTATATGTGCTCTGTCAAAGCATGCTTAGAGCATCTCCAGCAGCTCCCTCACTCCAAAAAAAGCACGCATAGAGGAAAGTTGATGCAAAAAACGTGCTCCAGCAGTTTCCCAACACCCTCACCCCCGCTTACATGGCAATTTTGCCTATGAGGAGAGACATGAAAAAGTGAATGAAGTGGGCTCTCATGCAAGAGCCTAGCTAAATGCGTACTTCTAAAAAAATACAATAAATACGAAGAAAGTGACTATAAGTGGTGACTATATATCTCGACAGGCTTTCGCCCCGCTTTATAAATAAAGCAACAACCATACAAAGTACACGGCCGAACGATACAAAGTGGTGAGGTAACCCTCTTACAAAGCCGATGTCAAGATAATCGGAAACGCAGACCGCAGGAGACTACGAAACCGGAAGATAACACAGGAAGACCTGATAACACCGCTACACTACACCCTAGAACACCTAAGCTCCACGACAACGCCCTCAGGAGGGGGAACGACGCCAGGCGTCGCCGCTGTCGAGTCCAAAGGACAAGGGTTTTCACCCGAAACTCAAGCACGGAGAGGAGCACCACGACGACGTCTTCAAGAAGATAACGGCGCCCACGAGCGTCGCTGTCGTCGGCGACAAAGCGCAGAGCTTTCGCTCGGCAGCTCCCTCGTGCCACCATGAGGTCTTCAAGAGAGCGTGTGGCGAGTCCAAATCCCCAGATCTAGATCAGGGCGCCGCCACTGCCAAAGACAAATGGCTCGCCTGAGCCACCCGCCGCTACACCTCTTGCCGCCCACACGACCAAGATGTATAGCCACCGCCGCCATGTTGTCATGACTATATATGACATGACAACATCATGTAGCCAGCCGTTGGCAATATTATTAACCATGTTCTTCCCTTATTCTGACAATACCTAGTACTATCAGAAATTGACCAGGCAGAGTCGTTGCCTAGCTGGACCAAACCTCACACGCTAGCATCTTACTAGCATTTCTCCTCAAGAACCAAGACCCAGGAGCCAGGGCGGCCACCTAGGATAGCCAAGCATCGAGGGACACAAGGAACTGGGGGAGGAAAAGGAGCCTGGGCGGAGAATCCCAGAATCAGCCACAGCTCGGCAAGAGGTGGAGCAGAGCTCCCCCGCAAAAACAGGCGGAGCAGAACAAGCAGAACAAGGAAAGCACCAGGGAAGGCAAGGAAGAATATCAAGAAGAGTGGAGTCAAGGCATCCTCCCCAACCGATTTAGCTACCATCTAGTACAGGTAAAACCTTGTATTTGTATTTATGGGCACCATGAATAGCATGGTTAGCTGAACAAGCAGATTGGCATGAGGAATTACTTTTCCCTACCTGCTAGATTATACATCTCTGCTGATTTAACAAGTTAAGTTGCATGCCCGTCGCTAAAATACAGTGAGCACCTTGATCTTGCATGCGAGTACTCCCTCCGTCTAGGTATATTAGTCCGCAAATACTGAGCCTAAATGCTAAATTTGACTCACAATATATGATTTACCAAATGATATATATTTTTGTGTCATATAACTCATAATTTATTGGTCGAATTTTGGGTCAAGATTAGGCTCAATTCGAGAGAGGGGGGGGGGGGGGGGGGCGTATAAATCCGGATGGAGGAAAAATCTTGTTTGCATGCTTTTCTTGATAAAGTGCACAGTCCAGAAAATTAACTGTAGGTTCGGTTTTCAGTTAAGAGTAGTACCTGTACTATATGTGCAGCAGCACCTTTTACATTCAAGTTCAGGTTCATGTCATTGTACATAACAGGTTGTAACAGATACAAACCCTTAGTATACATTAGGCAATGTTCTGTAGAGATGCATGGTTTGCGATACGGGCATAACCTGTAATGGGTATTTCTCACCAAGTGCACTATTTGCCAGTACCATAGATAAATGGTTGCTGACTGAACAAGTCCACATGCAAATATCTGAAGATATAAGAAGTACTCCCTCCAAACTAATATAAGAGCGTTTAGGTCACTACTTTAGTGATCTAAATGCTCTTATATTAGTTTACAGAGGGAGTACCTTACTTTGCTTTGTGGATCAGTATTTTGGTTTACATGCTTGGCTGTGTCAAGTGTAAACAAATACTGTAGAAGACTAAGCTGTTCCATGCTAAGCCTAAAAAGAGGACCCTGTTGCACACTTGATCAGTTGTCAAGTAAATAGCTGAGCTTCATATTCAAGACCCAGGAGAAGAACTAGAACCTAAAAGGACCATTTGTTCACACTTTGCCTTAGGTTTTATTTTTATTTTTTAGAACCATATTTAAACTCTCTAGTTCAGGTTCAGACCTAATTCCCTCAGACCAGCTTCATAAAAGACTTAACCTTGCCATGGCGTAAATAGTTTTAGGAACTCAAGTAGCACCCTGTTTTGAACTGTACAACATATGAGCAGGTTAGTAGCATGTGCGCATGGCAAATGATCAGGTCGACCAATAAACTGAGCTACTTGGTTTAATTCTCTTTGATCTATCGTCAATTAGTATCATACTAGTGACCAAATTAGCATGATTACCAATACTGTTGGAGTCAGTACGGGAAGCATGAAATTTGTTTGGCTGGACCAATATAGCAGCTTGTGTGTTTCCTTTGTCCATTTATTTCAGAGAAAAGCACCATTCAAGTAAAACAAAAACAGAAAGTTAGTTATGAACTCCAATTTTATTATACCATGTCAGCTAGCACCAGTACATAATCCAAGACAAACTGTAAATGGAGAAAGTAGGAAGGGAGTAATTTGATATCATAATTAAACATGTAAATGATTACCCTCTTGAAATACATCAAAGTCAATTGCTACTTTCACCCACCAATCTATCTTTTTCCTATATTAGTGATCAAAGTTATAACAAATTGATAGCAAACTTTATTGACAATCAAGTACTCCCTCCGTCATGACATAAGACGGGGCCAACCAGGTCCTCCAAAAAGATACATCCGGGGGTTGGAGCTGAGCACATGCACAAGAATATCATTGTTATTGCCGACAATGCGGTACAAGGCCGGATTTTGTTCCTAGAGAGTGGTGTTTCCTAACCACTTATCCTCCTAGAAACATATCTCCAGGCCATCCTTTTATTCCTTTATCATGAAAGACCCATGGCGGAAAAGATGCTTCTTTGCCACCATCATACCTGCCCAAAAATGCAAGACCCCTAGCTTCCAATATGACTCCAACACCACCTTTTGGCCTAGATACTTATTACGTAGCAGGGTTTGCCAAACACCCTCTCTAGTAAATAGATTGAATAGCCCTTTACTGAGTAAGACATCATTTTTGACCTGGAGGTCTTGAATGCCTGACCTCTCAGATCTTTCGGCCGACAAACCATGCTCCATTTCGTGAGACAATACTTTTTATTTTCATCATCTCCTTGCCAGAAGAATCTGGATCTGAAAGAATCCAGTCTCTGCAGAACCCTTTAGGAGTTGGAAAAATGAAACCATATAGAGAACTATGTTTGTGAGAACCGAGTTGATCAGAACTACTCATCCTCCAACAAGGAGCAACTTGCCTTTCCAGCTTCTCAACCATTTCTCTAAGTACTCTTCGACATGTTTGCACTCCACCCTAGTGAGGCGCCAATAATGAATCGGTATCCCCAGATATTTAATCGGGAAATGGCCTTGTGTGTATTGTGCAAATCAGCCAAACAAATCAGCGTATTGTGCACCACCTCCTTAGCTTCTCTGAAGTAGAACAATTCACTCTTATGAAAGTTGATTTTAAGCCGACACATTTGCTCGAAGGCTGAAAGCAAGAGTTTTAGATTCTTAGCCTTATCTAGGTCATGTTTTATAAAAAGAACCGTATCACTGGCATATTCTAAAATAGAGAGGCCCCCATTGACAAGGTGTGGCATCACTCCTGCAATTTGTCCATTTTGCTTGGTATGTTCAATCCGGATGGCCAACATATAAGCAACAATGTTAAATAACATTGGATACAATGGGTCGTCCTGAGGTATTCCTTTTTTGGTACGGAAGTAATGGCCTATGTCATCATTGACTTTAATAGGCACACTACCTCTAGAATTATTTTTTTTTTACCCATTCACGCGATTTCTCGGAGAAACCTTCCATTCTTAGGGTCTGTTGGAGAAACAACCACTTGAATTTATCATAAGCCTTTTCAAAGTCAATTTTGAATACTGCCCCACTCATTTTCTTCAATGCATCTCATTAATTGTCTCATCAAGAATAGATACTCCATTGAGTATGTTCGTTCCTTGCATGAATGCCAATTGGGACGGCCAAATCACATGGTCATCAACCGCATTTAGCCTATTAGTAGCCACTTTGGTGAAGATTTTTAAGCTGACATCAAGGAGGCATATCGATCTAGCTATATTGTTGAATCAGTTCAACTTCATTAACTTTAGATAACAAAATAATGTCACCAAATTTAGCCAAGAAAGATCAAGTTGGTGGGCGTGAAAAAATTGAACAACTCGAGAAGGTAAGTCTTGATAATATCCTAGGACGTTCTGACAGAACTCTGCGGGTAAACCATCAAGACCTAGAGCTTTGTTATGTTGCACTTGGAACACCGCATCTCTCATCACCTAAGAAAGGTGCGTGAGTGTATCGTTTTCTTCTGCCGTGACTTGTGGGATGTCATCTGTTTAGGTTTCATCGAGGGTAAAGTGCTTTCCTCCGGAGCCTTCAGGTTTTATCGAGGGTAATGTTCCCTTCCTCTGGAGCCCCAAACAGAGATTAGTAGTATCTTTTGATATAGCGTTTCAACTTTTCCTGGCCCTCGATCCGTCCCTCATCCTGTTGGAGGTTAAAAAGACACCTCTTCCTGTGTCGCCCATTGGCAAGCATTTAAAAGTATTGTGTATTGTCGTCTCCCTCCAGGATGAAATCGGCTTTGTATCTTTGGTAGCACTTGATTTCCTCCTCTCGCAACATGCAAATAATTTGCTCATTGGATTGATTTTTCGTATCAATCTCAAGTTGAGACAAAATACGAGTCCGCTTTTTAATCAAGGTCATGAGTGATGGCAGCAAGGCGTTGCTTTTCTTCTACATACCACTGGCGTGCTTCGCCCATCTAGAGAGGAATTGCCTTGTGTGGCACAGATTTAGAATTTCATCTCTGGAAGCTGAAAGAGATAGGTGCTCCCAATCATTGGCTTCTCTCATATGCTCTTAATTATGATGTAACCTATCCAAATCAAATTTGAATGGTCGATGAGCATATGGGGAGGCAACAGAGTTGGAATCATGAATAATAGGTGCACGGTACGATAGTGTCTCGATACGATCTAGGGCATGCACTGTTGCCAATGGGGATTTTAATTCCCACTCGGTAACCATGAGTACCCAATCGAGTTTCTCGTATATCGACCCCAAACCCTTCCCAACATATTGGCTTCCCATAAATTCAAGTTATCAATTACAGCGTTGAAGAAGAAAGAACATCGAATATCAAAGCAGTCCTTATTTTTCTTTTCGTGGTACCCTATAATAGTGAAGTCACCCCAATAACCATGGGATGTGGATTATCCTTCGTCGGGTTCACCAATTCCCTAAGGAAGGTGGATTTATTCTCATCTTGTGCAGCCCCGTAGAGTGCGACCATGCTCCATGTGAAGTTGTGGGCTCTATTACTAAGGTGAAATTTCATATGAAATTCACCCGTTGTAAAAGACAACAAATCCATGGTTGTCAGAGTACCAAGTAAGATTCCTCCAGGCCTGTTTTAAATAATGTCATGTGAAGTCGAGAGTCAAGGTCATCCAGGACATACACAGGGAAGTCTAGTTTACCTACCTCAAAAATAGCCCAAAAGACCAACCCAAGTTCCCATACACAATTACCGACGTTTTTATATTTAGCCAAGTTTGTTGGACCCGTGCTATCCCAAAATATGCCTCTCACGTGGAAACTCGTGCTGGTGTGGAAATTTTCGCCTTCTTGTGCGGTTTTTGTTTCTTTTTAAAGGAATAAGACTTAGATTTTTGCAAAGACACCATGTAGTCACAAACATGGACTCGGGTCTCGGTTCAACCAGCCCAACCTCAGTTACCTCACCATCCAACTTAGTATTGTTTATACTGTCAATGTTTTTTAAACTTTGACTTCTGGTATGGTAGAATTATTTAGATGTGACATTTGAGGAAATATATGTCTTGGAAAGTACTTCCTAGCATTTTTATATTTTTTTTGGAATCTATAAACATGTTACAATAGTATTTGTGGTCACAATGGCATTAGGGGGGCAGGTTTGTGTTTAAATGGCAAGTTTTCTATTTATTACTAAATAATAATAAGATAACATCTGTGATCTAGAGCTGGTCAAATATTAATAGTACTTAAAGAATATCAGATTCACTTGATTTATAATAAATATTTGAAAATAATTGTCAGGGGGGCTCACGCAAACCGAAGGGAGAAAACATGGTGAAGGCCACCGAACTTGTGAAATGGTCCTTACTTTTTGAAGATAGTGATAGCGCGGTGCTTATGAGAATTGAGTTCCTTGTTGTGGCCATTGCATCTGTCTTCCTCCTGATGTCATTCTTGGACATGTTCCGTCGTCGGTGCCGCTACTCCTCCATCAAGTACCTCTTACTTGTCCTCGACGCCATAAGTGATTCCTCACTCATCTACACAATTGGGCTGATGCAGAGTGCACCCTTCAAGAAAGATCTGTTTTCAATATGGGCGCTAATATTGGTCAACCTTCGGTTCAATGCTTGCTTCATCTCGGCATACGGCATCCCTGACCAAGACAACAGCCACATTACCGAGGGTGCTAGGGTGATGTCACTTCTAGGGGTGGCCTTCTTAATTGGCACACAGAACAGTCAGTTCAAGCATCCGATCTGGGTACTCTGGGCAATGCAGCAAATGAGAAGTATGTACCTAATAGTTGCGTACAGTTGGGCCTCAGGCTCCTTCTTGCACGGTTGGAGCTCCCCACTTGTGACAGCATATATGGGTACCGATGCTGGTATTTCTAAGGAGGGGGATCCGACCACAATGTTGAAATACAAGTACCTGGTCTGTGGAGATCAGAAGCAGAAGGTCCAGCTGCAGGCGCCTGGGTATGAATTTTATCTGAAAGTGAAGTCAGAGGGAGTATTCATCACTCTTGACAAGACTTGGCAGCTGCCCAGCAACCAGCATGCAGACGACGATGCAGGGGATGTCCAACCATCATGGACCAAAGACCTGTGCCTGTCCTTTGCACTATACCGGCTACTCCGTTGCAGATTTGACGACTTACCCCTGCCAGCCGATAGTATTAAAAGCACCAGAAAATTAATGTATGAAATTATTGGCAAGAAGGATGAAGATTTGTCTGCACAAATACATCACCACGCTGAGGGAACATTCAGCAGAGATTTACCTGCACAAATAGACGACCACGCTGAGAGAGCATTCAGTGGAGATTTGCCTGCACAAATAGACCACACTGAGAGAGCATTCAGAATTGCTGAGTTGGAGCTAAAGTTCCTCAATGACTATTTCTACACTAGATACCCCATCCTTTTTTGGCGTGGCTTCCCGCTGATTTTTGCTTGGTACCCTCCCTTGACCATTGCTCTCATTGCTTGGCTTGGAAGGGACATTTATAAACTCTACAAGCCTAAACAGGGGGAAATTGCCCACGTCGTACACAGGGTTAACGTTGACCTGATCATCACATGGATATTCATGGGGATTATCGTGCTGAAGGAGTCTTGGAAGGTGGTCACCTACTTGTTGTCCGACTGGACCAAGGTGATGTTGCTGCGCGAATACACTTCGAGGACCCTGAAGTGGGTTCCAGAGTGGCTGTGGGAGTTCTTGGTTCAGATCTTGTGCACACCTGGATGTAGAATTGGGCGCCGTTGGCACAATAAGATCGGTCAGTATGAATTCTTGCAGTCATTTGGTCACAATCCTAGGAACATTCTTTACTGGTTAAGCCTTGGCTTGGTCCCAAAAGAAATTAGAGGTGCAAAAGTAGGCAGCCCAACGGAGCTGCCAGAGGATGTGAAAGCCGCCGTTCTCAAGTCACTTTGCTCGTTAGATCTTAAGCAGAACTCACTAAAGTCAGACCTGCCGACTGATGTTAAGCAGTTCAACTTCGAGTGGACTTTCAAACTGGGTACATGGTGCCATAGCATTCTTGTGTGGCATATAGCAACAAGCCTCTGTGAGATCGAGCTTGCCCAGCACTACAACTCAAGCTTAACCACTTCTGAGTTACTGTCTGCAATCAAGACTGCTCTCAATTGCTTTTCCTCCCAGCCATATGTTATAAAGGAAGACAGAATTGAAGGGTGGCTGCGGGCTAATTATATAGCCGCCAACAGTATATCGCGCTACTGTGCCTATCTGCTTGTTATAGAACCAGATTTGCTACCTGACAGTTTCCTAACTGCCGATGACTTATTCAGAAGCACCGTCGATGAGGCTTTAGATATCCTGAAAGGTTGTGACACCCTGCAAAGCATATACAGAAGGCTGATTAGAGGAGTGCCTCAACAAGACGACCGAAAAATGGACAGATTAAGGACCCATCCCAATACGATACTTGCGAGTACTGCACGCCTTGCTTGGTCTCTGATTCATGAGATCCCTGATGAAGTAGTTCGCTGGAAGGTCCTCGCAGAAGTCTGGGCCGATATACTGGTACACACAGCCCCCTCATGGAATGCCTCCGCTCACAAGAAATGCCTTGCAACAGGTAGTGAGTTCATAACTCATATATGGGTCATTCTTTCTCATTGCAACGTCCACAGCAGCAAGCGCTGGCCATACCAAGAACCCCCACACGATGACGACGACCAAGGAGTGGAACGGCAAGGAGTGGGACCACCAGCACCACATGAACCAAATGTGGGTGGTTCTGGTGAACAAAGCGTCAGCAAGGATCCATCAAATGGAGCACTGCAAGAACAAGACCAAAAATGGGGTCCAATTCCGGGGCAGCAATTGACCACAAATGGTCAACAGCTTGCTCAGAACGAAACAGATGAAAGCAACAAAATACAAGAGCTCGGAGCCGATTGGAAAGGATGACATATCTCATTTGCAGTATAATCGAATTTGAATGTTCAAAATTGTCATTTATGTACTTTCACTGCCCATTTTCAAAAAAAATTGTACGCGTGCTTTGCAGTGACCACGTTAATTTCTTCTCAAGTTGAACATGTATATGCTCTAGTTTGTGAGATCTATCTCTGAATTCTATGTCTGTATTCTGAACTATCAAGTGTATGTCCTCTTTGAAAAGGAAACAATTAAATGCTTCCTGTATTTGAAATTATTAACTATCCTTATGTTGGGAATTAGCACACAAATACACTTGTGGTTAACTGAAAACTGCAGCGGAAACAAGTAATCTCAGCACCACATCATGTACTAATTCAAGGATCGTTGCTTAGCACGGAAGGAAACATATGCAGCAGCATATATGAAGGCAGAAAATGTTACTCAGCAGGCAAGACACTCCTCAGCCTAGTGTCTTGTGGTAGGAGTAAGTTTCTGGACAGCACCAAGCATCAACAAAGAGACACCAGATTTTTACGTGGAAAACCCCTCAATTTGAGGGGAAAACCCACGGGCCGAAGCCACCCAAATCCTCTTCCACTATTATCAAATGTGGGATACAACAAGTTCTTCTCTAGACAGCACTAGAGGATCTCATACATCAAGATTTCTGAATCTTGGATGAACACAACAAGATTTGGGGCTCAAGAACTAGGGATTGGAACAATCTCACCAAAGATGGTGGAACCGAAGTTTGAAGGAGACAAGGTAGTGGATCTGGACCATCACAACCTTGGGGAGGAGCTCCCTTTTCTTCTTCCTTCAACCTTCCTCTTCTTCCCTTGCTCTCTTGGTTTTCTCTCTTCTTCTCTCTTGGAGGATGAATTGATTTTCGTCACACTTGGTGGTGGCTGCTGGATGGAGGGTAAAGCATCCCCATCCACTCATGTGCAAAGTCCAAAACGACCCTAGGTCATAACCCTAATGGGTAGTGGGCTTATGCTCCTCTTTGGGCTGCCTAAAAGGCCTTAAATGATCATCTCCTCACAGCCCACATGAGGAGGATATCCCAACAAATCTCCCCCTCCGACTCATGAGGGGGGCACCGCCATGCCCGCTACCTTGCAACATGCTTGTAGCTTTTCATTTGGCAATATCTTGGTCATCATATCCGAACCATTGTCGTCGGTATGGATCTTCTCAAGTTTCAGCAACTTGGAACTCACGACATCTCGAATCCAATGGTACCTCACATCAATGTGCTTGGTTCGAGAGAGATAGCTTGAATTCTTGGCAAGATGAATAGCACTCTGACTGTCATAAAACAGAACATACTTCTCTTGCTTCATGCCGAGCTCTTGCAAGAAGTTCTTCATCCACAAAACTTCCTTGGCAGCATCAACTACTACAATGTACTCAGCTTCTGTAGTTGATGTAGAAACACATTTCTGCAATCTTGATTGCCATGACACTGCTCCCCCTGCATAAGTCATCAGGTATCCGGATGTGGACTTCCTACGATCCTTGTCACCTGTGTAATCTGCATCTGTATAGCCCTGCAATACAGGATCACCATTTCCAAAGCACAGACAAGATGTAGAAGTACCCTTGAGATACCTGAGAATCCACTTCACTGCTTCCCAGTGAGCTTTACCTGGATTTTTCATGAACCGGCTAACAACTCCAACTGCATAGGCAATGTCAGGCCTAGTGCATACCATGGCATACATCAAACTGCCCACAGCAGATTGGTAAGGTACTTTTCTCATTTCTTCTTTCTCCTTCTTGCTTGTAGGACATTGTTTAGAATTCAGTTTGTGATGGCCTGCAAGCGGAGAGATAACAGATTTTGCATCTTTCATATTGAACCTTTCAAGTACCTTCTCAATGTATCTTTCCTGTGAGAGTCAAAGCAGCTTCTTTGATCTATCACGGGAGATCTTCATGCCAAGTATTTGCTTAGCTGGTCCTGAATCCTTCATGGGAAATGATTTACTCAATGCCTTCTTGAGGAGAGCAATCCTCTTTGTGCCATTTCCAACAACCAACATATCATCAACATACAACAAGAGAATAATGAAGTCACCCTCGGCGTACCTCTTCATAAAGACACAATGGTCAGGTTGTGCTTTATGGTAACCAAGCCCAGTCATAAAAGACTCAAACTTCTTGTACCACTGCCGAGGAGCTTGCTTCAAGCCATACAAGCTCTTCTTCAATTTGCAAACTAAGTGCTCCTCGATCCTTGTCAACCATGAATCCCTCTGGCTGCTTGATGACCCACAAGTATAGGGGATCTATCGTAGTCCTTTCGATAAGTAAGAGTGTCAAACCCAACGAGGAGCAGAAGGAAATGATAAGCGGTTTTCAGCAAGGTATTCTCTGCAAGCACTGAAATTATAGGTAACAGATAGTTTTGTGATAAGATAATTGGTAACGAGCAACAAGTAACAAAAGTAAATAAAGTGCAGCAAGGTGGCCCAATCCTTTTTGTAGCAAAGGACAAGCTTGGACAAACTCTTATATAGAGAAAAGCGCTCCCGAGGACACATGGGAATTATCATCAAGCTAGTTTTCATCACGTTCATATGATTCGCGTTCGGTACTTTGATAATTTGATATGTGGGTGGACCGGTGCTTGGGTGCTGCCCTTACTTGAACAAGCATCCCACTTATGATTAACCCCTATTGCAAGCATCTGCAACTACAAAAGAAGTATTAACGTAAACCTAACCATAGCATGAAACATGTAGATCCAAATCAGCCCCTTACGAAGCAACACATAAACTAGGGTTTAAGCTTCTGTCACTCTAGCAACCCATCATCTACTTATTACTTCCCAATGCCTTCCTCTAGGCCCAAATAATGGTGAAGTGTCATGTGGTCGACGTTCACATAACACCACTAGAGGAGAGACAACATACATCTCATCAAAATATCGAACGAATACCAAATTCACATGACTACTAATAGCAAGACTTCTCCCATGTCCTCAGGAACAAACGTAACTACTCACAAAGCATATTCATGTTCATAATCAGAGGGGTATTAATATGCATAAAGGATCTAAACATATGATCTTCCACCAAATAAACCAACTAACATCAACTACAAGGAGTAATCAACACTACTAGCAACCTACGGGTACCAATCCTAGACTTTAGAGACAAGAATTGGATACAAGAGATGAACTAGGGTTTGAGAGGAGATGGTGCTGGTGAATATGTTGATGGAGATTGCCCTACCCCGATGAGAGGAGCGTTGGTGATGACAATGGCGATGATTTCCCCCTCCCGGAGGGAAGTGTCCCCGGCAGAACAGCTCTGCCGGAGCCCTAGATTGGTTCCGCCAAGGTTCCGCCTCGTGGCGGCGGAGTCTCGTCCCGAAAGCTTGCTTATTATTTTTCTTCGGACGAAAGACTTCATATAGCAGAAGATGGCCAACAGGGGGCCCACGAGGTAGGGGGCGCGCCCCCCACCCTCGTGGACAGGTGGAGGCCCCCCTGACATATTTCTTCCGCTCAGTATTTTTTTTCCAAAAATAACTTTCGTGGAGTTTCAGGACTTTTGGAGTTGTGCAGAATAGGTCTCTAATATTTGCTCCTTTTCCAGCCCAGAATTCCAGCTGCCGGCATTCTCCCTCCTTATGTAAACCTTGTAAAATAAGAGAGAATAGGCATAAGTATTGTGACATAATGTGTAATAACAGCCCATAATGCAATAAATATCGATATAAAAGCATGATGCAAAATGGACGTATCACTGCTCCATGTATATCTCCTCCTCTAGGTCACCATGCAAGAAAGTTGTCTTCACATCAAGTTGTTCAATTTCCAAGTCCATGGTGGCAGCCATGCCAAGCACAACTCGGATCGAAGATATCTTGACCACTGGAGAAAATATCTCACTATAATCAATGCCCTTTTTCTGACTGAATCCTTTCACAACCAATCTGGCCTTGTACCTTGGATGTGAGGTGTTTTCTTCAGTTTTCACTCTGTACACCCACTTGTTCTTGAGTGCTTTCTTGCCTTTTGGCAGATTCACCAACTCAAAAGTATCATTTTCATATAGGGAATTCATCTCATCCTGCATGGCTTCTGGCCATTCTTCCTTGTTCTCATCAGACATTGCCTCCTCATAGCATGAGGGCTCACCTGCATCTGTCATCAACACATATTGATGTGGTGGATATTTAGAAGAAGGAATGTGACTTCTTTCACTTCTTCTTTGCTGCTGCACTGGTGGTGAATCAGGTGGATTTTCGTTGGCATCATCATTACCAACTTCATCATCATCATCACTTGATGGCTGCTCGCCACTTTGACTTGTACTGCCTTGATCAGTTGCATCTCCACTGTCTTCAGTGTCATCATCTCCCCCATGATTGTCATGCACGAGAGGAGGACGGATTGGATCCATGTCAACCTGAGGTGTGTTGGTCATTGGCTTCTCTGGTTTCCCAATATCTTTTATTGTTTCATCTTCAATGAACACCACATCTCGGCTTCTCACAATCTTCCTATTTACTGGATCCCACAACCTGTAGCCAAACTCTTCACTTGGTTGGCTGAGGTAGATGCACTGCTTTGTCTTGCTATCAAGCTTGGATCTCTCGTCCCTTGGAACATGTACAAATGCCCTGCAACCAAAGACCTTTAAGTGCTTGTATGATACCTCCTTCCCTTACCGAACTCTCTGAGGAATATCACCTGCAAGAGGAACTGAGGGAGATAGGTTAACCACATACATAGCATTCATCAATGCTTCAGCCCAAAAAGAATTAGGTAAATGAGCATGAGAGAGCATAGCTGTGACCCTCTCTGTGAGTGTCCTGTTCATTCTCTCTGCAAGACCATTGAGCTGAGGTGTCTTTGGTGGACTCTTCTCAAGCCTGATGCCAACATTTCTGCAATACCTTTCAAAAGGACCTCTGTATTCACCACCATTGTCTGATCTCACGCACTTCAATTTCCTGCCAGTTTCTCTTTCAACCTTGGCATGGAACTCCTTGAAGGCTTCAAGCGTCTAGTATTTGTGTTTCAGCACATACACAAAAACCTTTCTGGAATGGTCATCAATAAAAGTCACAAAGTATAATGCTCCACCATGAGATTTTTCAGTCATGGAGCAAACATCAGTGTGCACAATATCAAGAACATTTTCTGCACGATGTGGAGGGAGTGTACGAAATGCAGCCCTATGTTGTTTGCCAGCAAAACAATGTGCACAGGGTTTCAAGGATATACCTTTCAACTCAGGGAGGTACTCCATGCGAGCAAGAGCGTGCATGCCCTTCTCACTCATATGCCCAAGCCTCTTGTGCCACAATTCAACCGAAGTGTCTTTTTCAACAATGTTCAACACCTCATTGCACAACTTGGTTTTAGTCACATAGAGATTACCTTGCTTACTTCCTCGAGCCACAATCAAAGAGCCTTTGGTGAGCTTCCATTTTCCTTCACCAAAATAACTAGGATGTTTGATATCATCAAGCTTGCCCACTGACAACAAATTCAGCCTTATGTCGGGAACATGCCTCACATCATCGAGCACCAATCTGCAACCTGTGTTTGTTTCAATGCATATAGAGCCCTTGCCAACAATTGCTGACGAACCACTATTTCCCATCCTCACTTGGCCAGTAACACCACTAGTGTAAGATGTGAAATACTCCTTGTGTGATGTGATGTGGAAGGACGCACCTGAATCCACAACCCAACTCATGGCATCATCACGAACATCACTATAGCAATCTTCATCTTCAATGACTAGATAGTTCTTATCTGTTGCGGTCATGGCTGAACTGCTCTCAGCCTTTTGCTCAGTTTTCTTTGTGAGTTTCCCCTCTGCAAGCTCTCTTTTGTACTTCCTGCACTCGCTCTTTATGTGTCCCGGATTGCCACAATGAAAGCAAGTAATATCTTTTCTTTGTTTTGACTTTGATCTCCCCCTGGGTTTGCTTTTGCCTTGCTGAAATCTTGTATTGCTGCGTCCACGGTTCTCATTCTTCCCATGGGTTTCAGCCACATACGCATCAGAAGAAGAGGCATCACCCTTTTCCTTCTTTCTGGCTTCTTCATTCAGCATACTGTTCTTCACCATCTCCAAAGTCAGCTTCCCATCCGGAGCTGAGTTGCTAAGTGACACAACAAGCGTGTTCCAACTATCAGGCATGGAACTCAGCAGCAACAATGCTTGCACCTCATCCTCAAAGTTGATCTTCATGGCTGAAAATTGATTTATATGGCATTGGAAGACATTTAAGTGCTCAATCACACTTGTGCCATCTCGGTACTCAAGCTTTGCAAGTCTTTTGATCACCGAGGCCTTGTTCATTGATGTCTTCCTCTCATACATAGACTCCAACTTCTGCCACATCTCATAAGCATTTGTGTCATTTGCAACATGGTGGAAAATATTGTGGTTGATGTACAACCGAATCATACCTACTGCCTTTCTGTGCAACACTCTCCATTCTTCTTCCGTGACACCTGTGGGTATCTTGTCTTTCACAATTGGCTCATACAAATCCTTGCAATAAAGGATGTCTTCCATCATGGGCTTCCATAATGAGTAATTGGAAGAATCAAGTTTTATCATGCCACTTGTAGTTGCGCTTTCTTCCAAAGCCATTGTGAGCAGCACTTCCAGCAACAATCAAGCAACTGGGATTTGCAACCTTCTAAGCAACCAAGGCTCTGATACCACTTTGTTGGGAATTAGCACACAAATACACTTGTGGTTAACTGAAAACTGCAGCGGAAACAAGTAATCTCAGCACCACATCCTGTAATAATTCAAGGATCGTTGCTTAGCACGGAAGGAAACATATGCAGAAGCATATATGGAGGCAGAAAATGTTACTCAGCAGGCAAGACACTCCTCAGCCTAGTGTCTTGTGGTAGGAGTAAGTTTCTGGACAGCACCAAGCATCAACAAAGAGACACCAGATTTTTACGTGGAAAACCCCTCAACTTGAGGGGAAAAACCACGGGCCGAAGCCACCCAAATCCTCTTCCACTATTATCAAATGTGGGATACAATAAGTTCTTCTCTAGACAGCACTAGAGGATCTCATACATCAAGATTTCTGAATCTTGGATGAACACAACAAGATTTAGGGCTCAAGAACTAGGGATTGGAACAATCTCACCAAAGATGGTGGAACCGGAGCTTGAAGGAGACAAGGTAGTGGATCTGGACCATCACAACCTTGGGGAGGAGCTCCCTTTTCTTCTTCCTTCAACCTTCCTCTTCTTCCCTTGCTCTCTTGGTTTTCTCTCTTCTTCTCTCTTGAAGGATGAACTGATTTTCGTCACACTTGGTGGTGGCTGCTGGATGGAGGGTAAAGCATCCCCATCCACTCATGTGCAAAGTCCAAAACGACCATAGGTCATAACCCTAATGGGTAGTGGGCTTATGCACCTCTTTGGGCTGCCTAAAAGGCCTTAAATGATCATCTCCTCACAGCCCACATGAGGAGGATATCCCAACACCTTATGCAAGTGTGTCCAGAATATACTTTTTTATCTAATGTGACCTGCCACTAAGCTTCTTTGGTTCATGAGGATTTCAACACTTATTTGCCTACAACTACAATTGGGACTGCTGTTCTGTTGTTGCTCCAAACAATAGAAACTCATTTTCCCCGCAGGCAGCCATGGCAGCAGATCCTGGTCCCGCCACTCCAGCTCGCTAAATCACAATAATAAGTATCACTACCAAATTGACATAAACATGGGATGGTTGAGATTTTATATATGCTTTTGTCTCTTGGGGGAAATGCAATTATCAGGTTCGAGCATTTCGATCGGATTGGAGGTATGAATTGCATTCTCTTCTGCTAGAGAAAATATGCTCGTAGTTGAGGTAAAATCCCTCACGTGGAATGAAGGTGTGATTCAATTTGTTGTATCTAGTAAAGCAAGTCCCCACAAAATCATCAGGGCTGCCGATGAGAACAATCTTTTCTTCGTTTGCAAATATATTACTAGTAACATACTGAAACTACACTACATCAACCACCATTTACTCGATGCGCATAACAAATCAACTTTTTACACTAACAGACATTTGTGAGTTACCTGTTGAGAATTGCCGCCCACTGGTCTGCAGAATTGGAGAGCTGGGGCCAAGGCTTGCCGTCATGGCTGCCAGCGGGCCTTCTATGCCAATACCTAACGTCGACGTGTGGCTTTCACCCGCAGCTCACCGCCGGCCCTCAGCCGCCACTCACCGCCAAGCGCCCTTGCCTTGTTTTTTTAGGGGAGCCGTTGACTTGCTTAGGGTTCACCGCGACAACATCTTTTCGTTCTTTTTTGATTGTTTTAGAGAGAGACAAGAGGTTTTCTGAGGATGGGCCGCAGCTTTTGTTGCTGTAACTATTACATTATACATATGTGCCACAATGTTTCTTGTGGGCGGCCAAATACGGTAGCTTCCTGAGTGGTTTTATAAAGCTTTTCTTGATTGAACTAAAAAAAACTTTTATTGACAGACTTTTGAAGCTTTTGTGTGATTTTTGTTCTACTTCATTTCAGTGTGATTTTCATAACGGTTCTTAGTCGGGTTTTTTTTCTTTGTGTTCTTGTTTTAAAAACATACATGTTGACTATTTTAATACATGTTGAACAATTTTTAGGAATAAACATTGAATATTTTTCAAATACATGATGAACAACTATTATTTGAATACATATTGAACATACTTTCAAACGCATATTGAACATTTTTTATACAGGTTGAACATTATTCGGGTACATGCTGAACATTTTCCAAATACATATTGAACATTTTTTCGTATACACATTGAACATTTGTCAAAGGCACATTACAAATTTGAAAATACAAGGTGAATTTATTTCACACAGATTAAAAAATCATAAATGCATAAATATTTGTTAAGTGCTGAACATTTGTCAAATGCAAATTGAAATATTTTTAACACATATTGAAAATTTTCATAACTGCCATGTACATTTTCTTAAAACATGTGAAAGATTTTTGAGTGTTACAAACATCTTTTTAAATGTTACCAATTTTTTCCCAAAATTACAAACAATGAATTTTACAATGTATATATATTTTTTCTAAAATATCACGAGCATACTTTTGAAACGTGTGAACATATTTTAGATGTAATGAATAATTATTTTAATGATATAAACTCTTTTTCAAATGCATGCGACCTTTTTCAAAAATTGAGTAAATAATGTAAACCAAAAATAAAAGAATGAACGAAAACAAAGAAGCCAAAGAAATGAACAAAGCAAACCAACCGCTCCCGCGTCCTTTTGAGGCAAGCAGTTCTACCGTGTCGCAGTAGGCGAGACGTAGATGCTCCCTCATTGTTTGGGGTACGTATAAAATAGGTTGTGTGGGACGTCAGGTGCCCTAGGTTTTAAGGAAGCTCCTGGCGGATCCTAGTTTCTTGCATGGGTCGTTGAATAGCAAACCGCCAAACATGCACCTCTCCTAGGTACTATATATGCATGCCAGATGCTTCTTTATTCCACCAGATTTGGGAAAAAGTTCTGCTAATTTTTTTTCTGTGTTATTTTTTTTTGTTTTTTCTAGATTTAATATTGTTTTTACATTTTTTGTTCCATATTTAAATTCAGGGACATTGTTTGTAATGTAGAAAATAAAGTTTGTGAACTTTTTTTAATTCGTGACTATTTTTAAAATATTGTCACTTTTTTGAAATTTTATATATATTTTAAATTCATGAAAATTTATGAAAAATTGAATTTTAAAAAAATTTATGCGCCGGACAGGAGGTCTCGGAGCTTCTATTTAACGCATTGTCCAGCAAAATGTCGAGCTTTCGCACTGGAGCACTCGTATGGTCAAGCCCATTTAGCGATTCCTCTGGTTCTTTTTTTTGTTTATTAGTTTTCAGGTTGTATTTTGTTTTTTAAAGCAAGGGTATATTTTAATTAGAAGGTTAACATATTGTAAATGTGATAGCTTCTGAAAATTGTCAAACATTTTCCAAACTTTTGTGAAGATTTTGTTTAAACTCTTTGAACGTTAGAGCAATATGAACATTTTTAATTCAGAAAATTGTTCAAAACCTCTGTAAACGTTTTCTTAACTTTTTTGAATATTTTCAAAATTTCAAGAACATTGTTGAAAATGCCAACATTGTAAAACCCCAAAAAAAGGGGGGAAAAGAAAAGAGAACACACACTTAAAAAAATATTAAGAAACACACATCAAATGGATTCGCTTGTTTTAAGTGCACACACATTTTTTTATGGTTCACATAATTAACCTGACTTGAGTACTTACTGTAGATATTAAGTACATAACCATCCCTGAAAAAAGATCTTAATAGCAGAACCAGTAACATAACACTTTAAATAATGTCATAAAGATATGTACTCAATTCAGAACGTTTGAGAACCCTACTGTTTCTTGATTGTTGGCCCATTGCAGTTATGCATTTAAGTAGTGTCAGTTACCCGATTCCAAAATTGGTTGCTATATAAGCGATATCAAGGAGCCATTCCAACCCCACGTCGAAACACAAGAATAGCAGTGCTTAATAAGAGCATAAGAAACACTAGTTGTTTTTTCAAGGGTACTCACCTCTTCATATGGCGCTTCCCAAGAAAGGACCCAAGGCTCTCCTTTTGGCAGCAATCCTAGCTTTCGCCATGGTCATGTCAGCATGCCACGCTGAAGAAGGTAGTAACTGATAATAAGATCCCCAATTGTGTATCATGTCCTCGTCAACCAAAACGTCCCATGTTCTTCCTTGCATTCTTAGTCAGCTTAAAATTACACCGTTTTCACAATCTTTTTGAGTTTATTTATGGTGTTTTTCATACATACTCCTACTAACGACTCTCCTCGGCGTGCTACATCATAATATATCTACATGCAGACGCGTGCCCTCATGCCGTGCCGTGTGGCTTCGAAACGGAGTGCGTGCTCTACTGCATAGAGCTAGGACTAAAGGACCCAAAGCTGCGGTGCCGGCTTGATCACAAAGATGGCTCCCAGAGGTGCTGCTGCGTGCAACGTGGTCCATGAACCGGCGTACGCCGATTGCTCTATCTATAGTGCGATCGATCCCACCGGCAAAGATAAATATAAACCTCCATGTCAATAAACCAGTGGGAAAGTAATAATTCGTGGTACCTTTTGTGTTTCTTCGATCACTTATATACGAACACAGGCCCATATGTGTGCGCGCACGCTCTGTACTGTTCTCTTCTCATACATGTTCACTAGACCAAGAAGGCGCGCATTGCCGCGCCCGCCCATTGTAAAGAAGGAATAACGGTTCAAATTACAGCGCTTCTATATACAACCATAGAGAAAAATCGATTGATTTATTGAGAGGCCATATGTCCACTTAAAAACTTGACACCGGTTTCTAACTTGCTATTCTAACACATATTTGTTACCAATAAAAAGTTAACATTCAATTTTGAAGTAGAATAGCAAAAACACCCTTGTTTGTAATGGCACTTGAACACCAAAGCGAGGAATATGCAAAAGTGCATGTCTTCACTGTGATATAGGAATGTCAAATTAATTCCACACTACCACCATCTCATGCATGTAATGGAACAGAAGATGAGCTTCAAAGTGACGAAAGATTGTTGTTAGCAAGCATGTAACATAGGCACAATATTTGTTTAGATATTTGGATATATGTTGGTTGTCTCACATGCAAATGCTTTGTTAGCACACAATATTGTTGTTAGCAAGCATGTAAAATAGGCACAATATTATCATCAGTTTTAATACGAATGTGCAAGTATGTCCATAAATAAAGTTGAGATATATTTCCATTCTTTAAGTCATGTGCCACATAGTAAAACCTACAATAAAATAAGAAATGTTGAAAAGGCGATAATCAACACATGGAGCAGCCATCAAATCAGAATCGAGAAGAAAAAAAACATCTAATCTTCACATGGTGTCCCTACTCTCTCTAGAAAGTAAGGCCGAGTCCCGACGGCAATACGTGAAAGATAAAAATGATAGAACTAACTCGAGCTGATCCATAAGAATAAGTAAACAGATACCTCAACCAAATCAAAGAGAAGAATCTAATCTGCACCCATCCCGTTGTGTAGAAAAACCTAGGAAAAACACACATGTTCCCTTGATTGACGTTGAGAGGAAGCACAAGGAAAGAGGAGAATGAGATCTGGGCAGATAGCAGTGGTGGAAAGGGTCTCTCCTTCCATACCCTTTTTCTCCAGATCCGTGATGAATCCATCGCAGTCGCTAGAGAGCTTGCTTCCAAGGTCAATGGCAAGGATTGGAACCAATACATGGACGGAGGTGACGGTGAAGGCCAGAGGGCAGTTTCACCCCTGTGTGGAAAGGGGCCGGGGTGAATAAGACGCGACAATTGGTGCCGTGTATTTTGGGACGGTTTGCGGCGGCGAGAGGAGACGCTGCCACCACCTCCGCCTGCACGATTCTGAAATCGGCGACGAACACGAAGCCCCGCGTCGATCGCAACCGTTCATTCAGGATCGAACGTTAAGCTGCATTAGCGAACGAGAGGGGGTTCAGGTCGTTCTCCGGAGTAGCAGCCCAGTAACTTCGGGCCGGCCCAGGACGGTCAGGCTGAGCGTAGTAAAAGGCTGTGGATACACCTAAAAAAAAAGTAAAAGGCTGTGGAGAACGCGCAGGGTGACGGGAAGATGATCGGGAGCGTTTAGCGGGATGATCGGACGGTTCAGGGTGTCAAATTGCTGTGAAAGACGCGCGCATGGCTTTGGCAGCTTCGATCCGGCGGCAGAGCGCGTACTGGAAGCAGCGCGGGAAGTGCCGGGCTGTCTGCGAGGGGGACGAGAACACCGGCTTCTTCCATGCGAGCGCCTCCCACCGCCGCCGCGCCAACACGATCCGTGTGCTCGACGTCGACGGCGCGATGGTGTTGGACCATGCTGGAAAGGCGGCGGCCCTGCTCGCGTTCTACTCCGAGCTGTTGGGCAGGGCTCGACCCGCCGTGTGGCGCTTCGACTTGGAGGCTCTCTACCGCCACGCGCCGAGGGTGGATGCGGCGGCTCTGGTCGCGCCGTTCTCGCCCAGCGAGATTAAGGAGGCAGCGGACCTCCTTGACCGGACTAGCGTGCCCGGACCAGACGGCCTTGGCCCCGCGTTCTACCAGGCCGCTTCGAGTGCGGTCGCGGGCGACCTACAGCGGCTCTTCGACGCGGTTCATGACGGCACCGCGGGCCTCGACGCCATCAACCGAGCGTACATTGCCCTGCTGCCCAAGGGTGTGGGCGTGCCGACGCCGGGCGCTTTCCGCCCTGTCTCCCTTCAGAATGGGGACGTGAAAATCCTCTGTCGTGGCCTCACCTCGAGGTTGCAGAAGCAGATCGGGGGCATCATCGACGTCGACCAGTCGGGATTCTTGGCAGGGAGGAGCATCTCCGAGAACTTCGTGTATGCCGCCGAGGTGATCCAGTGCTGCCACAAACGGGGGGCGCCTGCCCTCGTGTTCAAGCTGGACTTCGCCAACGCATTCGACTCGGTCAACTGGGGGGCGCTGCGCCGGATCCTCATGGCGCGCGGCTTTCCCCGTCGGTGGTGCGACTGGATGGACCTGATCTTCGAGTCCTCGCGGTCGGCGGTGCTGCTGAACGGCGTGCCCGGGCGGTGGTTCACGGTGCGCCGGGGGCTGCGGCAAGGTGACCCATGTTCGCCCTACCTCTTCCTCATCGTCGCCGATGTGCTGCAACAAATGATCAGTCAAGATGGGGCCCTGTTTCACCCTCTCGTCGATGGCAAGCCCCCCCTGGTGCTGCAATATGCCGATGATACGCTTGTCATCCTCCGCGCGGACTCCGGCGCCGCGGCCCGCCTCCGCCGTATCCTCGACGACTTTGCGGCAGCGACGGGGCTCGACATCAACTTCGACAAAAGTACTCTGGTCCCCATGCACGTGCCCGAGGAGGTGTTGGTGGAGACCGTTGGCGCCCTTGGCTGCGCCGTCCAAGGGTTTCCACAAGCCTACCTGGGGCTCCCGTTGTCGTGGGAAAAGCTCTGCTTCGCCGACTTCCTACCCATGATCGCGAAGGTTGACAGGTACCTGGCTGGATGGAGAGCCCGTCTTCTCTCCCCGGCCGGGCGTTTGGTCCTGATCAACGCTGTCCTCGACGCCCTTCCCACTTATGCTATGGCGGCGATGTTGCTCCCGCCGGCAGTGATCAAGGAGCTCGACTCGCTCCGTCGGGCCTTCCTCTGGAATGCGGCCGAGCGCGCCTCCGGAGCCCAATGCCTGGTGGCTTGGGAGCGCGTTTGCAGGACCAAGGCGGAAGGCGGGCTGGGGATCCGTGACCTCGCTACACAGAATCGCTGCCTACTGCTCAAGATGCTGCACCGGCTCCACGCATCCTCCTCGTCTTCGAGATGGGCCCTGTGGGTGTGGGCGGAGCTCGACGGCCGCTCCCTTCTCTCGCCAACAGCCAGCAGGAGCGCAGGGGAGCACGGCAAGGCGCTGGCGCGGCTGCTCCCGCTCTACCGCGGGATCACCAGGGTGACGGTGCGCGATGGGAGGCGGACGTCCTTCTGGCTCGACTCCTGGCTCCCGTATGGGCCTCTCGCGGTGGCTCTCCCGGTGTTGCACTCGCACACGACGATGAAGGAGGCTACGGTGTGGTGGGTGCGTGCGCGCGGCCTGGACAGTGTGCTGGTGCCCAGGCTTACCTCTACCGGCGCTGTGGAGCGGGCTACCCTTTTGGCACTGATCGGCGATCATGCTACGGGGCTCGGCGACGACGAGCGCAGACCAATGTTGTGCTCAGACGCGCGTGGGAGCCTCGTCACGGCGGCCGTCTACGCCCTGGAGAGATTCGGGGGCGTGCAGGCGTCGTTCGCGGCGTTCCTCTGGGGGTGCGCGGCTCCCTCCCGTGTTCGTTTTTTCGGGTGGCTCCTGGTCCAACGACGGGTCAACACAAGGGACGTCCTGTTGCGGAAGACCATCATCACAGCGGAGGGGGCTTCCTGTCCAGTCTGTTCGAGCGAGCTGGAGACGGCGGATCACATGGTGTTCGAGTGCCCTTTCGCCTGATCTTTCTGGGGGGCGGTGGGGGTCGATGTGGTCGACAAAGGTTATCAGGTGGGCACGCTCCAGGATCTTGACGTCCGGGGGGGTGGTCGGGGATACTGCGTGCGCTACCTTCGCTCTTCTGTGCTGCTGGCAGCTATGGAAGCACAGGAATGCCGTGGTCTTCCGTGGGGCGGTGCCCTCCCTCGCCCGTCTCCTCGCTTGCTGCAGGGAAGACTCGGCCTTGTGGCGAGGACGACTGAAAGTAGCTAAACGCGCGTGCGTCGACAGATGGCCGCAGGTGTTCTCGCACCCTGGGAGGTAGCCTGCTCCGTGTTTTGTGGACTATGTAATCCCCCCCCCCCCCCCTCTCTTTCTCTCTCCCTCCCATGTAAAACTCTCTGTCTCCCCTCGGGGGTGTGAATCTAATAAAACAAGAAAATTCAGGTGGAGGGCTTTGCCCCTCCCCCGGTGACCTTCAAAAAAAAAATTACTGTGAAAGGCTGTAGGTAGCTCTGTTTTACTGTTTTACAATATATATATATATATATATATATATATATATATATATATATATATATATATATATATATATATGTGTGTGCCTCGCTAGCTTGCGCGTACACGTGTGGTACTGGTAATGCATACAGATTCAAGATGTTGCTTGCAGCTAGCTATACCCTTCCTCTACTGTATGCAACGCGTTTCCACCCAACATGCAAATGTGTCGAGGCTGTGAGCCTGTGACCACCAGCAGCAGCAGGAATAGGGCATACTAGACCATAAAGGCGCGCGTTGCCGCGCCCGCTCATTATTAAATAAATTAATAAATATAAAAATATAGTAGCAATCATAGGTATTGATCTTAGTTCATTTACATAATCAGCGAGTGGCGGTGATTTGCCTGAATATTTGCTGACAATACATGAAGAACAAACTCCAACATACTTGTTGCTGCAGCATATTAAATAATTAATTATAGAGGATCTGAACTCCACCGGCTAAACAAGAGCCGTGACTTTGATCCCAAGTTCACAAGTAATTGATTGGGTGGAGTTCTAGTATACAGGTAATCTGAAGATTTATTGTCCCCTTCAACGTGTTTGAGTTCAGAATGGAACACATCACTGCAAAAAAGAACACATCACTGCAAAAATACCCATCAGCGAGGGGAGAAGGCAGTGCCATAGTGGGAGTGGAGATGTGTTGCATTCCCATCGTGGTTGGCGTGGGTGGCGGCCGGGGTGGCCCGCTGTGTCCTCCTCTGTTTTCTAGAGCCGTTTGAGTTCAGAATGGAACACATCACTGCAAAAACACCCATCAGCGAGGGGAGAAGGCAGTGCCATAGTGGGAGTGGAGATGTGTTGCATTCCCATCGTGGTCGGCGTGGGTGGCGGACGGGGTGGCGCGCTGTGTCCTCCTCCTCTGTTTTCTAGAGCCGTTTGACGCCATGGCCTACTCCTCGTTCCCCGTTGCTGCTGACATGCACCCTCTCCACCTATACTACGCCGACGGTCTGACAAGACTACGCGGACGGGGCTATGCCGACGGCAAAGGACCTATGCCGACGGCCTTGGGCTGTAGGCATAGGCCGCGAGTCCGATAGTGAGCATATCGTCGTCGTAGTCCTGATTCCACACACACACACACACACACACACACACACACACACACACACACACACACACAACAAAAGAGCAGGTATCAGCACCTATGCAAACCGAGAAAACATGATGAGGAAGAAACCAAAAATTCTGCAAGCAAGGAGGGGAAACATAAATGTCAACCATGGCTGCTCAGGAAGCAACAAGACTACAAGAGGAAACATATAGATCAAAGGATAAATAGACTCATGAAGCAGGGAATAGAAGGTGGGCAGTCTAGAATGGAAGGGCAGCGGCAACGCACCTTGTATATATGCCATTAATGGCAGGAAGAAACGACGACGACTCCACCATCTCTTTCGCCCACACTGCCTGCTTTTTTCTTTTGAGCTATTTTTTTAGAAAGAGCGATTACTTTTCTCGTCGAGCCGCTTTGTCTGTCCACCTGGATCACGGCAAACTTGATGGCCCAGTTACAATTTTGGGCCCGGATGATGAGAGGAAGCCTAGGGTTTTTTTTTCGAGAATGAAGAGGAAGCCTAGGTCGCTCTCCAGAGTAGCAGCCCAGACATGTTGGCCTGGTCATGAGTGGAGAACGAAAACGGCCTTGGGGATGCAGCGAGTGACCGGCCGATCTGGTGCGTTCGTAGGCTTTATCCAACTGTCAGCGAAGCAAAGCGCTGTGGTGGCTCGTAGCTCGCCCAGTTATACTGCTTCTTAATGGCTGGGATAGCTTTTTTTTGGTGTGATGCAGTCTACGGTTCGACTAAAGTCAGGCTGCAAGTGTCTTTGTCTGATGCCAAGCGTGCCTAGATTCTCTGCGAACACAGGCAGCAATCTGCGTCAAGCTAGGCTTCATCAAGCGCGAGGCGGACTTCAACGACGACACGCTCCTCGCCTACCTGAACTTCTTCCGCGAGCCCATGCCGCCGGAGAACGTGGCCAAGCTGGCGGCGATCGCCGGCGTGTCATCACCGTCGCAGTTTCGCCTCCCGGACGCTGAGCTGCAAGCTATCCTTGAGGAGCTCTCCGCCAGGGCTTCTTGAAGCTGCGCATTCCCTACAAAAACCAGATGTTGAAAGCTACTGGAACCTCTAGATGGGCCGACCCATTCCCTACAAAAACATGCTGGAGAGGCTGTGCGCTTTCTACCGGAACCTCTAGATGGGCCGACCCATTCCCTACCAGCGCCAAAATGCTGCATAGAAATTGGCCAGAACCAGAAGCTCAGCTTCGGGGTTTTTTAGAAGCTAAGAGCAACCGAACAAGCCCTAAGAATCTGAAGATCGGTTTTGTGATTGGGTGTGTGTGTTCTGAACTAATTCGTGTATGTGTACTCTTGGCGGTTTGTTTTATATATAAAACGGGGCGAAAGCCTTTCTTGGTAAGCCTTAAGAATCTGAAGGTCGGTTTCAAAAGGAAAGCACACATGTAGGCGTGCTCTCGATTCGAGCCTACTCAGTCAAACGGTTTGACTCAACCGGCTTTGATCGACCATCCTCCAGTCAAGTTGTCCGGTTACATGCTCCCATGCTACCAATCAAAATTTTATAAACGTATAATGCGTATACCAAACATTACATGCTCCCATGCTACCAATCAAAATGAAAATCAAGCTTATACGTTTATAAAAAACTGAAAAATAAACATGAGAGATCACAAGACAAGTGTATACAACCCCTAAAATCTTCAAACTGAAATTCAAAATACACATGGAGAAAAAAAAAGAAAAATATAAATCTGTATAGTGTCAATTCAGCTTTTTATCTTCTTTTGATACTACATGATGGATTTGTCTTTTTGTTTCTAAATGCGTATATTGTGTTTGAATCTGAATTTTTAGGGGTTTGTAGACATATGCGTTGTAAACATTCATAAAATTTTCATTTTTTTTAAAATTAGATTTGAATTTTTTACATTGGAAGCATGGGAGCATGTAATGTTTGGTATCACCTGATAGTTTTCCCAGGAAGTAGAAGCACACCGCAGCCTCTGAACTCGAGTCAAGCAAGCTGACTCCACTATTACATAAGTAGTACTCCCTCAGTCCTATAATGCAAGACATTTTTTTAAACTAGTGTAGTGTCAGAAGAAGTTTTACATTAGGGAAACGCTTCGGGACGTACGCCGGCCGAACTTTCGGCCGGCCTCGAGGGCGAGCCAGCGTCAACGAAAACACCCCCCACTCAAGACGTGTGTAGGTGAGCCTCACACAACTGCCACGAATCTTATCCTTATCCTTTCTTCTACCTTCAGCCCCATCTCTCTCCACGCCCTGCTTCTTCTTTTCCTTTCCCCCGCGCTGCCGCCGGCCGGTGGCTGCTACCGCCCGTGTGCTCCGCCGAGCCGGGGGACTGTCCGACTGCTCGCCGAGTTAGGGGACTGCCTGATTACTGCCGGCCGGCGCCTGGTGCCATGAAAAAGGGCTGTAGCAAATTACGTCGCCGGTCGTATCAAAAAACAAAGACGGTTGCAGCAAAACATCGTCAGCGTCGTCATGGGTCGCAGCTAAGACATGAAGCTTGAAGCTTTTTTCAATACCGGTTGTAGCTTCTGTAACCGCTGGTTGCAACTTTTTGTTCTCGTCCATGGCTTTTGGCTCTTATGGTTGAAGCTTTTTTTTTATCGCCGGATGAAGCTTTATTCATCATGATATGAAGCTTTTTTGGTCACTGGTTGCAACTTTTCGGCCGGCGGGTGAGCTGCAGTCGTCAATTGGTTTTTCATCTTTTTTGCTACCACTGTTTTCTAGTTTGCTACTACTATTTTTTGCTTCTAAATGTGTATTTCGTGTTTGAATCTAAATTTTTCAGGGGTTGCACACATATGTGTTGTGAACATTCACAGTTATTTTTTGATATTTTTTGAAAAATTTAAATTTGAATTCAAAATACCAATTTTAAATTTGAATCTCACATGATACTTATGCTGACTCCACCAACACAGAAGTAGTAGCTTTGATCTTCGAAGCTTCGTCCAACCCGATCAGCTAATCCTTACCGTCCATGCCCCTCTGATTTATCTGTTGTCTTTCATTGTTATGGTGCCCCCTCATTTTGTCCCGATCAAGAACACGTACAAAAAAAGTTAACCAAGTTGTCTGTTATGACCATGTCTGTCTTATCACTATTATCGTGCCCGCTCATTTTGTCCCGATCAGCCAATCCTTACCATCCACGCCCCTCTGATTTATTTGTTGTCTTTCGTTGTTATCGTGCCCCCTCATTTTGTCCTGATCAAGAGCACGTACAAAAAAATTTAACCAAATTGTCTGTTACGAACCTGCCTCTCTTATCACAATTACGTGAATACATGCTACAAATCTCACCGGAGATTGAAGAATGAGATGAAGTTTAGGATGAGAGAAGCACAAAATTAGGGGTAGGCAGCGGCGGCAAGGACGAGGGAAGAGTTCACCTGGCCACAAGGGAATGGAGGAGAGCCAAGGAAATAAGACTTCAGATAATTGATTTCTCTTCCATCCCTGGTGTGTGTGTGTGGCTTGTCTCCTAAGAGCTCAGCGAGGGTCGAAGGATAGCCTCCAATCATGCAACCCCCACGGCTCACCCCACGCCTCTTGCACGCTTTTGAGTCGGTTGATGTGCCGGGCGGGCACCACAGTTTTTCCCTTTCTTTTTTTTCCTTTTTTTATGCTTCATTAAAAAATGTTTAGGATTTCAGAAGACATGAATTTTAGAAAAATGCTCAAAAAATGTTCAGGACTTATAAATATGTCTTGAATTCGAAAAAAAAATGTACGTGATTTCAAAAATCACGAATTTGAAAACATGTTTTAAATTTCAAAAAACTTTCATGAATTTCTAAAAATGTTACTCCAGAAAATGTTCACAACTATTGAAAAATATTTGTTAATTCCAAAAATGTTCATGAATTTCAAAATATGATGATAATTCAAAAAATGTGCATGGGTTTGACAAACATGAATTTTAAAAAGTTACAAAATTTCAGAAAATGTTTGCAAGTTCAATAATGTTCATGGATTTGAAAAATAGTTTATGAATTCAAAAATGTTCACTTTCACAGAATGTTTGCAAATTGAAAAATATCATGAGAAAAATATCTTCAGGAATTCAAAAATGTTAACAAGTTTGAGAAATTATCACGAATTTCCAAAAACATTTGCAAGTTTTCAAAAAATGATCACGAATTTAAAAATAGAAAAATGAAAAGAAAAACAATGTAATACAGAGAAATAAAAACGGTTCAGGGAAGGTTATAGAATTGAAAAAACACAGTAAATAGGAGATTTCTTATCTTCTCTTGTAGTAATGACTTGGGCTTCTTGAGCCAACTTCGCACATGTCGGCGGTTCATGACATTGTCTCCACTATGCATGACTGCGTTTGACCCGGGCTCTATGAACAACATCAAAATCGCTTTGATTTAACTTAGATTTTTTATAAAATATACTTTTATTTACTCATAATAAAACATCAAGGAATAAAAAATACAATGCGCATACACTCGAAATCTGTATAATTAGCATACATACAGTCAATATCAACATGCTTAATTAGCAGACCAATAAATGTGTCATCCAGATATGAAATCTAACTAATGGCTAAAAATACAAACCTCTTATAGATAAATGGGTAACAAATAGATGCCATTTTAAGACACATGCATTAATTAGCAGACCAATAAATGGAGTATGATAGAGTGCCAAGAATTAACTGCCTACCAGATTTGCCTTTTGTATATAAACACAACCAAGGAGGCATGGCAACCCCGCATCAGAACTCCAGAACAGGGTTTGAACACACAAGAAAAAGAAATTGTAACTTGCCAAGGCTAACTCACCTACTCTATGGCGCCTCTCAAGGACCCCAGAGCTCTCTTCCTGGCGGCCATTGTTGTGACCGCCATGGCCATGTCATCATGTCATGCTGCACAAGGTAGTAAGTAATCATATGTACATGTCATCATGTCCTGTGAGTTTATTCATATTTCATATCCTAGTATACGTCTTATATGTTTATGTACATTGTGGTCAATCGAGTACTAAAGAAAATTGTGCGTGCATGCACAAACACCGCAGGTGCAGAGGAGTGCAACAGGATCCTCCCGTGCACAGACAGTGCGTGCTACTTCCACTGCCAGAAGCTGGGGTACAAGGACCCCAAGACGCGCTGCGAGCGTAGCCCTCCCACCAAAGGCCAGTTCTACGATACATGCTGTTGTCTAAAACCAGAGATGGACAACAACGGGCTGCCCTCCGAGTGATCGATCTTAACTTGGTCGTCGTAGTGGTTACTGAAATGTTTATCCGAGCGTGTCGATCTTGCGCGTAATAATTAATGATGGTGAATGATTGACCTGTTTCAAGATAAACAATAAGGATATTGGTGATGGAGACTGAGTATGCAAAAGATAAACTTGGCATCGATTTGCCTGCAAGGGTTGCCCAAGATTAGTGGCGGACCTAGCCCACTGGGCCAGGGTGGGCCAGCAGTGTCTGTACATATACACTTATTTTTTTTCTTTTATTTTTTAGCTTTTCTCCTACGGTATAAATACGAGAGCAACTAGTTAACGAGCGCTCCTTCGGGAGCCTCGCAATGATCAGCGCCACTTGGCGCGCTCTCAGCTATTCGCCACGTGTCGCGCTCTGGACGCTTCCTCTGGATTTTGTTTTTTTTCGCACGCGTTTTTGGCTTTTTAAACGGTTTTTTTTTCGGGTTTTTTTGACATTTTGGTTTTCCCCCGGTCTTCCTTAGATTTTCGATCAAAAAAATTCAAAAAAAAAATTTGCACGAAAAAACGTGTTTTCTTTTTTTCTTTCGCGAAAGTCACGGTTTTTCTTCCGTGAGAGGCACGGTTGTGCTTTAGCAAGAGTCACGGCCGTGCCTTTCGGAAACGGAAAAATGCGTTTTTTCTTTTTTTTTTCTTTCACGAGAGTCACGGTTTTGCTTCCGCGAGAGGCACGGTTGTGCTTTCGCGAGAATCACGACCGTGCCTCTCGGAAAGGGAAAAACAAAACGCGTTTTTTGTTTTTTTTTTCTTTCGCGAGAGTCACGCTATTGCTTCCACGAGAGGCACGGTTGTACTTTCGCGAGAGTCACGGACGTGCCTCTCCGAAAGGAAAAAGATACGCGTTTTCTGTTGTTTTTTCTTTCGCGAGAGTCGCGGTTTTCTTTCGCGAGAGGCACGGTTGTGCTTTCGCAAGAGTCACGGCCGTGCTTCTCGGAAACGAAAAAAAACGTGTTTTCTGTTTTTTCCCTTCCACGAGAGTTACGGTTTTGCTTCCACGAGAGGCACGGTTGTGATTTCGCGAGAGGCACGGACGTGCCTCTTTCGGAAAGGGAAAAAACCGTGCTCCCGGTTCGGTTTTTTCGTCCGGTTTTTTACGTGAAAAAAAAAGTTCGTCAAAACCTATCAACATGGGATCTAGTTTTGAAGATCTCGACGCGAGGTATCCAATAATGAAAACGGTTCGAGATTTGGACGCACGGTTTAAGAGATAAAACGTTTTGAATAAACAGATCTACGAAAAAAGGAAAAACTTTCAGGTTGCGACAAGTGAAGGTGGAGTGTTCTTTGCAACGAGTACTCCTTAATTAATGATTTTGTATAAATACTGTTTTCAAATCTCAGGATGGGCCATGGCCCACCCTGGCCACCCTCTACCTCCGCCACTGCCAAGATAAAGTTAGCATCGATCGCTTCACGTGTGTCTTGATTTACATGACCAGTGAAACATGTCAAAGTGTGTTCGTTTCTGGCAAATTACGGGAGATTCAGTTAGAGACCAACAGGGCCGGTTATCAGTTTATCACACACTCACAGGAACAGGGGAAAAGAAAGTCGTACTACGAGAGTTGACATCTGCGAAACAGAAACGCAGCCGGCACCGTGCAAGGCAACGCTGAGTGACAAGTGACAACCTCTCCCTCCTTGAGCAACACCCGCTGACAAGGGGCCAATATATGGCAAACTGGCGAGCGATGAGGCCATGGTGGCCATGGCCCCGGAGAACCATAAATTTGTCACCGAGCAGGCGCGACACAGCCAGATGAGGAGGAGGCGCTGGCGGCGCGGGCTATCTCGGATGAGAACGCTGACAGCTGCGGGGTTGTGCTTCGTTAGCGCTAGCGCCGGTTCCAGGATGAGTACGCCCCCATCCATGTAAAGCATCGACCTCACGTCCACCAACGAGGACAGGTCGCAGATTCAACGAGGAGTAGTGCATGGGAGGCGGCACGGCCTCGAGTCCAAAGTGGGACGGTTCGTGTGCCACGTCTTACTATTCCTCACCGGTGACCGCACCTTTACTTCACGGGTCTCATCTCCGCCGCACCTGGACACGGCCAACGCCGGTCGAAAAAAACAAGGACTTGAAGGACGGGTGCCGCCATAGATTTATACTAGGTTTAGGTCCGGCCGCTTTTGTTTAATGAAATATGTCGAAAATGTAATGATTGTGCTCCGGTTTAGATGAAAATCATCTGGTTTGCATGTAACCGTCCGGTTTGTTGAAATCCGGTTTGAAATATATGTGGCCACTGTTGGATGTTCGGCTCCCGCATCACTGTCCACAGATTGGTCCAGACCAGTCTGCAGACGAATGCGGTGTTCGATTTGGGGGGCAGCATTGGAGATGCACTAAGAGCATCTACAACCAGATATATCTAAGCTGACCCCTCAAACGTTCGCAGACGTGTCCAGGCACGACCATGGGTAGTAACAGGGCACCTCTCATTTGACTGCTCCCATGGCCATGTCTGGCGTCCTTCATATCCGAACCCCCAAATCCATGCAACCCATGCAACGCTACATAGATGAACACGTTTAATAACAACAAACAGACTAAGAATGACAAAAGGCATGCTTAACAGAAACATTTCGGTGCCCCATCCCCTTGTAATCGCCGGTGCGGTTGTACCCCTCCACGTAGGCGTCGGCGGCCGGAAGCGCGTCATCGTCGAAGCTGGAGCTGTCGGTGACTTTCGAGTCGTCGTCGGAGCAGATTTGGCCCGTCAGCGTCCGGAGCAGGCGGTTCTGCTCCTTCGCATGCCGGGTCATCTTCGCCTTGGCCGCCGCCTCCGCTGTTGTTTTGCGCTCCGAGGGCTCTCCAGGACGTGTCGGAGTGCTTTGGGATTCTTGCAGCTAAGCCGCCGCGCATCCGTCTCCACGGTCATCAGAGCAGCCGAGGACCGACGCGAGGAGCGCTTCCTCGGGATCCACCAGCGCGCGGCCAGCGCCTCCACCGCCGCCGCCCAATCCTAGCTAAACTAGGTCTAAAGCACCACAAGATATACAAATCGACAACATCATAAACACACATGACCAGGCCCTCGAGTGTCGACTTCGCTGGTATCAAAGTGCTCGTCGTATCGTCGCATTGATCCGATCTACCACAAGAATATTTGTCAACCTTATCGACACCAAGAGGAACGACGTGTGCAAAGAGGGTCGGACATGTGCCACTCTGATCCGACGAGGACGGTTAACATGGCTCACCCGACGCTCCTCACGTAGAGAGTGCTCCTGCTGCCAACCCTCATCATCCAAGCAATTAGTCCCATACGGATGCACGTCCACCAACACCACGCTAAGTCGCTAACCACGATACCTTTGGCATACAACCAACCACATCACCACACGCCGACTGCTCCCACCACAATATCTAACTCCATGATAATGTTTTCAACGAAGTAATAAATGAGGCCGCTTCCATGGCCAATCCAACAAAATGGATCTCAGTTTTCACCCAAAGGAGATCTTGAGGTAGGAGAGGTGGTCGGATCTCCTAGGTAATGCCTTCAACAAGGAACGACGTCATGCCAGTAGCAACGACGACATCGTGCCCAGGGCTTTCATCCTTAGGAACCGCACACCTGACCCAGGGACGACATCCCAAGCACACCACCACCACCACACCAATGGAGAGGCAACACCAACTATGTGTTGCTCCAGATGTGGCAGGCTGAAGAACCGCTATCGTTGCCAGTCTTTTAGCACACTGAGCCTACGCAAGACCGACACACCCGCACCCCCATCCATTCATCGAAGGAAATATCATGTGACCATGCAACTATCCACCGGGCCTCTGGGCACCAACGTTGCGCACCACCGCATGCGCACACTAGGCCCGGGCACACAACCACAAAGGCGCATCGTGCCCTTGTGAGGCAGGCAAGGCGCTCTCCGCGTCGATTTGTCAAACAATTGCACAAACCGAGCGAGGAGAGTGACTAATGGGCCTGCCTGTTTGGCACTCCACAAATCCCGATTTTGGGAACCTTCTAGAAGGTTCCGGTTCCGGTCAAGTTTTTTTGTACTTCTTTTTTCCAATTGTTTCTTTTACCGATTTTCGTTTTTTCTTTTTCTTTTATATTTTTATTTTCCAAAATGTTCATTTTGTCCAGTTTTTTAAACAATTCGGAATTTTTTAAAATGTTCACATTTTCAAAAATGTGCAGAAGTTTTTCAAAAAAATTCATATTTTTGAATATTGTTCAGAATTCAAAAAAAAATTCTGTTTTCAAAATTTGTTCATAAATTAAAAAATTCTCAGAAAATTATTTTTTTAGCATTTTCAAAAATTATTCGGAATGTGAAAAACCTTCATGTTCGCAAAATAGAAAAATGTTTGGATAGTTCAAAATTTCTCCACAAATGCAAAAGGTTCCCATTTTCAAAATTTATCCGGTAATTTTCAAAAATTGTTCACTTTTTCAAAAAGAAATCGCGGTCTAAAAAAAGTTTAGAAATTAGGGCGTGCTACTCATCCACCGACTGATCTTTTTAAAAGATTGCCGGGTCGCGAGTCATCAGATCTGCCGCATCGAGCGGCCGAGCGCGCCTCCACCATTGCAACATATGTCTTGTTGCAGAATTATTTTTACAAGACAGGTCTTATTGCAGATTTTTTTGTAACAACTGTTTTGTTGCGATTTTTTTGCAACTCAGGTCTTGTTGCAATTTTTTTTGCCAATGGGTATTTTTGCAGAAAAATTCCGCAAAAGAGATTTTGTTGCAAAACATAGACCCATCGTAGACGATTGCAGCACCACATATGTTTGAGAAGCATAGCTCCTATTGCAGAAGCGCGTTCGAAGAAGGACGGTATATAGGCCCTCAATTGGACGCGTATCGTGCAAGGAAGGTGGCGGACACGGCCGTTGCGATCTGCCGGGTGATGGTACTCCCTCCTTTTTTTAGTTCGTATATAAGATTTGATCAAAGTCAAACTTTGTAAAGTTTGACTAACTTTATAAAAAAAATTAACATCTAGTACAATACTAAAGTTATATATTATGAAAACTAGTTTGATCATGCATCTAATAGTATTGATTTCATAGTGTGGATGTTGATATCTTTTCCTACAAAGCTAGTCAAATTTTATAAAGTTTGACTTTGACCAAATCTTATATGCAAACTAAAAAGAAACGGAGGGAGTAAGTATTTCCCTTAGAAATTTCGGACATTGTTCACTTTTTTGAATATGTTCGAAATAAACAAAAACTAAAAAAGGCTGCTACAGTAACAGGTTCGCTATAGTGGCTGGCCAAGTTCATGGTATCGGTCCGCTGCGCTACAGGCTGGCCGGGCAAGACTTGCTGCCGCCAATCCACTATAGTTGGCTCACTGAGCGAGGAGCCGCGCCCAAAACCAGTTCGCCATTACTTGCTGCTGCCGGTTTAGGGTTTGCCCGTCCTTTCTTTCCCCTGCATCCAAGATGGCGGCGGCGGAGGACACGGCGGCGGCGGCGGAGGGCGCGCCGCCGCTGCATCTCTTCAACTCGAAGACGAAGAAGAAGGAGCTCTTCGTGCCGCGCGTCAATGGCAAGGTCGGCATGTACGTCTGCGGCGTCACGCCCTACGACTCGAGCCACGTCGGCCACGCACGCGCCTACGTCGCCTTCGACGTGCTCTATCGGTAACGCCCGGCCCCGATCTAATTCTGTAGCTCGATGCGTTTAGTTTCTGCTTGGACATGCTGGATTTGGTGCGTGCGTGGGGAGTACTAATAGGGGGTTAGCTTAGTGCTTGAGCTCTTGCTTTTTGTACCGTTCACGCGCCATAGGCATAAATTGCTTCCATATTTTCAAACCATAACTATACATTTGGCAAAAGACTACTCCCTCCGTTCCAAAACAGATGACTCAACTTTGTACTAACTTTAGTACAAAGTTGGGTCATCTATTTTAGAACGGAGGGAGTATATGGTAATTGAAGAAAATGAAAAAGTGGCTTCTACTGCTATTTTGTTGTGTGTGTCTAACATTTTAGTCATTTTCTAATTGGTTCTTGATCCAGTGTAGATATCTCAACTTCTTGGGGTACGAAGTTAATTACGTGCGCAACTTCACCGACGTTGATGATAAGGTAATGTTCCATGTGTACACTTACTAGTTGAGGGAGGATTATTGTTTTATATACTTATGTTGCATGGCTCGCTATAAACAAATATTTGTATAGGTTCTTACTATCTGTTGCTTTTTTTAAAACAAAAGAACTGCCTTTTTTCTTCTTCTGAACATGTACTTGTATTGAGAGAGCCACATTGACTGCCAAAAGAAGTTTGTTATCCCACTCGTTGGATCAGCTAAAAGTCTCATATTAGACTTATATTCACAATGTGATGATTTTAAGGAAACACAGTGACACTCTGATTGGTACTTTAGTTTCGATTTCAAATTCCATTGATGCATGCCACACAGGAACTTGGTTCTGAACTACAAAATAATAATTCCAAGTTAATTTGTCATTAATATGAACATAGTTAGATAAGATTCACCCTTAACTATCAGCTACCTTGCAGCCATGGGCGCAAGATTTATGTTCCGGAGTTGGGCTGGTGTATTACTGCCATTTTATGTTTCCACTTTAGGTCAACACCTCACTTTGTTCATCTTCCCGGCACGATGCACTTTTATTGCATACTCCCTCCGTCCGAAAAAGCTTGTCCCTCAAATGAATGTATCTAGCACAAAGTTAGTGCTAGATACATCGATTTGAGAGACAATCTTGGGACAAGCTTTTCCGGACGGAGGGAGTACATGTGATTTCATTATTTGTTTCTCAAACTGAACTGCTCTTCTGAATACTTGTTCATTTATACTTGCTTTGCTTTTGCAGATTATCAAACGGGCGGAACAGAATGGTGAAGACACATCCAGTTTGTGCACTCGGTTTATTAATGAGTTTCATACTCACATGACTGAGCTGCAGTGCTTGCCTCCCACTGTCGAGCCTCGTGTAACGGAACATATCAAAGATATTGTAGAGTTAATCACCGAGGTATTTTTGATTTCCCTGTTACTGTTCAAAATCGCATCCAATGGCTATACCAGCCCAGCTGTGTTACTGTTCAATGTTTCTATTACTTCTTATGTTGTCATGATATTTTTCAAGCTTCTTGTTGCTCCTTCAAAAAAGATAACACTGATGCATTTGTTTGTCACCATTCAGATTAAAGTATAACAACCACAGTCAATCATGTGTGTTGTATATGCTAATTGTATTTTATCTCTCGCACTATTCACTTGGTAAAACTCTTCCCACTTTGTGTATGTGAACAGATAATCAAGAATGACAAAGGCTATGTTGTAGACGGCAACGTTTACTTTTCTGTCAGTAGTTTTCCTGAATATCTCAGTTTATCTGGTAGGAAGCAAGATGATAATCTTGCTGGTTCACGGGTTGCTGTTGATCCAAAAAAGCGGAACGATAAAGACTTTGCATTGTGGAAGGTAAGTTTGATGCATCGCCGTGAACAGTTTACTGTTGCGCATCGCCACTTCATTCTTATCCTTATTACCGTGTCCAGGCTGCTAAGGAGGGTGAGCCTTCATGGGAGAGCCCTTGGGGTGATGGAAGACCAGGATGGCATATTGAATGCAGCGCAATGAGTGCTCGCTATTTAGGACATGTATTTGATATCCATGGTGGAGGGAAAGATCTGATATTTCCTCATCATGAGAATGAGCTTGCACAAAGCCGAGCGGCTTATCCAGAAAGTGAGGTCAAATGCTGGATGCATAATGGTTTTATTAACAACTGTGGCGAGAAAATGTCGAAATCAGCTAATAACTTCGTCACGATCAGAAGCGTAAGGGGACGATGTCTGACTTCTTTTAATATTTCTCATTTGAACTCGTATGGTGGTTCCTAATATGTGTAACGTTTCTCTTCTTTTCAGATTATGACTCAGTACCATCCTATGGCTTTAAGATTTTTCTTGGTACGCGCACATTATAAATCTGACATGAATTACTCTGATGAAGCACTAGAGATTGCATCTGATCGTGTATACTACATTTATAAGGTGATTTGCTTAAACTTTGATATTTTATCATGATTTGGTTTCAAATCAAAGTTTAGCCACCATTTAACATACTTTTTGCCTCATCATTGGAAATCTGAACCTGACCTTGTGGTCTTTGGCTATCTTCCGTAGTAATAATATCTCACTTGATATTAATTTCATGCAGACCTTACATGACTGCGATGAAACGGTGTCTCTGTATCGTGAAGAGAATATATCTGTCCCCGTCCCAGCTGAGGAGCAAAAACTGGTTGACGGTAAATTAATCCTTTTTTTAATTGTGGTCAAGGTTTGGATGCTCTGAATCCTTGGGGTAAATTCATTTCTAGTTCATAGTAGTTGATTCAAACAAGCACATTTAACATTTTCAGAAGTTGCAGCAAAAACTGGAACAACAAAAGAAGAAGCAACAGCAGAAGAAGCAGCAGCAGCAGCAGATACCACAGAACAAGCCAGAAGACCACATTCAAGCTCTGGCTGCGCTGAGTGCCGAGATTAAAAGCAAACTGTCCATCCTCGGCCTGATGCCACCATCACCTTTGGCAGAGGTACTTACTACTAAAGCCACACTATGTATCTAGACAACACGTCCTTCTCCTCTTATGACGATGAGTGCAACGCAAACATGAACAAATTTCAATCCAACAGGAACTGGAGCATCTGAAGGAAAAAGCGTTGACGCGAGCAGGGCTGACGGAGGAGTCGCTGCGCGAGCAGATTGAGCAGAGAGTCGCGGCAAGGAACAGCAAGCAGTTTGACGTTTCGGATCATATCAGGAAGGACCTTGCCAGCAAAGGCATCGCCCTGATGGATGAGCCTACTGGTACGGTGTGGAGACCATGCGAACGAGAGTAGTTGCGGCCTGGTTTAGCAAATGACACGGGTTTCCAGTTTCGGTGAAGAGATGATGAGAGCTGTGTTTGTAGTTGTGTACTTGTATATACTTTGACTACTATGACGAGTTGTCCAGCGCGTTCGCCGACGTGTCGGACGGGTCGAAGACTTGCCCCGACCACCATGGATGAGTAGAGAGTGGTTTAGGGTTTAGTGTCGATGTGAAATGGTGAGGGCTGTGTTGTGTGCTCTACTGGTTTGGGCTGAAATGGAGCGGAGCGGTGCAAAGTCTGCATGCAGCTGCGCAAACTCCACCACAGAGCGGCAAACTCCAGCCCCCGGTTAGAGTTAGCCGCCGAACTGCCAACATGCCAAAGTCCATGCTCCGAACGTTGGCTGTCAGAGGCCAGGTTAGAGTTAGCAGTCGCTCTCTCGGTCGGCATACTAAGTTACATAAGGGACATACTGTGCTACATTCAGACACACTTTCTTACATCAGGGCGTACTGGGTTACATGAGGTACATAGTGTGTTTCCTTCTCAAAATATAAGGCGTGCATTGATTTTTTGGTCTTTATCGCACAACTTTAACTATGATTTTCACTTACTGTATACCTACAAAATTATTATAAAGACATAGGAAATAAAATTCTTTTGTGAGAAAAATACAATGATACATTGATACATGTTCAATTCATGTATTTCGGTATATATTATTGGTCAAAGTCATGCATCAAAGACCATGTAAAATCATACACGCTTTATATTTTGGAAAGGAGGGAGTACTGTTTTACATAAGGAACATACTGTTTTTTTTAGAGAATTGTTTGGATTGCTTACCACATGTGTCACGTGGTAGGAACATACTGAATTGGGTGATACTCATTAGGAGTAGGAGATGGGGGAGGGATGGACAAAGAAGGGCCACCCGCCTGCTACTGGCCACCAAGACCAGCTCCACCTGGTCTCGCTGCAGGAGGACGACTGGACGGACAAGGGCCACCCGCTAGATACAAAACCCTCAAGTCGCGGCGAGTGGCGGTGACCTGCGCCACCAGTCTATGCTTCGAACGTGGGCTGTCATAGGCCAGAGTTGGCGGACAAGGAATATGGTGTAGCACGCACCAACCGGCCTTCACACATCGATATCCAAGGCCGGAAGAATTCATGGTGCTTAACGTCGTCACGGCGGCGAGAGATATTCGTATTTGAGAGAAGCAACTAATGAAGGCCTCTATTTTTTCGCTCAAAATATCTTAATGAAATCTTCGGGTTGCTTTCCCTCGCACCAGGCCACATCCTAGCTAACTGGACCCTCGGCCCATTGCCACCGAGGTATGGCACCGAACACGCCCCTTACAGCCTCGTCCAGCAGGAGCTCCTAACCAGTGCCTTCAGTGCCAGTTTCGAGTTCTGGTGCCTACAGGGCTATCTAGTGGGCTTCTATTCGAAGCCCGATCGGGTCGTAGCCAAGTCTGTTTCGTTCAACTGCTCTCGATTGTTGTCTGTTTCGTTCACCCATTTCTCTGGTTTTCATCTCCGCATTATGTTAGCACAAAATTTTGTGACGAATTCTTTTAACTCCGTATTTGTTGAAATTTTATTACAAAAATCTAGTATGTCTACCATTTTAGAAAGCAATACTAAAGAATAGAGCACGTATAAATGTTTTAAAGAACTTAGTTTAGTCTTTTTAGAGAAAAGCTATGAGAAAGAACGGTGTCATATTTTTCCCGGCAAATGATTACAAACCAAAAACTATTATCTTGAATCCAGTTTCGATAAAGGAACATTTAGTACAATGAATATTTAGTACTGTGGAATATTTTTCTGAATGAACAATGAGCACCAAAAAAATGTTCATCCAACCACAAAAATTGTTTCATTTGAAGAACAATCCATTTGCAAACAAAATGCACCAGTCTTGTATCTTGAACCTGTTACAAGTAAAAAATTAAAAAAATGTAAATAGGTTGTTGGCCATTGGAGGAAAAATACAATTGATTGGAATAAGAGACGGGTTCATTTGAATATTTTTATTTGCGAAAAATGTAGTTTAAATTTTTAGGGGATCTTACTTCATGAAAAAAAGATGACAAAAAAGCTGGAAAATAGCTGAAAATTGATTCACTTGAATAGCCGGAATCCCTATGAGAAAATAGAAAAGTTAAAAAATGTATTTTTAATTACAGGAAAAAGTGGGAACTAACATGATTTTGCAAGAAAGCCTTGACTAATGGTAGTTGAACTTCACTGATGTAGCAAGTTGCAATCTCAAACAAAAAAACTTCTCTCAGAGCCTGCAGATCATGCTGCACAAAAACATACATGGCACTCTCTCATCCTTGTTGATAACTATCGTAGGTTCTGGTTTGGAAAATAATTAGAATCATCCCGGGTCTGAAACTTAGCAGAAAAAAACATATTTGTAAGTTTTCAGAAATTCAGAAATGCACGTATATACTGAGTTCAAATATATGTTTTCAAAAGATATACTTGTAATTTTTAAAAAATTCAGAAACGCATACTCTCGGAAAGTCATATGGCCATTTTACCGACCTTCGGGAAAACAGAAAACCCAAATTTTATCATCTTCATTTCCTCAGTTTCATTGGGATCTAAAATTGTTATAATATTTCATTAATATTTACACCTGTAAGTTTCTTACTAATGCATATACACGTGATTGTCTTCAGAACTTTTTAATACAAATTTTAACTAAAATCTAGACAATTCCAGTGTGTTGCAAGATTTCTATTGGCTTAGCCTGCGACCACGCGTCCATCATTTGTACAGTATTCTTTTTGCAGGGATTGTTAAAAATTTATTGATTTTGTACGCAATCAAGTTGGTTTATCTATAGTTTTATTGTTAGTGTAACTTTTTTTTTTGTTTCCAACACACATGAGCTGGAAAAAACAATCTGGAGTTGGCCTGAGTGGAAGGGGACAAATGATTTGGTTTCAGTCAGAGTGAAACAAAGGAAACCACGATTTGACGTTCGTCCGAGGCGGACGGAGAAAACC
This sequence comes from Triticum aestivum, assembly GCF_018294505.1. Taxonomy (NCBI): domain Eukaryota; kingdom Viridiplantae; phylum Streptophyta; class Magnoliopsida; order Poales; family Poaceae; genus Triticum; species Triticum aestivum. Next base: position 473,552,470 of record NC_057796.1, read on the forward strand.
AATGTGGCGCGGTCCGGGTCAAAGGAAGGAAAAGAAGCTCTGTCTTAGAAAAATTGATGTTGCTCCATACTTTCGGGCCCCAACACATAGTCGACATACACACGAGGAAGCAAGGGAAAAAAGACGCATTGCTCCATACTTTTACCGTCGGACAATCGCGGTGGAGAACAGAAGATGCGGAAAACAAACTTATGGTGCTCATCCATACTTGTAGTGTCGCACTGCCGGAACACCGCAATGGGGAGAAGCGAGAGAGAAAAGGCGCAACAGAGGACTCATTTTCCCGAATTCAAATGATATGGATTTTTTTTCAAAATTCAAATCATAATAATGGAGAAAAATGAATTCAAATCATATGAAGGTTTTTGTCAAAAATCAGATCACATTGATGAACGAAGAACAAAAAAGTCAAAAAGACCGACCGTATATGTCTACACGGAGCGGATCGTGACCACATCGTCGGCGATGCATAGCCCACCAGCAGCCTGTTTAAGCAGCGTAACATATTTAGAAACGAGCAGTGTGGTACTCCCTCTGTTTCATTTTACTTCGCATATAAAATTTTTGTCGAGTCAAACTTCACAAACTTTGATCAAATTTATATGAAAAAATATCAACGTCTACTATACCAACTATACATAATATGAAACTACATTCCATAATGAATCTAAGATACATAATACCAACTATACATAATATTGATACATTTTTTTTATAATTTGGTCAAAATAGAGGTACTTTGACTTCACACAAAAGTTATATACAAACTAAAAAAATGAAGGAAGTACTATTTTTATTCAATCGGACCGGCCAGTGCAAGTGCAGCGGTGGCAACGGAGGCCAGATACAAATGGTCATCAATCAGGGTAAAACATCTTTGTCTTCATGACCAGGTACATAAATCAAGCTGGGAAGCTACGGACAATGACGACATACATACATGGACGATCAGATTCAGAGACGGCTATACTGATTGAGGCCGATATAGTCAGCGGTGAGAGGCTTGAAGATGCGCCGCTCGTCATTGTCGAGGGCGGCGGCCAGCCTGGGCCACACGTACATTGTGAGGAGCCAGTCGCCGCCTCCTGGGCGCGCGATGATCTGCACGAAGCCGTCGCACAGTCTCGCACCGTCCTTGGACGTGGGCAGCACCAGCGCGGCCCGCCCGAAGCCGAAGTCGGTGTCGAAGCTGAAGGACGTGAACGCTGTCACGGCCAGCACCGGGCTGCCCAGCCCGACGGTGGCCGTCTCGACGTACTTGGCAGCCCTGTGCTCCTCCACCCAGTCCACGAGCTGCTGGAAGTGCTCGTCGGTGGCCTTGGACCTGATCGACTCGCGCACCGCCGACGCGATGTCCGGGAGTGGCCGCCCGCGGAGGCCCTCCACGCTCGCCTCGGCCACCGCGAACGTCGTGACGTTGCCGACGTAGTTGCGCATCACCGCCTTGAACCTCAGCGCGGTGAGACGGCGCCGCCCATCCACCCACCAGCCCATGCGGCAGCTCTTGTCGGACGAGCCCACGACGGCGGCCAAGGCCTTCCACAGGTACGCGGACAGCGCCTCGAGGCGGGTGGCCTCGCCGTCCGCCCGGCTCCGGCTCGCCTGCGCGCGCAGCTTCTCGAGGTCACGCGCCTCCACGTAGTAGGTGCGCTGGACGAAGGAGCTCTCGGTTGTGAGAGCGTTGACGAGGTTCTCCTCCTTCAACGCCGTGAACGCCTCGCCTAGCGACGGGCTGTACGACGGCGGGGCGCGTGGGCGGAACACCGAGCGGTCGTGGTTCGGCGCGGCCGACACGGCCCCGGAGCGCGCAAGCTCGGACCACGCGTTGGCGAGCATGCACAGCGAGTACCCGTCCAGGAGCATGTGGTTGCTGGCCCACGCCACGGCGAACCCGCCGCAGGCGAACGACACCAGCTGCACCGAGAGGGCGACGGCGGCGTCGTACTGGACAGGGACGCCGATCTCAGCCAACGACGCGCCCAGGTTGCCATAGTTGAGACTCGCGAGAGCCACGCCCACCTCGCCGAGGACGAGCTCCGCGCCCTGGTTGTCGCAGTGCAGCAGCTCCAGGCGCCCTGACCGCGGGTCGGCGACGATGCGGCCGGTCAGAGGGAGGAAGTGGTCGAGCAACGACGGTAGGCTGGCCTCAAAGGCTGCGACCACGTCTCGGAAGCCGCCGCCGGCGTTGGGCCTACGGTAGGCGAAGAAGAGCGAGTTGGGGATGCTCTGAGGCAGCAGGTCGAGGTTGGAGACGGCGACGACGCGTGGTGCGGCCGCAAGGGCAACAGACGCCTTCACCGTGCTCCGGCTCAAGACTAGGACACGCGAATCCTTTGCCATTTTCAGTTCGCTAGTGGTGTGATGTAGGTACGACTATAGCTATGGAACGACGATCAGCTTGCATTGTGTGAGAATCTCTGGGGCCGAGCACTAATAATCTTCGATCCAGTGGTTAGCAAACACAAGTTGACCTTATGATTAAGAAAATCCAGCAATTTTTATTGGTGACTGCAGGGACCAGGTCTAGCTACCTCTACCAGGGCAGCATTGGATGCCAAATTAGCAACACGGACACATACGACAAGATCCAATTAACACATGACTGATCAAGTGCGTGCACAATAGGTGTAGAAGCATCATCAAAACTATATAAAAAAAATATTGACCTAAAAATAGTATCATTTTTTTAAAGAAAACTGGTAATTTTCTTAGTCTCTATTCCTAAAGAGAGTTGATAGTCTCACTTCATCTCCCACCAACCCTATATTACGCCAACGAGCGTCATACAAACAATCTTCCAGTAAAGTGCAGTCAAGTTAGGCCGGCTCATTAACACATGACTGATATTAAGTGCGTGTACAATAGGTCTAGAAGCATCATCAACATCAAAACTATAAAAGATATACTGTCCTAGAAATAGTATCATTTTCTTAAGAAAACTGGTAATTTTCTTAGTCGGGAGAGTTGATAGTCTCGCTTCACCTTCCACCAACCCTATATTACGTCCATGAGCGTCATATAGACGATCTTTCGGTAAAGAGCAGCCAAGTTAGGCCGGCCCATTTGAGGCGGGCATTAACTCAATCAAAGCGGCATTTTTCCAAAACAACTTGATGCCTTAACTCATTCAAATCAAATATTGACAAAATCTTAACTAAATCCAAATTTTCCTTGCCTTCTCCTACTCATACCAAAATCAAATCAAATTTTACCAAAACATCAACCATAACCAAAGTTGTCCGGCCCATTTGACGTGTGCGCTCGTTCTTAATTTTCCTTTTTTTCTATGTTTTGTTTTTTGATTTCCTTTATCTGTTTCATTTTTTCTATGACGAATCTATTATTTTGTGCTCTGCATACTATCAGAATCGACACTTACCAAAAAAATCCAACCAAATCGACACTTTCACAAAAGAATGTCATGCATTAACTCAATCAAATTAAATCTTACCAAAACATTATAATTAAAGTTGGTCGGCCCATTTGACGCGTGTGGGTGTTTTTGTTTTTCGTTTTTTTTCTCGTACATTTTACTGTTTTGGTTTATTTTTTCCGTTTCAGTTTTTCTGTGACCAATTATTTGTGCTCGGCGTACTATCTGAATCGGCAGATACCTGTACGCCATGGTGAGTTGGTAGTATCACCTACATTCCGGTTAAATGACCCCACCGAATTTTTCTATCCCACTTATTTATTTAAACCGGTTTTTAGCCCACTGATCTACTTAATTCTGTTTTATGTGCCAAATCTATGCAAATCGAACTTCGATGTATTAATAATGTCATTATGGAAATGAATCAACCACAATGACATCTAATCAATCTTTAAAGACCAAATCTATGGTAAGGAATCATAACACAAGGTAACATTTGCTGAAAGTAATCAATCACATATTTATAGTCTCTCTTTTTATTATTAAAAGACAATCTGTTATAAAATGTCAATCCTTAGCAGTCCTTGTTGGTACCCACGACTCCCACCAATCGAAGGGATACCCCACCAATTTTTCATATTGTTTCCCTCCCACCGGTTTACTAAAAAAATTGAGGTAATATCACCAGAGTCATATAACTTGCGTTGCATGTTTAGTTAGTGTTAGAACTTTAAATATACGGTTTTATGATCACTTAACTTGACTTCAGCGTGCAGATGTGATCACAATATGCGTATGTGGGCGTATCCATGTGTATGGCCCCGCTCGTGAGTGGGTGATGGTGCTGGGTGTGATGTATTTTTTTACACAGAACGGCCTCATAATTTTCTTATTTGCACGGACGACTATAGCTATGGATCGATCAGCTTGCACTACCACGATACCACCACCAATCCAAAGCCAACACCAGCTATGTGTTGCTCCATATGCGGCAAGGTGAAGAACCACCGCCATTGCCAGTCCTTGAGCACACTGAAGCTACGCAAGACCGACACACCCGCACCCCCATCCGTTCGTTGTAAATATCGCGCGACCCCGCAACCATCCCCACTCGGCCTCAACGTTGCGCACCACTGCATGGGCTAGCACCAGGCCCGCGCACACAACCGCACAGAGCCACATCGTGCCCTCGTGAGGCACAGAAAAATCATATATGACGCTCTCTGCGTCGATTTGTCGAGCAATCGCATAGATCGAGTAAGGAGAGCGACTAATGGGCCCGCCCGTCGAGTGCTCCACAGATCCCGATTTTGGGAACCTTCTAGAAGGTTCTTCACCGGTTCACGTCCAGTTTTTTCGTATTTCTTTTTTTCCAACAATATCTTTGACTGGTTTTCTTTGGTTTATTTTTTTAAATGTTCATTTTTCAAGAATTTTCAGATCTTTTTTAAGGATATATAAAATTATTCATATTTTCAAACATTTGCGGGGCTTTAAAAATCATGTTTTCAAATATTGTTCAAAATTCAAAAAAATGTTTCCTTTAAAAAAAATCAAAAACTCAACAAATATTCAGAAATACCCAAAAATATCCTCATTTTTAGAAATTGTTCAGAATTTTAAAAAATGCTCCCGTTCTCAAAATTTGTCACAATTTAAATAAAATTACATATACAAAAATATTCCCATTTTCAAAATTTGTTCACAAATTAAACCCCCACCCCCTATTTTTAAAATTTATTCGGGGGATTTAAAAAAATGATTTCATGGTCTCAAATAATGCTCAGAAACTTTCAAAATTCTTCACTTTTCGAAAAATTCGAAATAAAAAAAAACTACAAAACTAATGATACAGTGCCAGATTTGCTATAGTGGTCACTACAGGGAGCCAGGTATCTACAATAGGGGTGCTTCATCGTATCGGGTGGAGACCAAAAAAATCATATCTATAGATCTCAAAAAATTCTGAAATTATTTGACAACATATCTACAGTGTGTGTCTACGATTTCGAAAAAAAATCAGCTCAAAACTCGATGTACAGTTAGAGATCAAAAACTTTCCACTGCAGTGTATTCTGCACTACAGGCTGGCCAAGTTGCAGCTCCCTGTGCGTCTGGGTATCTATCTGACGCAGAGAGCGTCACATAGGATCTCAAGTGAGGGAGCTGCACGGCTGAACCACGCTGGCCAGCACCCACACGCCAGGCGGCGACGATTCCGGGACACAGGACTGCAGAAGCCCATGTTGTCTGTTTTCTGTGATGGAACGACTAGGGGTCCTAGATCTGCAATGATTAGCTAAATATACGTAATCGTCAACCGTTTGATCGCGCTCAATTTCAAAATTTACTCAGTGAATTATCTTTCAGAATTTAGAGAAGAGATGCAAAAGGTCTGAACCCCGAATCACAATTTTTTTTGTTTAAAAAAATTACCAATTTCAAAATTTAATGGGAATTTTCAAAAAGTTTGATTCCGTGGTCTCATAAAAATGCTCAGAAATTTCGGAAAATTGTTCACTTTAAAAAATATTCGAAATAAAAAACAAAAAAAATGTTGCTACAGTGCCAGAATCGCTATAGTGGTCACTACAGGGGAGACTAGTATAAGATCTCACATTGGTGAGATCAACAAAAAAGCAACTCAAAACTCGATGTACATTTAGAGATTTAGAGATTATGTGCTACAGGCTGGCCAAGTTGCGGCTCCCTGTGCGTCAGGGCACCTATTTGACGCAGAGAGCGTCATAGGACCTCCCGAGAGTGTAGGAGGACACACCCACTGAATGATTTACTCAGTGAATTATCTTTTAGGTTTTAGGGAAGAAATGCAATAGGTCTGAACTCGCCACAATCAGCATGGCGGGCAATTGTAGGGAGAGTACAATCCCTTCCATGAGAAGCTGCATGTCATCTTCCGGGCCGTCTCGAAGATGATAACACCATTCGCTTCTCTTTATCCTTCCATAGGATGAGGATGATCCCTTCCCTTCCATAGGATTATCAGTTCATCAAGCACTTGGATGAGCAGAGGAGAGGCTGAAAATCCTACGAGAGTGCCACGTACGCACCGTGATGATGGATCACGCACGCGCACGGGCTTGCCTTCGTCGTCTCCGATATCCTTTGCTCATACCGCAATGCGCTTCTGCTGCATGCGGATAGCGTAACCGTGACCACCACCAGCAGTACGTACGACATGAATCTGCATGGATTGGTTGGACCAGTTTGTGTCTTGTTGCCTCGCTCACGTATCATGAATGTGTTTTGTCGCATACAAACTAAAGATCGGTTGGCAAATGGTTCTGGCCGCGAGTGTGAAACGCCCTCTACGTAGGCGATGCAGAACTTGACCAGAGAGTGTATCCGCTGCTCTGTCACTTTCGGTGCAGGTTCAGCTGTACAGATCAAACAGTTGAGGCTGTAGAGATGGACTGAAGCAGAGCATGCAGTTCATGCACGCGTGCAAGCGAGACAGTAAAATTCAGGGGTGATTGGCATACAGGAAAGGCCACTCTCTCCACTCACTGAAATAATTTCCCAGGCTTTCTCTCCCTTGTTTATTTGGCTAAACCATGATAATAATAATGTGGGTGCTCCCTGCAGCAAGATACAGTGTGAACCTACGTAGTACAGTTGCAACAAGATTCCCTGCAGCAGCAGTAGCAGCAGAAAAAGAGGCGGATGGTTGGTGCGCGCGTAATAAAAAGAAAAAAGACAAGGGTGGTGTGCAAGTCAAAAGGGTCCCAATCGTGGAATGATTATTTGTGAATAAACACCATCCATGCACCACCAACTGCCGCATATATACAAAAACTCTTGTCATGTTCTTGGGAGGTCCTTGCTTAAACAATCGTAGCTAGCTAGCTCCAAGGGTAGAGATGACCAGCCTAGCTAGCTGAAAGGTTTCAAATGTTTATGGGCTGCCATTCCATATACTATGTGTGGCATTGGTGCAAACAGCATCTCATCTCCACAGATCGCATTGCCATTTGCAACAGGGGTAATCCCTTGACTTCCAAATCTGTTCTGCTGACCGATCACTCAATTCACCCACCAATAGGTGCTTTTCATATGTAACTGTTGACTCTTACAGTAAATGATGTGATAGAAGACATGCATGTTAAAAAAGTTTGAATGCCACAGTAGATAACATGAGCAAACTCTACCGGTATTTATCTAAGGAAATACAACACTACTTATGTTACAAGTTACAACGTACTGTTGATAAGTGGCATGTCTCCACTTTAGAATCGTTACAAATTTCTCAGAGAAAAACTGAAAAGGCATAAGTACTTCTCAGGCAACCCGGTCCAAGATCCACAAGAACAAGTCTAAGATCACACCAAATGCAGTCCCAATTCAATTTGCAGAGAAAATTCTTCTGACCAGAAAGGTAGGCGATTCTTGGACCCTGTCTGCGTGGCCGTGAGCTCTCAAGTCACTTCCAGAATCTATCGAGCTTTCATGCTAACAAAGCAGGAATGCAAAGAGAGTGAGTTCTTCAGGTTACACAAAGGCTAGACTCTCCAAAGAGAAGAAAAAGGTGCAGAAAAATGTTTACAGAAGGCTACCTTGCTGCCTAGTGTCTCTCAGTGGGGGTAATATGAGATCTGCCACGGCCCAAACTGCTACATCCTTCAGGCCTTGGATACACTGACTGGTTTGATAGCCTGTTATCAGTCACTCTTTCGGCCCATTTTGGACGATTAGAACGTGGCCTTGGCATTACCACATTTGGCCCATTTCTCGAGTTTGAATTGTTTGACTGTTACCGGCGTCTTGTGCCATGGAATGCAACAGTTTTTCTTTCTTCCTTTTTTGACATGTAGGGCACGCATGTGCTTTGACTTTTGGGAGGTCGACCGACAAGATGTGTGCTCTTGTCCATGCAAAATTCAGAGCTCAAACAAATTTGAAACAAATGCCAAGGAGCTAGCAGCACAAATTACGCGGGCGCTCAAACTCAGAGGATGAACCGACAGACATCTCCTCTCGTTAATCCACGCATGAATGTTCCGCAAAAAAAAAAAAAAAAATCCACGCATGAATGTAATACGCGCTCATTCGTGCATTGACCATTGACTACCACTTCTTTATGCGATCAACGAGGTACGTACTCGGCGTATATTATTACTTCAGTTGCTACTAAGCACTGGCCACCAGTAGAGTGCAGTTGACGTCGGGGAGCTAGATCCATGCAGCACCGATGACCTCGACGGCCGACTATCGAGGAGGGCTGCAGGGGAATCTAGCTAGCCCGGTCGACCAGGGCCCGGCCGGCCATGTGTGCATGCGTGTGAGGCTAACACCAGCATGTGCCATGCAACGTGTTGGCGCGCATGCGTTCTTGTCTCATCTCCACCCTCAACGGTTTTTCTTGCCTACAAATTGGAGATCGAACTAGTTGCAAGTGTGAAAATGCCTTCATGTAGTCGATCATGAGGTTGACCAGAGAGTGCCTGTGCGCGCATGGCACTGTCAGCGGCTCAGTGCAGAGCTTGCCTAGCTTGGTATGCTCTCAGCACATCAAACAATGCAGCAGACAGAGCAGCTAGCTCATGCAAGGGTGCGTTTGGAGATGCCGAACAGGTCAATATACATTTGAGCAGTGGCGGAGCTTAGTGAGGGCCCCCCTACCAAATTTATTTCTTTGTATAAACACATAGTAATATTTAATAATATTTAGGCAAACTTTAATAGAAAGCACTAGATTAGGCCCCTCAACTTTATTTAAGACTCGTTTAGCCCCCTCTCAAATCGCGTTGAAGCTCCGCCACTGCTTCTTCTGGTAGCCTCAGAATAGATGGAGTTTGTCTGCTATCGTTATAGGGAAACCTGTAGCAACCGGCCAGCACACACATCATCAATTCAGAGGTCAGTGCCTCGTTTAGGATCATCGGAGGTTCATTATTAGCCTTGCCTTGCCCCGCTTCTCCTTCTCCTGCCTCGCCCCGCTTCTCCTTCTCCTGCTCCGGCCTGCTTCTCCTTCTCCTGCCTCGCCCCGCTTCTCCTTCTCCTGCTCCGGCCCGCTTCTCCTTCTCCTTCTCACACTTTTCCCCAATTCTCTGATGAGCGATGACTAGCTGGCTCATAATAGAGTTTTCAAAACTGAAGGATGTGGTGCTGAGGAACTTCTGCACCGGAGTGTACACCGTTTCTTTCCTGGCCATCATTCTCTCGTCGTCGAAGGAGCTCTACACTCTCCATCCTCAAATGCTTCGTTGCGCCAATACACCTCGGCGGGTCTTTCCCCAAGGTGGCCAGGCAGTGCGTTGCCGGGATCCTAGGCGCTGCACTGGGAGGCGGCCCAATGCTTCTCGTGGCGTCCATCTTCCCCGGCGACCCTGTTCTGGTTGCCGGGGTGGCGCTTGCCCTCTTGTGCGTCCCTCCACAGTTCAGCGCGCATCCGCACGGCTGCGTCCGCACTGTGCTGTGGATGCGTGCTGAGAGCGGCCTTGTCGTGTCAGAGCGGGGCGTTTGCGGAGCAAGAGGGTACGCTTTAATTAGTGGCAAGGTGGCAAGTGAGGGGAGAGGTACAATTAACAACAGGGGCGGGCCCAGGAATTCAAGACCGTGTATTCAAAATTTGAAAACTTTTTTTTGGCCTACGACCTTCCTTTTGGTGCGTAAAAGCGATTATAGCAGCATATTGCACTAGTTCTAAACTATACAAAAGATACCACATAATATATTATATTCATAAAAATTGATCATAATTTGGTATTGTTCAACATATAGAAGTAAAAAGTTGTTCAACATATCATGGCAACAGGGCGGAGGGCCATGCCCCTCCCCCCAGCCTTTGTAAAAATCATGAAGGAATATTTTTGGGGCTGGGCTGCTTAGATTAGAATAAATTTAGCTTTTGGCCCCTCCAAGCATCTATATTTTGGTTTAGCACCCCCTGAATATTCTTTCTAGCTCCGCCACTGCATTTGAGGCTTTTGCACTGTCGCCACTCACTGAACTATGTATGTCCTCAGCAAGATGCAGTGTGAACATACACGTAGCTAGATTCCCAGCAAGGCTGCATTGTATTTTTATACCCAGAAAAGGAGGCTTTAGAGTCAGATGGTGCTAATAAAAAGAAGAACAAAGATGTGCAAGTCAAAGGGTCAGAGATGAACATATGCATGATTATTGGTAGTAGGCACCACGTACATACAAAACTCTCGTCTTGTTCTTCATCTTTGCTTAAAGAACCCTAGCTATCTCCAAGTCCAAGGGTACGAAGACATCAGCCTAGCTCTAAGTTTACAATGTGGCACTGGTCCATACTGTAACAACATGAACCAAAGCTCAGCATGCCAACTACTGATGCACAGAAACATCTACTCCCTCCGTTTCTTTTTAACCCGCATATAAGATTTGGTCAAAGTCAAACTACACAAAGTTTGACCAAATTTATATAAAAAAAATATGAACAACTACAATACTAAAACTATATAGTATGAAAATACGTTTCATGGTGCATCTGATAATATTGATTTCATATTGTGAATATTTATATTTTTTAATATAAAGTTAGTCAAACTCTACAAAACTTGACTTTAACAAAACCTTATATGCAGACTAAAAAGAAACGGAGGGAGTACTTTTAGATCTGTTCCGCTGACCAATCAATTCATCCACTAGTAACTACTTCTCATATGCAGCTGTTGATCTATGGATTTTCTCTTACTGTAAATGGTGCGAGACAAGACATATTCTGAGCATCTGAATGAACGCCACAGCAGATAACATGAGCAACTCTCTGCATTAACTTGGCCCCGAGAAATAGAGTATTAGTACTTGGTTTCTAAAAACACTACTATTCCAGTAAGTGGCATAAGGCCACTTTAGAATCGTTACAATTTTCTTGGAGAAAAAGCATAAATCCTCATCAGATAACCCGGTCCAAGATCCGCAAGAACAAGTCTTAGATAGCACCAAATGCAATCCCAATTCCATTTGTAGATATCGGTAATTCCTCTGACTAGAAAGGGGATTACTGAACCCTCTTTGCATGACCGTCAGCTAGCTCCAGCCCTCGCAACTCAAATCACCTTCAGCATCTATCGACAGGACGTGAGGTTTCATACTAGAAAAGCAGAGTGAGTTCTTCAGATTACAGAAAGGCCACACTTTCCAAAGGAAAGAAGTACAGGAATATAATATAGAAGGCTAGCTTTCTGCATCGTGTCTCTCAGTGGGGGTAATAAGAGAAGATTTTGGAATGTGAGAATACCTAGCAACTAGCACCTGAAAGGTGTAGCCTTTTTCTTAAGCTCTCTTATATATGCGGCTTTCAGGCTTTGTGACTCGTTCATAATGATGGCTTAGCCCGGTAAACCAGTGACAGTTGAAAACTTTGGCGTTTCTAGCTCGCCTTTTGACAGGATCGGTAGTGATCAGTGATCAGAAAGTGCCTGATTTGGACATTTTGTTACAGTGGAATGTATACGGCTGTTGTACTTGTACTGCACTACTGCTCGTTGCTGCTTTTCTGGTAAGACTGCAGGAGTCTCCGTTTGAAGAACATGGGAATGGTTCAAGCTTTTTTTGTGCTAATTTGACAGGCCAAGATAGCGAACGGGATGTCGTTTTCATCATATATGTATGGGGATCTTTTCAAAGATTCGTGGCCGAGACAAGAAATAGTTCGGAAAATGTGTCGTGTGAGGAATTCAGGATGTTATTCTGGATGAACCATGTGCTAGCACTAGTAGAATGGTTCAGTATTCTGGACGAACCATGTGCTAGAACTAGAAGTGTTGAGGGTTCTTTCCTCCCCTAGAAGCAGTGATTTCAAAGATGCATGCCTGAGATTTTAGCCTTTCTTTTCTTGGACTGATAAATTAGTCAACCAGAGGCTCACAGTTTGAAGACAGAGACAAGATGGTCACTAGCTGGTCCAAGTTGAACAATGCCGGAACGCAGTCCAAGGGCTGAGCCTTGACTTGGGGCGAGCTTAATTAACTAGGCCAACTAATTAATCAAACCTCTGCAGTACAAGCCCTCACTACAAAGGTAGCTTCCAGTTTAGCAGTTTAACGGGTCAGGCATTTTGACTTGCATGCTGTTGTGTTCCTGTGTGTAAATACTAAATATGCATACCATCCAACGCCGGCTAGCTACCAGGTGAAATTTTCTGTGACTAAATATAGTAGTAGTATCCTTTTTTTTTCAAAAAGAAGTTGCCGTGTCATTGTTAATTTGTGGACATTCAGTGACCCTGCTGCGTTGATGCAGATCTGCATTTGACTCTGGTTTGGCCTGTTGCTACAGTTTATGTTTTGTCTGACAACAGCAGTGCCGGAGACTCTTGGCAAACCGCCGAATTAGCAAACAGTGACAGAGATTCCTACAGCGTTGGATTTATCCTCCTATATTAATAGTAATTAATTGATGGATTTATTAGTTAATTTCTTTTGATTTTCATGTAGTATGCCGGCGTCTCAACTACTCTGAATCGACTAGAAAAAAAAACTACTCTGAATCTTGTTGCGGGTTAGTATAGTGTCTTGACTGATGAAACACTTGCATTCAGACCAAGCGATTGATGGGCTTCGGAATTCGACTATATGTGGTGTAGATGAGTTTGGATTGTCAAACTATATGTTCGAGTTATACATGTTAATTTTCTTGCAATCTTTAAGGCTCACTTTATAGATTGACATGGTTGGCTTGCTGAATGTTGAGCAAGCATGAACAGCTTAAAATAACTTGGCTGGCTCGTAGAAAAAATGTGGGCGTATTGTGTCAAAGACCGAGTCATATGTGTCGAATCGATGAACGTTGTTCATTTCGTCTGATGTCCTAAGTTAAATACTTGGGCTACTGCATCTAAATCGCTTTTTATTCCTCTCGCTGATTGACTCTTGTGCCGTCTCGTGCAATGCAATGGGAACCATTTTTTTCTCTCTAATTTTTTTTGGGAGCAAGCAGCCATGCAGGGCACGCAGCATGTGCTTTGACCATTGGGATATCAGTGAAATAGATCGATGCATGCTCGATCTTGTCCGCTGAATATTCTGATCTGGAGCAAAAATAAGTTGTACGGTAGAGCTAAATTAGCCAAACAATGCCGAGGAGTTAGCACAAATCGCGCGCCAAACTCGGAGCAGGGGCCGACAGACATCTCCTCTCATGCTGAAACTCGGTATCTGTGTGAGTGCTATTACTTACTACTGTATACTAAACTCTATCTCGATCAGCTGCTAGTGGGCATGCATCGGCAACTGCAGAAGAAAAGTTTGTAGTGTAGGCTAGAGTTGACATCGGTCGATGCACGGATTGCTCCGACGTACGGTCCACCTAGAGGAATCTATCTAGGCGGAGAGCAATGCTGGCTGACGAGCTGCATGCATGGATGCATGCGCCAGGTCCACGCACGCGCACGTGCTTGCCTCCATCGTAGGTCTCTCCCTGCTGCCCTTTGCGCATGCCGCAACGCGCTTCTGCTGACCTGCACAACCATCTCTACTGTGGCCGTGACCACCAGCAGTACGTACGACATGAATCTGCATGCATTGGCTGGACCAGTTCTGTGCTCTTGTCTCATGTCTACCCTCAGTGTGGTTCTGTTAACTAACTAGAAATCAGAAATGGATGGAACTGGTTGTGAGTGTGAAACAAACTCCCTTCGTCTAACCTAGCGGATGCAGAGCTTGACCAGAGTTTAGAGTGTGTCTGTGCATGGCCCTGTAACTGTCAGCGCAGCTTGGCTGGTAGATCAAACACTAGAGATTGAGCGCAGTAGAGGAGAGCATGCAGTTCATGCACGCGTGCATGGGAGACAGTAATATTCAGGGGTCTCTCGGCAAGTTGCTCCCAGCAAGATGCAGTGTGAACCTACCTACACCCGCAACAAGATTCCCCGCAACAACAGCAAGGCTGCATTGTGCTGACCCAGAAAAAGAGGCGGATGTCATGTGGTGTGCAAGTCAAAAGGGTCCCGGGCATCGCAATGGCATGATTATTTGTGAATAAACACCATCCATGCACCAGCTGCTACATATACATACTTACAGACCTCTTGTCTTGTTCTTGGTCTTTGCTTAAACAATCCTAGCTTAGCTAGCTCCATGCATGGGTAGGAGATGATCAGCTCAGCTGAAAGTCTCAATATGGCACTCGTCTAAATGGGATCTCCACAGATCGAATTGCCCTTTGCAACAGGGGCCATTCCTCGGACAAGTATTTCCGAACGGAGGGAGTATATAACTATATATATGTACTTTGCCACCAATATAGGTAATATGAATATAATTTTGCCTTAAGGCTACGAGTTCTAGTTTCTTTTTTCGACAAAGGGAATATATTAATATCAAGATGATACCAATTACATCCAGCCTCTGCAACAACATAATATCCAAAGCAAGTCTAGACATCACGGATGCACACAGCCAAAAAAAAAGAAGAGAAAAAAAAAGTCGAAACAAAGAGAGGCTCACAGCTGCAAGAGCACCACCAGTGATGGCAACACGTAGACTCCGAAAAGGATTCTCCAAAAATGACGCCTTCATGAAGGTTATAGTGCACAAACACTATCGTCGTCCGGTCCAACCATCATAGTTAGATCCTGGATTTTCACCCTGGAGAAGGTCCAATCTCCAAACAATGCCTTCAACAAGGAAACAACTAGGAAGTCACCATTGCCAGGTACAACGAGTTCTAGTTTCTGGCAGTGGTTAAATTTTTTTTGCCCCCCCCCCCCCCCCCCCCCCCCCCACGCATTCTTGTCAAGCTCCGCCACTGTTGAACACCAGAAGCTCAGCATGCCATTCCCAGGTACTGATGCTACAGAACATGTACTTCTCTCTTCCTGTAAATGGTGAGAGGGAACACAAGATATATGCATCTGAATGCCACAGTATATATCATGTGCAACTCTATCTGTATTAATTTGTCCAATGAAATGCAGCACTTAGGTTCTGACAATTCTACTACTATTTCAGTAAGTGACACATATCCATACGTATATTACTTGCTACTTTTACAAGTGAAAGTAGCCACTCACTTTAGAATCGTTACAATTTTCTTGGAGAGAAAGCATAAATCCTTATCATATAACCCAGTCCAAGATCTGCAAGAACAAGTCTAAGATAACACCAAATGTAATCCCAATTCACAGAGAACGATAATTTCTCTGACCCGAAAGGAGATCCTTGGACCCCGTCTGCATGGCCGTCAGCACCAACACTCGCTACTCAAATCACTTTCAGCATCTATGGACAGGACATGAGCTTTCATACTACAAAAGCAAGGATCGACCGAGACAAGGCAAGTCCTTGAGATTACATAAAGAGGATGGCCACACTTTCCAAAGTAAAGAAGTTCAGAAAATGATTACACAAGCGTACCTTTCTATACCCTGTCTGTCTCTCAGTGGGGTGAGATCTTCCCACCCATTATCTAGCAACTTGAAAGCTCTTGAAACCTTTGTTAATCAATTATATGTGCGGCTTTGCGACCCGGTCATGATGATGCTTAGCCCAGTAAACCAGCGACAGTTGAAAACTTTGGCGCTTATTTTGACAGTGATCAGAACGTGCCTGATTTGGACATGTTCTACTTCTTAGAGTGGAATGTATACGGCTTTTGTACTACACTACTGCTCGGTGCTCGCTGCTTCTTTTCTAGTAAAACTGCAGGAGCCTCCGTTTGAACGTGGAAAAGATTCCAGCTTTTTCTGTCAAGAAGTTGAAACTTTTTTGTGCTGATTTGGAAGGGCAAGGTAGCAAATGGGGTGTTGTTTCCATCACAGGAGCTATTCAAAGATTCTTATAGTTCAGACAAGGATTTGTTTTGGAAAATCTGTCTTGTCTTGTGAGGAATTCAGGGTGTTATTCTTCTGAATGAACCACTAGCTCAATATGCTGGATTGTTTCTTCCACTGAGCTTTTCAAAGATTCTTATAGTTCAGACAATGCGTTTTCTAGAACCAGAAGGGTTCAGGAATTAGGATTGTTTATTTCCCTGAGATTTTATGAAATATTCTTTTCTATTGTTCCTTCCCCTGATGTATGAATTGTTTATCCCTTTTTCTTGGACAGATAAATTAACCATGTGCTAGAACTAGAGCACAAGGATCCAGGATTCTTTTCTCCCCTACAAGCAGTGATTTCAAAGATGCACGCCGGAGATTTTATCCCTTCATTGGAGAGATCAACAAGAGGCTCACAGTTCCAAGTTGAACCATGCCGGAACGCAGTCCAAGGGCTGAACCTTGACTTGGGGTGAGCTTAATTAGCTAGCTAGCCTCCTTGAGTCACCATTGCATCATGCCTTGCAAAGCATCAACCATCAAGTTTTTGATTGAAAGAAAACTTCTCCTGTCTTTAGGTGTGTTACGCCATAAGCAAACGGTCATGCGTACGGAATCTTACTTGTTTTTAACTGTTGACCAGTTGACACGGTACACTGACTGGTGGTACAGGATACAGAGTTTGATTATGAGAGCTCGTGGATTAAGAATCTTAGATCTTGTGCTTGCGTTGGAATCTTGCAGAAAGTTACATACAGTTCTTATTTCTAGACAGATATGATGTCGCTAGCTAACTTAGCTCAGCTAGGTAGAGCTGTACAAATATTTGTGTCGCTTGCAAGTACACTCTTTGATCCATGCATCTTTCTGCATGTGGAAAAACACCTAGCAGAAAGGATGGTGATTTTCCAGGAAAGCGTGTGGTACTTTCGTGTCCTTTGGCATTACTCATCATCATTCCGAGGGGAAATTACACAAACCACCTACTTTCCGTGCGGGCCTTGCACAAAACTCCCACTTTACAGGTTTGTTGCACAAAACATCATATATTGGGGCAATTCGTTGAATGTAGGTCTAATCCATTATTTAGATGTGTTGACATGATTCTTGACAAGTGGATCCATTTTGTAACTGCACCTGTGGCTGAAAAAACCCGGCCACATCAACAGCCAACTAGAACTGTCAATGTCTCACTATCCTTTGCTCAAATTAAGCTGAATTTTAATGCAATAATGATGGTTCAAGATGGAGATGCACCTTTGTGTATGGAGAGCCGAAGGCAAGCCAAAGGTACGTCATGTGGGAGCTCCTGTGACAGGTTAAATCTCTTGGCTTCGGGCCTTGGTTTATGGTGGGTGATTTTAATGAAGCTATGTGGCAGCACGAGCATTTTTCTCGGCATAAGAGGTTACCTAAGCTCATGGCTAACTTTCGAGAGTTTCTGTCTGAATGCAACCTATTTGATTTGGGATTTCAAGGGGTGCCGTGGACGTATGATAATAAGTAGGAAGGAGACCGAAATGTGAAGGTGCGGCTTGATCGGGCGGTGGCGTGTCCTCAATGGTCTTCTATTTATCCTCAGTGCAAGGTCTCACATATTATATCTTCCATGTCTGATCATTATCCTTTGTATATTCAATTATTGGGTAATCCGCCTAATGTTCCCTTTAACAAGATTTTGCGATATGAATCTTATTGGGAGAGGGAGAGTATGGCGTTGGAAGAACATGTTAGAACTTGCTGGAATAAAAGTACGCAAGTAAGGGATTTGCAGGATGTGGCCAGTAATTTGGAAAAATTAATGAAATCTTTGCATTCTTCGAGTCGGGAACACTTTGGGTACCTTCCAAAAAAACTTGAGGCTGCTTGCAAAAAATTAAATGTTCTCTTCAAGAGAAGCGATCAGGCGGCTGTTATGGAGAGAAAGAAAATCCTTGTGGAGATGGATGAGTTGCTTATTAAGGAAGAAATGATGTGGAAGCAAAGGTCCTGTATTGACAAAATGATTCTGGGGGATCGCAATTCAAATTATTTTCAGAGAAAGGCTTCTTGGAGAGCGAAGAAAAATAATATTTTTGCCCTCAAGAGAAGTGATGGGTCACTTACGGAGAATAAGGAGGAAATCAAAGGTATTACAAACTCGTTTTTCTAGCAATTGTATACTTCTGATCCTAATGTGGATCCGTCCCGTATTATCCCAATTGTGAAACCTCTCGTCAATGATGATATGAATGAGGAGCTCTATAAACCTTTTTCTGAGGAAGAGATAAGTTATGCTCCGTTTCAAATTGGACCGTTAAAGGCTCCAGGGCCGGATGGTTTCCCAGCGAGATTCTTCCAGAGAAATTGGGGTATTATAAAGGAGGATATTATAAGGGCTGTCCAGCAATTTTTTATCTCAGGAGTTATGCCCGAAGGTATCAATGACACTACCATTGTTCTTATACCTAAAGTGAAGAACCCCCAAGCCATCAAAGATTTTAGACCGATCAGCCTGTGTAATATCATATATAAAATTATCTCAAGTGTCTGGTGAATAGACTGAGGCCTCTCTTGGATGGTATGATTTCTCCCTCTCATAGTGCCTTTATCCCTGGTCGATTAATCTCTGATAACGCACTCATTGCATTTGAATGTACTCATTCCCTGAGTACGTTAAAAGATAGGCGTGGAGATTTTTGTGCATACAAGTTGGACTTGGCAAAAGCGTACGACCGAGTGGATTGGCAATTTCTAAAGAGTATGCTAGCAGCTTTTGGCTTTGCGCCAACCTGGATTAACTGGATTATGATGTGTGTGACTTCAGTGAAATTTGCAGTGCGCTTTAATAGCCAGATGTTGGAACCTTTTTACCCATCTCGTGGACTCAGGCAAGGGGATCCTTTATCTCCGTATTTATTTCTTTTTGTGGCCGAGGCACTCTCCTTGCTGTTAAAGGACGCTTCTGAGAAAGGTGCCCTTATGGAGTTCAAGTTGAATAGACAAGGTCCAGGTATTTCTCATCTGTTGTTTGCGGATGATAGCCTCTTATTTTTCAAGGGGTCCATTGATCAAGCCTTAACCATTAAAAATATTTTGTCGATTTATGAGGAAGGAACTGGTCAGCTTCTAAGCCCGGATAAGTGCTCGATTAAATTTGGTAAAAAATGCAATATGGAGAATCAGGTGGCCACGATGGTTATTCTAAAAATTACTGCAGAAGGCTTTGAGGATAAGTACCTTGGATTACCCGTGCCAGAGGGCAGAATGAAGATTGAGAAATTTCAATTGACAAAAGATAAGGCTTTAAAAAGAGCTTCAGATTGGGTTGAAACGTATGCAACTAGTGGTATAAAGGAAGCTCAAATCAAGGATGTTCTGCAAGCACTCCCAGTGTATGCCATGGGACTTTTCAAATTTCCAGTCTCTTTATGTGAGGAGTTAGCTCAGATCATAAAGAATTTCTGGTGGGGAGACGAAAAGGAAAGGAAAAAAATCCATTGGTTGGCTTGGGATAAACTAACAAAACCAAAGGGACAGGGTGGCATGGGGTTCCGTGATCTAAGGTTATTTAATCAAGCGCTTTTGGCTAAACAGGCTTGGCGGTTACTGGTGTACCCGGACTCATTATGTGCCAAGATTCTAAAGGCAAAGTATTATCCCAATGGCCACATCCTTGATATGGTATTCCCGCAATCCATGTCGGTGAATTGGCAAGGTATTATGCATAGACTGGAACTGCTAAAAAAAGGGGTCATATGGAGAGTGGTCGATGGTAATAATATTAACATTTGGAGAGATAACTGTCTTCCAAGAAAGTCGGGCTTAAGGGTTATAGAGAAAAAGAATCGAACTAGACTGAAATGGGTGTCAGAATTATTCATGAGTGGGACAAGAAGTTGTGATGAAAATTTGATTAGGCACTTGTTCTTTCATCATGATGCCGAAGAGATTCTAAATTTACGCATTCAGTCTGTGGGAGAGGGTGATCTAATTGCGTGGCACTATGAGAAGAGTGGAATGTTTTCTGTTAAAAGTGTGTATAGACTAGCATTAAATCTCAAGGAGTGTAAAGGTGAGACACAAATATCAAGTAGTGCTGTTAACGAGGAAAGAAGAATACGGGGTGTAATTTGGAAGGCCAAAGTTCCGCAAAAAATTAGAATTTTTGCCTGGAGAGATGCGACCAACAGTTTGGCGGTTCAGGTAAATAGAGTAATTCATCACCAAACGGTGTCAGGTTTATGCACTATATGTGGTGTTCAAGATGAAAATATTTTCCATGCCCTTGTGACCTGTCCTAAGGCACGTGCTTTGCGTTTTGCCATGGGGAAAGTGTGGAATATTCCGGAGAAGGAGGTGTTCAGTTTTACGGGGCCGGATTGGTTTCTCATTCTGCTAGACCAGCTGGGATCTCCTGTACGCGAGCAAGTGTTATTTATGTTCTGGAGAGCTTGGCATCTGACGAACGATTTGATATTTGGAAGAGGGAAAGAGTCTGTGACCGCCTCTGTTATCTTCGTGAAAAATTATTGGAAATCCTTTACGACTGCCAATGCGTGTGGTCAACTGGATTTAAGCAACAAAGGTAAAGGGGTGATAGGAAACGGGAAGTTCTTTTACTCCGCCAACAATTGCTCATGCTCTTTGGAAGCCTCCGGATCCTGAGTATATTAAGATAAATGTTGATGCTAGTTTTGTGAAGAGCATGAGATCTGCTAGTGTTGGAGTTATCGCTAGGAATAATTAGGGAGAAGTCCTGGTTTCTTCTTGGGATTTTATCCGTTCGTGCTCCGGAGTGGATGAAGCGGAGCTTCGTGCGTGCCGCGCCGGGCTTTACATTGGTATTACTCTACACAAACCAATTATTTTAGAAACTGATTGTTCCTTTGTTGCATCTTTTCTGTCAAAAGAAACCATTGACATGTCTCCTCTTGTGGATCTAAAAAAAGGAAGCAATCAGTGTCTCAAAGTTTATTGAGAATCTCAAGATTGTGAAGATTGATAGGCAGGCTAACAAGGTGGCGCATGAGATTGCTAAATTTAGTTTTGATAGCAGGTCCGATGGTATGCTTTGTAATAGTGTTCCGCCCTGCGTGGCTAACTATGTCACGAACGATTGTAAGAATCTTGTTAATTAGTTAATATATGGATGGGTTTTTTTTTAAAAAGCTGAATTTTCCGTCGAATATTAGTGAGTGTATTTATGATTTATTGGATTTTTCTGGCACTAAACACCTCGCACATAAGAGTAGGTGGCGGCGTCCGTCCTTGTGCTGGCGAAGTGGCCGCCGGTGATGGAGCCCAACCAGCTCTCCTCCGTCGTCGGGTAAGTATGTCTCCGCGCCCCCTCCCCACTTCCTTCCCCACCCCAAGGTCTGCTCGTCTCCCCTACCTCTGCATGTTGGTTAGGTATTCTTCTCCCTCGTGAAATTCTATGTTTTTAGACGGAAATTTTGTCATCAGCCCATGTATATTATTTTTAAGAACCTAAATTTTTTGCGTTTGTGCAATAACATGTAACAATCAAGAATTATAGATACGTTTGGTACGTATCAGCGACCGCCCTCTTGTCCCCCTCGGGGTCGGGTCTGTATCAGATATTATTTGTGCACTGTAATGGAAAAGAATCCTGGTTAGATGTCATGTATGGACAATCTGTCCTATCAACGTACCTGAAAAGAAGCCAATGTTTTATGGTCATTTCTTTTGTCTACATGCGCAAATCAAATGGTTTAAGAATGGATGCATGCCTTTCGTTGGTAAATATCCCACCTCCAATCGAAGGGCTTAAGAATGGATGCAGGCCTTTCATTGGCCTATCTTTTTGTTCAAAATTTAACGTTTTAAAAATGCAAAAACAATCCAATAAATCATAAATGTACTCACTAATATTCTGAGAAAAATTCAGCTCAATTGGAGAAAAGGGTAGTGAGATATTGACCATTATAGTTGGCTGCTGATGTGGCCTGTTTTTTTCCACCGGTGAACTTACAAACTGGACCTACTTATCAGGAATCATGTGAACACATCTAAATAGTGGATCAGACCTAGTTGCAATGAATTACCCCAATATATGATGTTTTCTGTAACAAACTTGCAAACTAGGTGTTTGTGCCCCGTTCCAAGTTTCCCCGGCCTTGACCAAGTGTACGTAATTCGTACACTCTTGATCAGCATTCTAAGGCGTATTCAGTCTCACTCCGTGGCTCCTTGCTCTCTCTTCCATCTAGAACCACCACGTGGCCGAAGTAGAGAACGCATGGGATTCCACGTCAACGCGGGCTAGACTATATTAGATGCTACGGCAAATTGAAAACATATAGAAATACAATCATGTATCTAGGAGGATGATGGTGCTTGCTGTCGTAGCGATCGATGCACATTAGGTGAGGATGGGCTGAACTATTTTACTATCTCAAAACATTTTTACAATGTCAAACCTCTGCACTTAGGACCGTACATGCGCCCTCACCACAAAGGTAGCCAAGGATAAATTAATTAAGTTACTTGAACTCTGGCTAACATGGTAAGTTAACCACTAAAATAAGGGCGCATATGGTTTTGTAGCTTAGCAGTTTTGTCCGGCATTTGACTTGCATGCTGTTGTGTTCCTGTGTGCAAACATATATATTATCCAATGCTAGCTACCAGGTCGCATCAACTGGCATTTCTTTCTGGGACAAAATAGAGTGTCCTTGTTTTCTTGTTTCCTTGATGAAATTAAATAAAGTGTCATTGTTATTTAATCTGTGGACATCGGTTGTCCTCGCCTCTGCAGATCTGCATTTGACTCTGGTTTGGCCGGTTGAGACAGTTTATGTTTTGCCTGACAACAGCAGTGCCGATGACTCTGGGCAAACCGCCGAGTTAGTAAACACTCACAAAGATTCCTACTCCATTGTAGTGCTCGCATACTATAATTAATTAATTAATTAGATTGTCACGTACTATGTCAGCATTGTATGTGTGATGTGTCTCAACTACTCTGAATCTCGTTGCACGTTGAGTATAGTGTCTTGACTGATGAAGTACTTCCATTCAGACCAATCGTTGATGGGTTTCAACATTTTATTATATATATGTGGATGGCATTGACCTAGCTATCTGATATATAAGGTGTAGATGCCAGTGAATTATGCAGCTACATATATTCAATTTATAGATGAATTCTTCTAGTCTTCGGATCTCAATTTTTTTTAGGAACCGACCCGCCTCGTTGATTTTCATTGAACAGACAGCTAGCTCTCATAAAACCGAGCCACCTTACTCAAGAGACTTATTTTTTGGATTACAACCCATGCTAAAGCCAAATTCAGAACACATCTTCGAATAACGGCACCATCATCAGAATGAAGTAAAAAGCAAGCAAAGATGAAGGTATCGTAGGATCCCAGCCATGCCCCCGGTCCCCGTCGCGGCCGTTGCACAGTTCCGCCAAACTTCACTCCTCGCCGGAGCATGTGCATTGCCAAGGCGGATCGTGGCCTTGATTCCGAGGCTAAGGCAAAGCGTGTTCTTCTCCTACGCTTGGGACTACTAAAAGATGACGAGCCGGTGTCCGACGCCATCCTGGATCGTTACTACAAGCTATTTGAGCGGCCTCTTGCGTCCGAGGTTGTGCGCGCTTTCGCGGATTTCTATGGGTGGCACCTCCCTCAGTCGGTCCTTGATGGGCTTGCCCCTCCCTCCCCACCGCCGTGCCAGCTTGTGGCATGAGCGTTGTGTGCAAGGGCCTCTTCCGGGTGTTAATCCTTTTCATGGATACTAGCTTTAAAGTGATTTTCTGGAATGTCCGGGGCCTTAACAACCGGGCTAAGCGTGTCGCCGTTCGATCCGTTATTGCCTCTGTGTCCCCCTTTATTGTTTGTCTCCGAGAGACCAAGCTCTCCTCGGTCTCTGCGGCAATTGTCTTCGAGACTCTTGGCAGTCTTTTCGACGGGTTCTTCTTCCTCCCGGCGACTGATACCCGGGGCGGAATCATTCTTGCTTGGCAGAGCAACCTGGTATCCCTAACCAACCCGGCGATTGGCGATCATCACGTATCTGCTGCCGTGAGCTCCATCACGGGTGGACCGCACTGGTGGCTCACTGGGGTTTACGGCCCCCAAGGCGATGACGCTAAGATGGCTTTCCTTGACGAGCTGCAAGATGTTCGTACTAGTATTGCCAGCCCTTGGCTCATTGGAGGAGATTTTAACATGATTACTTCGGCCGCGGACAAGAACAATAACCGCATCTCCCGACGCACCATGAACCGCTTTCGGCGATTTATCTCAGACCATGGGCTCTATGACATGTACATGCATGGACGACGCTATACCTGGTCTAATGAGCAAGCAAATCCTACCCTCGTCCGCAACGACCAGGTGCTTTGCACTCCCCCATGGGAAACGGCCCAACCCCACTGCCTTCTCCGGTGTCTTTCGTCCGCGGCTTCGGACCACTGCCCCTTGCTCCTTGATTGTGCCGTCCGATCCCCGGGAGGTCAGCGGTTCCACTTCCAGAGATTCTGGCCCAAGCTTGATGGTTTTCATTCCACGGTGATGGCGGCCTGGAACTCCGTCGCCCCCGACCCGGACCCATTCCGGCGTTTCTTCGCTCGTCTCAAAGCCACGGCCCGTAGCCTCCAACAATGGAGCTCTTGTGTCATCAATAATATCACCACCCAGCTCGGCGCTGCTCGCGAGCTTATTGCACGGTTCGATGCGGCCCAGGATTTCTGGCCCCTCACTCCTGCCGAGGCGTGGTTGCGACGAGAGCTAAAGTGCAAATACCTCGGGCTCGCATCTCTCGAGCGATCTATTGCGCGGCAGCGCATCCGGCAGCGCTGGCTCAAGGGGGGTGAAGCCTCCGCTGCTTTCTCCAAAATCCACGCGTCCCACCGTGCTGCCAAGAACAAAATCTTTGACCTCACTGTTGATGGACACCACGTCTCCGGCGACGAAAATCTTGCCCGGACTGCGTTTGACCACTTCTCCTCCATTCTTGGCCGTCAGGACACTCGAGAGTTCACCGTTGATCTCGATGCTATTCACCACCGCTCCTTTGACTTGTCTGAGCTCGAAGCGCCGTTTTCACCCGATGAGATTTGGGAGGCCATTAAGAAACTTCCCTCTGGCAAGGCACCGGGTCCCGATGGATTCACCGCCGAATTCCTCTCCTCCTGCTGGGATGTCCTCAAGCACGATCTCTGTGCCGTCTTTGACAAGCTATACGCCCTGAACGGACGTGCATTCCAGAGGCTAAACGAGGCTCTCATTACCTTGATCCCCAAGAAACCATATGCGGCTTCCCTGACCGACTACCCGCCCATTAGCCTCATTCACCTTGTCGCCAAGGTTCTTTCTCTCAGACTGGCTCCTCGGCTGGGCGAGATGGTTTCGTCCAATCAGAGCGCCTTCATCGCGGGAAGGAGTGTGCACGATAACTTCATGCTAGTCCAGCAAACGGCGAGGTAGTTACACAGGCTCCAGCTCCCTCGTGTCCTTCTCAAGCTGGACATCGCTCGCGCCTTTGATTCGGTCTCCTGGCCCTTCCTTCTTCAGGTTCTGGAACACCTGGGCTTTGGTCCTCGTTGGAGAGAGTGGATCTCCATCCTCATTTCCACAGCCACCACGAGAGTCATGATCAATAGCACCCCAGGCCCCCCCCATCACTCACCATCAAGGCCTCCGGCAGGGCGATCTGGTCTCCCCGATGCTATTCACTCTTGCCATCGACGTCCTCAACTCTCTGCTCCAACACGCGGTCACCACCGGCACCATCCGACGCCTCACTGAGCGTCAGGCTGCCTCGAGCATTTCTCTCTTCACGGACGACGTGGTCATCTTTTGCCATCCCGATCCTTCTGAGCTCTCCGCGGTCAGTGGATCCTGGACTTCTTCAGGTCCGTTTCTGGCCTACGCACCAACTTCGCCAAGTGCTTGGCTGCGCCGATTCAGTGCCCTGACGAGTTGTCTGGCGCAGTCGGAGCCGCCCTGGCTTGCCCAGTTGTGGCTTTCCCGATTCAGTATCTTGGTCTCCCCCTCTCTCTACGTAAGGTTCCGGCTTCTCAGCTCCAGCCCATCGTCGACAAGATGTTCCGCAAGCTGGCAACTTGGAAGGCCGCGCTGCTTTCACGTGGAGAGCGCCTGGCCCTGGTCCGACAAGTTTTAACAGCCATGCCCATGCACACTCTTCTTGCCATGTCGCTCTCCCCTCCTATTCTCAAGAAGGTGAACAGGATCATCCGAGATTTTCTTTGGCATGGCCGCAAAGACGCTCGTGCGGGTTCTTGTCTCGTCAGTTGGGCGCGTGTCTGCCGCCCAATCGAGCTCGGTGGCCT
Organism: Triticum aestivum; assembly: GCF_018294505.1. Taxonomy (NCBI): domain Eukaryota; kingdom Viridiplantae; phylum Streptophyta; class Magnoliopsida; order Poales; family Poaceae; genus Triticum; species Triticum aestivum. The sequence goes on from NC_057796.1 coordinate 473,578,900, forward strand.
TGGGATCCATGATCTTCACCGCACGGGCATCTCTCCACGCGTCAGATGGCTCTGGCTGTCTGCTTCTGACAGTTCGCGCCCTTGGTCCCATCTTCAACCGCCAACGGACCCTGAGGCACTTTAATTCTTCCGGGCCTCGACCTCTTGGGTCCTCGGTAATGGCACTTCCTGTCGCTTCTGGACTGATAAATGGATGCAAGGCCGCTCCATCCAGGAGCTTGCCCCGGGCCTGGTGGCCTTGGTGCCGAACCGATCGTGCCGCTCCCGCACAGTCGCGGCCGCCCTCCACGATCGCGCCTGGATCAGAGACATCCGTGGCTCCCCAGGCCCCGAGGCCATGCTCCAGTATGTGGATTTATGGCGCAGGCTCCAGTCCATCGATCTTACCACGGAGCCTGACATCATCCGCTGGAAGTGGACGGAACATGGCGAGTACTCTGCTGCCTCCTGCCACAATGCTCTTTTCACTGGTTCCACGGCGTCCGAGCACTGGCGCATTGTTTGGAAAACCGGCGCCCCCTCTCGGTCAAGTTCTTCACCTACCTTGCATCCGTCAATCGCTGCTGGACGACGGACCGGCTCTCTCGCCGCGGGCTCCCGCACGAACCGGCCTGTGTGTTGTGCTCGCAGCAGGCCGAGACCCTGCATCATATCCTTGTCGAGTATGTCTTTGCCCGCACCGTCTGGCATGGGCATCCTCTCTTGGTGCTGTCCCACAGCCGCGGTTCCGGATGGCATGCTTGGGTTCTTCGACTGGCTGAGCGAGAGCCTTCCTCTGATGAATGCCGACAAGCGTCGTGGGCTCTCCACCATTGCGGTGCTTACGGCTTGGTCTCTTTGGCGCCATCATAATGCTGTGATCTTCGACAAGATAGCTCCCTCCTCCACCTCTCTCCTAGCGGCAATTCAAGAAGAGGCACGCTCCTGGACCAACGCCGGAGCCAAAGGACTTAGCACTATTATCCCTGTAATGTAACTGGTCTTGTAGGGCTAAGCATCCCATTCCCATGCTCGCTTGCATCGCGGTAGCGCCTTCCTGTGCACGCAACCGCGATGCCGACCTGTACTTTCTATCCCCTATCAATGCAAAGATATGCTTCCAAGCGTATTCGCGAAAAAAATGCCTCCTTGTTTAGGCCACCCTTTTTATCTTGAGCACTTTCATTTATAATGCTTTTTTTTATCTTGACTTCTCTGCAGGATGCTACAATTATTCATATTATGACATATGGTAAAAAAATAACTGTAGCAGCATCATTAGGGATTTTTTGTGTCAAAACCTGCTGCATTTCTGGGGTTTTATATTTTGGAACAACATTTCTGGTTTACAGATTGTCCGGCAAACATATACTTCCCCCAAAGAGCACTATCACTATTTTCCGTTGGGCAACTAGAAAAGAGTATAACCAATCCCCAACTAGACCCCCCCCCCCACACACGTCGCGCGCGCGCTCTCAGGTTGTTCACAAGATCAAGGGCACACATAGGCACATGCCATAGTAATCTGGATTGGTTGCAATCCTCTTTCAAACTCATTGTTGACACGGTTGTTGAATGTTAAGTAAGCATGACATGTTAAATAATTATGCTGACTCCTTGAGTGGTCTATGCAATTCAGTTCAATTATACTACAAAAATGGATCGATAACAGGATCGATTGATTCCTTTAGAGAGTAAGGTCGTGCTGTATCCAGACTGAGCTGTCATGTGTGTAGAATCTATGTACATGTCATTGATTTGGTCGGATGCCCTAATTGAAAATTAATAACTTAAGTACCTTAAGATCCTTTTAGATGTGATAATCTTTCTTCTGAATATGCGGCGATATGTCATGATTAACTACGTAAAACGGTATTGGTAGGAATTGTCCACAATGTTGATTTTGCAAACATCATTAGTTGAGTAAACATTTTATTTATGTAATTGACATTTTACTTGAGAGGTGTGGCATCTAACTTATATCCCCTTAAGATGAGATAATTCATCTCCAAGCCCAGGCTCTTCTACTCCCTATGGACATAAAATCATTAAAAATAGCAAAAGAAACAATTCCAAATTATTTTTGTGGTGCAAGATGCTTGAGTGCGTGATGTCCATGCCAAATTTGGTGAAGTTTGTACATTCCAGTTTGGAAGTGAAAAGGTTCAGTTATTGTCGTGGTTTTGTCACGGCAGATGTCCTAGGGAAAGGACTTAGTCGTGGAGCCATCGCTACAGGTTAGCTTAAAGGGGTTAAAGCGGACAAGGGAGGCAGAGAGTTTATACTGGTTCGGCCCCTTGCGGTGAAGGTAAAGGCCTAATCTAGTTGTTGTGGAATTGCTAGGGTTTCGATGACCAGGGAGCGAATACGCTTTGCCTGAGTCTCGAGTTGTTGTCTGTCGTCCTAAACCGCCGCCGGGTCGTCCCCTTATATACACGGGTTGACGCCCGTCAGTTTACAGAATCCCGAGGCCGGTTCATAAACGTGTCCGGCTTGGTCTCTGCTCTTTCTATCTTACAACACAAGTTTACATATCAATGCCGGTTTATGTCTACAGGCCTTAAACCGGCTTTGGGCCCTGGGCCTTCATAAAGCGTCACCGTCTTTGTCTTCATGGGCTTCAGATACAGTGAACCATTATGGGGTTAACCCGGCCTCTCCCGGCCGGTTTACACCCAGTGGTAATATCCCCAACATTAGGCCCCAGATTGATTTGAACTGGTTCATGTCAATCCTCAACGCATCATCATCTTCACAGAAATCTTGTAACCACCATGACATCACTTTCCAGGACCATGATAAATCGCCATGACGTCATCTGTTATTAAGAACTGCGCATAACCCACCTTTATTAATGGGCCTCCGACAATCGAGGCAATAGAGCTGTCACATATCCCATTTTTCGGGCTCCTCGATTCTCGCGCCTGCCACTTATCCATTCACCTTATAAATAAGGCCGAGGGGTCCTTTCACTTTCCCCCCGTGCCTCTTCGCATCGTCTTCTTCCTCATGCCAACCAACCTTCGAGCTCCGCCGCCGCCGTCGACCTTCGCCTCTGCCTCAACAACGGCCGCTGCATCAACCAGACCGCACCAGAGAAACGCGGCGATCCTCCGCTGCTTCCTCAGCACCAGTAAGTTCCTTTTCTCCTCACTCCAGATCCACCATTAGGGTTCAGTGTTCTTCGTAGTTCTTTGAATCTCTTGGAGCTGTTCTTCCTTGTTCCTCTTCAGTAATACCAATGACTAGTTAGATCTGATTTTTTCCAGTGCCCTTGTAGTTTAAACTCCTTTTTCCTTGTTAGGGCATCTGCCTTATATAAAACTCATCCGAACTTGCTAAACTTTTCGAGCACTTGAAATTAGGTCAGAATATATTTTGATTTTCCAACGCACGGCAGATCTGAAATTACCATGCCAAGCTGTGAAACTTGTTCACTTACGCATCTTTAGACTTGTATCTTCAATACCAGATTGGGCGGTTTAATCCCGTAGAAAATGATGACCCAGTAGATACCATTAGTCCCCTATTGAACCGCCAATGCATTCGTCATTGTACTATCTCCATTGTCAGACTCCGGTTTACCAATAACAAACCCCGGTTTAACAATATGCATACATCCTCGCATCGCTTTATAGTTGTTAATTGTGAATCTTAAACCGGCAATAATTATGTTTCAGCTTGTCATTGAAATGGCAAAACAAGTCTATGAGTGCAACTGGGCTCCTTCTCGAGTCACAGAAGAACAATTGAGCAGATGTGTCGCAACTGGTGCCTTAGCCAAGAAAGAGGTCATCTACTGGAGGGCCCCTGGTCCAGAAAATCCTCCTAAACCCAAGGACGGAGAAGTAGTGGTTTTTGTTGACCATTTGGGTCGAGGTTTTAGCCCTCCCGGTTCAAAATTCTTCCGAGACGTACTTGCCAGTTTCCAGCTTCACCCTCAGGACATCGGTCCAAACTCTGTGTCCAACATCTGCCATTTCCAAGTGTTTTGTGAGGCTTACCTTCAAGAAGAGCCCACAGTTGAGTTGTTTAGAGATTTCTTCCACTTAAACCGTCGCACAGAGTTCACAGATGGACCCAATACTGAACTTGGCGGAATGGCGGTTCAAAAAAGGAAGGAAGTCAGCTTCCCTCACGCCAAGCTTCACAGTCACCCCAAGGAGTGGAACCAAACTTGGTTTTACTGCAAAGACACATCTCCAACTGACGAAAACCCCTTGCCGGGTTACCGGCCTCACCGTCTTAGCAATACACATCCCTTTCCTCAGAGGTTGACTGCAAAGGAAAAGTCCAACTATGCCCCACAACTGTCAAAGCTTAGAGCCTTCATGGCGAACGGTTTAACAGGTGTTGACTTTGCTCGTTGTTGGATAAGCTGGAGTATTCTGCCCTTAAGCCGGCGCCCCGGTTTGATGTGTGAATACACAGGGAGTTTGAAGGATCCTCAACGACACATTGATATTCAGCTTACAGATGTGGAAGTTACCGAGGCTGTGAAAAAGATGCTGAATGAACCGGAGGCTGTTTGTAGCCAGACCGGATTAAGCACTTTCTGTGTTTCCAATAAACCGCCAAAGGTAAGGATCATATACCCTTTTTTACTTTAACTTGCTTCTTTCAAAATATCTTATGAAAAATTGTGTCCATCTTTGACAGGGTGATGATCCGTTCTGGAAGAAAAAGCCACAAGATAAACCGGCCAAGCCACTTCGCCCGAAGACCAAGGTTGCTAAAAAACCTGCCAAGAAAAGGACCACTGCATCTTCCAAGCCAAATGCTGATGACGATGTGGCTAATCCGGACTCAGAGGTAGAACTTGACTCTCTTGGTCCATTTTTCATACACCTCATTGACGATGACTATTATCAGGACGACGCTGAAGGCAGTCAAGCTGATGACGTAGAGGTAATCATTCTTTCCTCCAATTCAGATCCTCTGCCAACATCGAAAATCCGTCGAGCAAACCGGAAAGTAAAATTTTCTCACCCTCTTGCTTACTTGGACCCCAACTTTCTTTTGAAGACGCAACAACACGAAGCTCGCCGCACGACCCGGCACAGCGGCCAGGTAGTTACCTCCGCCGGTTTACCGAACACTCCGGTTCGGAAACGCCGATCAGAGGTCTCTTATACTCTTGACACTTCTTGCCCCAAGGCGGGTTGTTTCCGGCAGCCTCTTAATCCGTCTGATTCAAATTATCAGGGCACTTCCCACTCATCTTCTGGCGAGTCATCGGCCACAAAGCTTCCACCCCTCAAAACAGTTCCTGGGTGAGCTATGCACTTGTTTTTATCCTTGATGTGTTATTCTTACATACTGTACCGATCCTCATGTTTATTTTTCTCAGCGCCAAGCCTAAACCCAGCAAGAAGGCTCGGTTAAATAAACCGGCTGATGATAACGTGGCTGTTGAACCGGAGAAGACTCCAGATCTAGAAGAAACCGATGCTCATGCCATGCTTGATGATCCGCCGCCTCAAGACCATGACTTGTTTACTGAACAAGTAGAAATTGACACCACAGGCCATGCTGATAAACCGACCAGCCTGGTCCGACCGATGACAAATCGGCCAGTCCAGCTAAGGCTACCAATAAACCGCCAACTCCCGTGAAGGCTGCTGATGATAAAGAGGATGATGTTATGATTACCGGTGTCAGCCACACTGCTCCTGGCAACCCGGTCGCTTTATCCAAACATAGCGCCAATGATGAACTTTCTGCTATGGGCAAAGGCAAATGGAGCACCGATTTGTCCAGCTACGCTCATCTCAACGCCCAAGACATTCACTCTGGCTTCTTGAACCGTCTGTACACCAGTCGTGACTATGAAGCCGGTTTAGTAAATCTGATGAAGGAGCGATATGAGGTAACCACACAACTATTTCTCTTATGTCCATTTTCAAATATCAACTCCAGTAGCCCCCAAGTGACGGTTTATGATACCAATCTAAACCGGGACTTAGTAATAACTTTATATTTGCAACACTGCATCTTTTTCACTGGTGTAGCCCCCAAGGGCCGGTTTAACTTTATAAAGATGAACCAGGACTTTTAAAAGACTTCCCAGATGAGTACTTTGAGCAAACATACATTAGCCCCCAAGTGCCAAGAGTAATACTTGTATTATGCTTGGGACTTGTAGAAATTTCCGAGAACAAGCAAATATGCATTAGCCCCCATGTATCAGGTGCATAACTTGTCATGTGCTTGATACTTCAAACATGTATTACCAACTCATTATACTTCTGTCTGTTACAGGCTGAGCTGAGCAAAAAGGAAGCTCAAAACGCCGATCTGCAAGAGAACATCAAATCTCAGCAAGCCGAAACCTCCAAGGCCGAGGAAGCGTTGACCAGCGCTTTAGATGCTATGGAGAAACTGAAAGAGAGCTTCAACAAGGAGCGGGCGGATTGGGAGATAGAAAAATCCGCTTTGCGAAAAAGAGCCGAGGACGCAGAAGCAGCTCTTAAACCGGTGGTAGATGAGCTGACTGGCGTAAAGCGGCAGATACATGCCATGACTGCTGCTGTGTTCGGTAAACATCCTTGCTTAGTTTCAACATATCTTCCCATGTGTTGCCGGTTTACTGACGTTTGTAATGATGCAGGAACTCGCATTAGTCATCTAGGCTCTGATGTACAGAAGAAACTGAAGGCTGCCTACACGCTGATAGAGCAATTGTACACCAGCGCGCAACGAATCATCTGCACCGCTTCTCACAATAAACCGCCCCCGACGTTAATCAAGGATACTTTAGACAGGCTATCTATGCTGCCTGCCCGGGTAGAAGAGCTAAAGAGATCTGCTGCAAGGGATGGCGCTCTGACCGCACTAACCCGGGCAAAAGCATGGGTGCCTGATCTTGATCCGGCGGACGTGGCTAAAGGCTACCCAAGCTTAAAAGAAGACGGATCAGAATTTGGCAATAAAGATCTCCGCGCCATAAACCGAGAAGTACGTCCACTGGCTTGTCAACTTGCTAAAGAGGCTGATCTTTCATTTTACCAGGCGAGTTATGACACCAATAACAAACGGGTTGCTGCACCGACTCCTGAGGCTCAAAACCTGATCCCTCCAATCCGTAAGCACACTTATGCCCCTGACATTGAACCGTCCACCCTTATAAGCGACGAAGCTGTGTTCCAAGCGTTAACTGGGATCGACTGGGCAACTATTGACTTCCAGCCGCTGGGTAGAGATGAAGAGGATGAACCGGTGCAAGATGATCCGCAGCCGTCAGGTCAAGCTGGTGACCAATCATAATCCGGAGGCCGGTTTAGTCTTCCACGTGCTGCAACACTTATTTCAGAAACAATTATCCTTTTGGGCACTGAAACACCTTGTAATAGGCTAGTTAAAGCACTTGGTCTGTTATGCCTTCATGCATATTTATTTGTGCCTGACACTTGTTAATCCGCCATGCTTAAGACATATGATGCTCATAAACCGTAGCGATTTACTCAAGCCATTCCTGCACACAAGAAGTATATAGTGTCCTGGCGGTTTACCGCCGGACGGGTCATGATGCCCAGATATATAGCCAGGGTTTATAATCGAGGCTGCAAAAAGATAATCAAATATGAAAATAATTGATACCTGTGACCTTGAGTCATAATGTTGGCTGACCAACTTGTTGTAGTGAGGGTAACAACCCTAATCCGGAGTATCAATAACTCCTGTTATATTATGCCGGTTTACGGTAAAACCGTTCCGGGTTGCGATAAACACCAATTTATTCAATGCTAGCGACTTTGAGTCGAAACTAGACCGGGTTGAGAAACTCCGGGTTATAAGTGATTACGTACTGACAACTTGTAGTTGACAGCCTAGCTGGGTTGATGAACACCGGTTTAAAAAACATCATAAGTCTTGTCAAAAGAGAGAAAAACTTGGCAAAAAGCAAATGAAAACTTGTCGTCAAGGCTTTTCACGGGCTACCAGGCCCCAAATTCGAGGCTTTTCATGGGCTGCCAGGCCACTGAGTTAAACCATTTTACAAAGCCTTTTAAGATGGTCCTCAATCCTTAACCAATCGTCGTTTTAACTTGACAAGTTCAAGGTCTTATCAGAGTAACTTGTCAAAGTTCGACGGGTCATACCAGGTTTACCTGGGCGGAGTAACTTACTTAAGAAGGCAGGCTAACCCGGGGTTTTAGGTGTATACACCAGGCTTCCAAGCCGTGGCTTGATAGCCTATTACAAGTGTAGATTATTTGTTCATTGCGATAGCAAAGAATCCCCAAGTAACATTGTGAGCTGTGCTCAGTGGGTGCCTATGTTTGAGTTGTTGTTTTGCAACACTCTCTTTGGCCCCGGAGTAATTTGGCTTTGAGCCGATCAAGAGGTGTGACTATGGTTCGAATACCACCAAGCCCCCAAGTGATATTGTGGCATTGCGCCGATCAAGAGGTGTAGCTGTGGTTCAAATGCAACCAAGCCCCCAAGTGATATTGTGGCATTGCGCCGATCAAGAGGTGTAGCTATGGTTCAAATGCAACCAAGCCCCCAAGTGATTTTTATATAAAGCTTTAATAAGCTGAATCAAGGGGTAAACCGGGCGCCGCTTTATGAACGGAAGCCCCCATGTAACCACACATGATATAAGAAAAACAATAGATACCCCGCTTTAGCTGAGGCTCCGGTTTATTATATTGATCATAATATATACATTGTCAGAACTATGTACATAAGCAGGGCCTATGGCTCAAGTATAGTAGGGCCGAAGATGAGCGATATTCCACGGCCGGTGGGTCTCCTCCTCCGATTTACGTGAGTCTTTGGGCTCTCGAACATCGATTAGGTAGTATAACCCGTTGTGCAGATTCTTGCTGACCACAAAGGGTCCTTCCCAAGGGGGGATAACTTGTGCATATCCGTCTGATCCTGGATGAGTCGGAACACCAAATCGCCTTCTTGAAAGGTTCTGATTCTAACCCGGCGGCTGTGATAACGACGCAGATCTTGCTGATAAATCGCCGAACGGGCTGCTGCCATGTCACGCTCCTCATCTAACAGGTCGAGAGCTTCTTGCCACGCCTTCTCATTGTCAGCTTCGACATATGCCGCTACACGGGGCGAGTCATGACGGATGTCACTTGGAAGAACCGCCTCCGCTCCATAAACCATGAAAAAAGGCGTGTACCCCGTCGATTTGTTGGGTGTTGTATTGATGCTCCATAACACAGAAGGTAACTCCTCAACCCAACAACCCGGCGTCCGTTGCAAAGGAACCATAAGCCGGGGTTTGATGCCTCTCAAGATCTCTTGGTTGGCCCTCTCCGCTTGACCATTGGACTGGGGGTGAGCCACTGATGATACGTCAAGCCGGATGTGCTCACGTTGACAGAACTCCTTCATAGCGCCCTTTGACAGATTGGTACCATTATTTGTTATAATGTTGTGTGGAAAGCCAAACCGGAAGATCAACTTTTTGATGAACTGAACCGCCGTAGCTGGATCACACTTACTGACTGGCTCTGCCTCCACCCACTTAGTGAACTTATCAACCGCCACCAAAAGGTGGGTCTTCTTATCCTTGGATCTCTTAACGGGTCCAACCATATCGAGCCCCCAAGTCGCAAACGGCCAAGTAATTGGAATCATCCTCAACTCTTGAGCCGGTACATGAGCCCGTCGTGAGAACTTTTGACATCCATCACACCTTTTGACCAAGTCCTCGGCATCAGCATGAGCCGTCAACCAATAGAAACCGTGACGAAACGCCTTGGCTACCAGCGATTTTGAACCGGCGTGGTGACCACAATCTCCTTCGTGGATCTCACGCAAAATTTCACGGCATTCTTCAGGGGATACACATCGTTGAAACGCCCCTGTCACACTGCAATGATGCAACTCTCCATTGATAATAGTCATGGACTTGGACCGCCGGATTATCTGCCTGGCCGAAGTTTCGTCTTCTGGTAACTCGCCACGGTTCATATACGCCAAATATGGAACCGTCCAATCTGGAATAACATGAAGAGCCGCCACCAACTGAGCCTCCGGATCAGGAATAGCCAAATCCTCTTCACCAGGGAGCTTGACGGACGGATTATGCAGCACATCCAGGAAGACATTAGGTGGAACCGGTTTACGTTGGGAACCCAAGCGGCTTAAAGCGTCCGCTGCTTCATTCTTCCGCCGGTCCACATGATCCACCCGATAACCTTTGAAGTGACCTGGAACAATATCCACCTCATGACGATATGCCGCCATGAGTGGGTCCTTGGAGTCCCAAGTGCCGGACACTTGTTGAGCCACCAGGTCCGAATCACCAAAGCACTTAACTCGGCTGAGATTCATCTCATTAGCCATCCGAAGACCATGGAGTAAAGCCTCATATTCAGCTGCATTGTTCGTGCAAGGGAACATTAAACGGAGAACATAACAAAACTTATCACCTCGTGGGGAAGTTAAAACGACTCCAGCCCCCGAGCCCTCCAATTGCCTGGACCCATCAAAATGAATAGTCCAATAAGTATCCGACTTCTCTTCTGGCGCCTGTAGTTCTGTCCAATCATTGATGAAATTCACAAGTGCCTGAGATTTGATCGCCGTCCGGGGTATGTATTTTAACCCGTGAGGCCCAAGCTCAATAGCCCACTTAGCAATCCGGCCAGTTGCTTCCCTGTTCTGGATTATATCCCCCAAAGGAGCAGAGCTAACCACCGTGATGGGATGACCTTGGAAATATTGCTTAAGCTTCCGGCTTGCCATGAAAACTCCATACACCAGCTTCTGCCAATGCGGGTCCTTTGCTTGGATTCAATAAGTACCTCACTGATATAATAAACCGGCCGTTGAACTGGGTATTCCTTTCCGGCCTCCTTGCGTTCCACCACAATAGCCACGCTAACAGCCCGGGCATTAGCTGCCACATATAGCAATAATGGCTCTTTATCAACAGGAGCAGCAAGAACCGGTGGATTAGCCAGCTGCCGCTTTAAGTCCTCAAATGCTTCATTGGTGGCGTCACTCCAGACGAAGTTATCTGTTTTCTTCAGCATCTGATATAAAGGGATGGCCTTCTCCCCAAGGCGACTGATAAACCGACTCAATGCGGCAATCCGGCCTGCCAGGCGTTGAACATCATTAATACACTTCGGTTTAGCCAAAGAAGTTATAGCCTTGATTTTCTCCAGATTAGCTTCGATGCCTCTGTTAGATACCAGAAAACCCAAGAGCTTGCCTGCCGGTACACCAAAAACACACTTGGCTGGATTAAGCATCATTTTATAATCCCGCGGGTTATCAAAGGTCTGCTTCAAGTCATCTATCAACGTCTCTTTCTGTCTAGATTTTACCATAATATCATCCACATAAGCATGAACATTGCGGCCGATCTGATCATGAAGACAATTCTGCACACAGCGCTGATAAGTCGCCTGGGCACTCTTGAGCCCAAAGGGCATAGACACATAGTAGAAGGCTCCAAAGGGAGTTATGAAGGCTGTCTTCTCCTGGTCCTTAACTGCCATTTTGATCTGATGATAACCAGAATATGCATCCAGAAGCTCAAACGCTCGCAACCCGCCGTAGCATCAATGATTTGATCAATACGCGGGAGGGCAAAAGGATCTGCTGGGCAAGCCTTGTTGAGATCTGTATAGTCCACACACATACGCCAAGTGCCATTCTTCTTAAGTACTAGCACCGGATTAGCCAACCACTCAGGATGAAACACTTCGATGATAAACCCAGCCGCCAAGAGCCTGGCTACCTCCTCACCAATAGCTTTGCGTCTTTCTTCATTGAACCGGCGAAGAAATTGCTTGACCGGTTTAAACGTGGGATCAAAATTAAGTGTGTGCTCAGCGAGTTCCCCCGGTACACCTGGCATGTCAGAAGGCTTCCACGCAAAGATGTCCCGGTTCTCACGGATGAACTCGATGAGCGCGCTTTCCTATTTCGGATCCAAGTTAGCGCTGATGCTAACCTGGATGAATCGCCAGGAACGAAATCAACAAGCTTAGTCTCATCAGCCGATTTAAACTTCAAGGCCGGTTCATGCTCTGTAGTTGGCTTTTTCAAAGAAGTCATATCCGCCGGATCAACATTGTCCTTGTAGAACTTCAACTCTGCTGTTGCACAAACTGACTCAGCATATGCCGCATCACCTTCTTCACATTCCAAAGCGATCTTGCGGCTCCCGTGCACTATGATAGTCCCCTTATGACCCGGCATCTTAAGCTGCAGATAGACATAACAGGGCCTTGCCATAAACTTAGCATAAGCCGGCCATCCAAACAGGGCATGATATGGGCTCTGGATTTTGACCACCTCGAAGGTCAACGTCTCTGATCTTGAATCATGTTCATCACCAAAAGCAACCTCCAGAGCTATCTTACCAACTGGATATGCCGATTTACCAGGCACCACTCCATGGAAGACTGTGTTGGACGGTTTAAGATTTTTATTTGTTAACCCCATGCAATGGAAAGTTTCATAGTAGAGGATGTTGATTCTACTCCCCCCATCCATGAGTACTTTGGTGATATAACCTCCCACCTGAGGTGCCACCACCAACGCCAGATGACCCGGATTATCAACCCGGGGTGGATGATCCTCTCGACTCCACACAATAGGCTGTTCAGACCAGCGTAGATAACGGGGCACCGCCGGTTCAACGAAATTCACTGCCCTTTTATGAAGCTTCTGATCGCGCTTGTCCAGGCTAGTGGTGAAGACATGATACTGCCCACTATTCAACTGCTTCGGGTTGCTCTGGTAACCCGACTGCTGCTGCTGCTGCTGATTTCCCTGATGATTATAACCACCTTGGTTGCCCTGATTGCCTTGATTGCCATGCCCACTCTGATTACCGTGAAAACCTGAACCGGAACTGCCTCCACCGTAACCTGAGCCATGAGATCCGGGGCCTGAACCGCCACCCGGTCCATGATCATACCGAAAAAATCGGAATTTTTGAACTCCTGCATGATATAACAATCCTTCCAGAGGTGCGTGGCTGGTTTCTCCTGCGACCCGTGCTTTGGGAAAGGCTGGTTTAACAGATAAGACAGGCACTCCGGATTAGGGCTTGGTCCTCCGCTACGCCGGGGCGGTTTACCTTTACGCCGCTGGCCCTTGTCCTGCGCGTTTGTATTAGCCACAAAGTCTAAACTGTTATCTGCTTTACGCTTACCGTTGTTTCCATGACCCGCCGGGTTATGCCGCTGCTCCTTGGTGTTGCTGCTCTTCTTTCCCTTCCCTGTCTTATCATTGTCAGACTCGGGATCCTTGGTACTATGAGAGTCGGCATACTTCACCAGAGCGGCCATGAGAGTCCCCATGTCATTGCAGTGACGTTTGAGCCGTCCCAACTTTAACTTCAGAGGTGCAAACCGGCAATTGCTTTCCAATGTCAAAACTGCTGTATCAGCGTTGATGCGGTCTGATGAATGCAAAATCTCCGAAACCCGGCGCACCCAATGGGTTGTCGATTATCCTTCCTCCTGGACACAGGCAGCTAAGTCCACAATTGACATGGGCTGTTTGCATGTATCCTTGAAATTCTGGATGAACCGGGCCCTCAGCTCGGCCCATGACCCAATGGAGTTAGCTGGCAAGTTTTTCAACCAAGTGCGAGCCGTTCCTTCCAACATCATGGTAAAGTATTTAGCGCACGCCGCATCGTCCACAGCCAGCATCTCCATTGCCATCTCATAGCTTTCAACCCATGATTCGGGGGATAAATCGGCGGTGTAATTCGGCACTTTACATGGGCCTTTGAAATCCTTGGGCAGGCGCACGTTGCGCAGCGCTGGGACGAGACACGACACTCCCAAAGAGCTGGAAGTAACCCCTGGTTCCACTGACGTGGTTGGACTAACCGGAGGAAGTTGGCGGGCCTCATGATGTGCTGCTAACTCGGCCTCTCGACGAGCTCTAGCGTGATCCACCACATCCTGAGCATCACCGCCACCACCCGCCGGGTTATGGCCATGGGGTGGATCACGGTTTCGCGCACTGCTTGACACGGCCGGTTCATCAATATGCCTGTTGTAGCTCCGGCTTGGGCGGGGAGTAGAATGGATCCTTTCGCGACTATATGAATAAGCCTGCTGCTGAGTTAAAGCTGTCTGAAGGAGCTCCCTAGCCCGTCGCGTCTCGACCGCTACTGGGGACTCGCCTTCGATCGGGAGGGCCGCCAGTCGTGAAGCGGCAACGACAATGTTATCCATCGGGTTAGTATAGTACCCGGCGGTGTTGGGACATGCTGCGATAGAACGTTGTTCTGACGGGGCGGATCACGGTTATCTGTTGGTGGAGGCTGAACCGGCGCTCCCGTTTCAGGTGCCTCTGCCCGGTTTACCGCCGGCGGATTACTGGTCCCTGCTCCTGGGGTATTAAAGAGGTTCCTTGCCTCATAAACCGGCGGTAGGTGAGATCGGTACCTTCTTCTCATAACGTCGTTTGACGCACTCTGATCCAACATAAGCCGATAGGCCTGTGCATCTAATGCGGCCCGTTCTGCAGTCATTCTGGCATCCTCCGCTGCCAAATCGGCCTTGGCCTGCGTTATCTAATCCTTCACTTTTGCAATCTCCGTAGTATGCTCATCCGGATGTGCCGGATTAACCTACGTCATCAGTGTTGCCAAAGCGTCGAACAAACCAGATAAAACCTGACCCGGCGGTCGCAGAGGGCCTCCTGCCCCGGCCACTGTCGCTGCTGCTGATCCAGAAATCACCACCGCTGCGGTCGAAGAGTGGAGCGCTGGCTGTGTACCGGCCATGAAAATCCCAACCCGATTCGGCAGATCAAAGGGGTCCGGAATACTTTCGCCATCGGAACAGCCCCCAATCCGGCCATCTTGCAACTGGTACAATGACTCGGTCTCCTCGGTCGATGACTCGTCACCGGAATAAACGACGGTTTCACCACCAGATTCCGATCTATCCTCAGATTCCACTCCGTGGATGACTCCCACGAAGGCACGCTTCATGACAGGCTTAACCCGGGCAGATCTCGCACGCTGAGCCGTTTCGACGAGGTCGGTGCAGATGTCCGGCTCAGGGCCCGGTTCGCCTATCTTGCCAATGAAAACATGTATGCCGCCGAAGGGGACCCGGTACCCGTACTCGATTGAGCCGGCCTCGGGGCCCCAGCCTGCATCGTCGATGTAGAGCTTGCCATGACGACTCTTGGTCATCCGGCCCGCAGCGTAGCCCTTGAGTCCTTCGAAGCTGCCCTCTAAGAACTCAAAACCATCGTGCGATAGCCCCACGGTGGGCGCCAACTGTCGTGGTTTTGTCACGGCAGATGTCCTAGGAAAAGGACTTAGTCATGGAGCCGTCGCTACGGGTTAGCTTAAAGGGGTTAAAGTGAACAAGGGACACAGAGAGTTTATACTGGTTCGGCCCCTTGCGGTGAAGGTAAAGGCCTAATCCAGTTGTTGTGCAATTGCTAGGGTTTCGATGACCAGGGAGCGAATACGCTTTGCCTGAGTCTCGAGTTGTTGTCTGTCGTCCTAAACCGCCGCCGGGTCGTCCCCTTATATACATGGGTTGACGCCCGTCAGTTTACAGAATCCCGAGGCCGGTTCATAAACGTGTCCGGCTCGGTCTCTGCTCTTTCTATCTTACAACACAAGTTTACATATCAATGCCGGTTTATGTCTACAGGCCTTAAACCGGCTTTGGGCCCTGGGCCTTCATAAAGTGTCACCGTCTTTGTCTTCATGGGCTTCAGATACAGTGAACCATTATGGGGTTAACCCGGCCTCTCCTGGCCGGTTTACACCCAGTAGTAATATCCCCAACAGTTATAGAATTAAATAACAAAAACTATATAAAGCAAATAGTGGATTAAGGCAGATTGCACTATTTGCTATTTTGAGTCATGTTAATGATTTTCTTTTCGGTCCAGAATATAGGATAAAAAACAAAACAAAAAATATGTAGCTGTCAAATATATACAGGATTGTTAAACATGAAGATATAATAGTAAGCATATGCATTGTACCACTTTATGAATTTTATTCCATTGCATAATATTGCCCATCCCAAATTACTTGTCTTTGATTTATCTAGATACGGATGTATCCAACACTTTTTAGTAAGCAGGACGGAGGGAGTAGGAAATAGTAAGCAACCAAATTACTAATTAAAACTCAAATTACTACCAGCAATCTTGGCGATACAATAGTTTTAATATATAATATAGCTAATTGGAATTCAGACTAGTTAGTACTTGTTCACTGTACATTTTCTTTTCAGATTATAACATAGTTTAATTCTTGATGATGTAAACATAAATAAGCTAACTAAAAGTTTCTCATATATTCTTGTACTATAACTTGTGGATGCAGCATGAGAGCAGATACTTCTATATCTTGATTAGAGAGGAAAATTGGGAGGGTCCTGATGAAAGGGTCTTCCACCATCGATGGCAAAGAAGGATGAGGTTGTGTCTCGGCTGATGAAAATATGCCCTAGAGGCAATAATAAAATGGTTATTATTATATTTTATTAATCATGATAAAGGTTTATTATTCATGCTATAATTGTATTGACTGGAAACTTAAATACATGTGTGGATACATAAACAAATACCGTGTCCCTAGTGAGCCTCTACTAGACTAGCTCGTTGATCACAAGATGATTAAGGTTTCCTAACCATAGACAAGAGTTGTCATTTGATAACGAGATCACATCATTAGGAGAATGATGTGATGGACAAGACCCATCCGTTAGCTTAGCATATGGTCGTTCAGTTTATTCCTACTGCTTTCTTAATGTCAAATACATGTTCCTTCGACCATGAGATTATGCAAATCCCGAATACCGGAGGAATACCTTGTGTGCTATCAAACGTCACAACGTAACTGGGTGATCATAAAGATGCTCTACAGGTATCTCCGAAGGTGTCTGTTGAGTTGGTGTGAATCGCGATTGGGATTTGTCACTCCGTGTATCGGATAGGTATCTCTGGGCCCTCTCGGTAATACACATCGCAAGAAGGTTGCAAGCAAAGTGACTAAGGAGTTAGTTGCAAGATGATGTATTATGGAACGAGTAAAGAGACTTGCCGGTAACAAGATTGAACTAGGTATAGAGATACCTACGATCGAATCTCTGGAAAGTAACATACCGACAGACAAAGGGAATTACGTATGTTGTCATAAAGGTTCAACAGATAAAATATCTTATGAAATATGTAGGAATCAATATGGGCATCTAGGTCCCACTATTGGAGAGGTGTCTCGGTCATGACTACATAATTCTCGAACCCGTAGGGTCGCATGCTTAACGTTCGTTGACGCTAGAGTAGTATTGGGATATTTGATGAGTCGTAACCAAATGTTGTTCGGAGTCCCGGATGAGATCCCAGACATCACGAGGAGTCTCGGAATGGTCGAGAGGTAAAGATTTATATATCGGAAGTCATATTTTGGGTTCCGGAAAAAGGTGCAGCTTTTTCGGTATTGTACCGGGAAGCTTCCAGAAGGTTCCGGAGGATTCCGGAGGGGTCCGGAAGTCCACAAGTGGGTTCACCACGACCCAAGGGCTAGCATGGGCTGCGGGGAGGCACCCTGGCCTTATTGGGCTAGGCGCACCAAGTCCTCAAAAGCCCATGTGGCTAGGGAAGGCAAAAAAGAAAGGAGTCCTAGTACGAATAGGATTGGACTTGGAGTCCAAGTCCTCTCCCCCTTAGCTGCGCCCTAGGGCTTGGAGGGGCTGTTTCCCATGCCCCTCCACCTATATATATAGAGGGGAGGGGGGCCCCCAAGATGATACACCAAGCCCTTGGCGCCCCTCTCTCTCTCTCCCCCGTTACTCCGTAGTTCCACCGCCTCGTCTCGGCGACGCTTAGCAAAGCGTTGTTGGTGCTCCACCGCCACCATGACCACCACGCCGTCGTGTTGGTTGTGATCCCATCTACTTCTCCTCTCCCTCTTGCTGGATCAAGAACGAGGAGACGTCATCGAGCCACACGTGTGCTAAACTCGGAGGTGTCGTCCGTTTGCCACTAGATCGGTTGGATCGTGATCGGACCGCGAAGAGTACGATTACATCAACCGCATGATAAATGCTTCCGTTTAGCGATCTACAAGGGTATGTAGATGCTCTGCCCCTCTCGTAGCTATGCATATGCATGGATAGATCTTGTGTGTGCATAGAATTTTTTTGTTTTCCATGCAACATTCCCCAACATCGGCGGCTCGGGGGGAGGGAGATGGGGCTGGGAGGCAGTGCATTTTCTGTCATGGCCGGCGGTCTTTAAATAGTAGCGGGAGCCTGGGCAGATGGAGTGATGGCTTGAATGCATTCCGCCGGAGTTGGCTTCTCATTCGCCGCGCCGACATGAACGTCGGGCAGGCAGAAAGAAGTTTAGCCCACTTGAAAGCAGTAGGAAGCCATCCCTGTCGGTACTAAAACCGGCTGATCTCGAGTAGGGGGTCCGAGCTATGGATCTAGGATCAATGGATAACAGGAGACGGGGGACGCGATATTTACCCAGGTTCGGGCCCTCTCGAAGAGGTAAAACCCTACGTCATGTTTTGAATATATTGATGTGATGGAGTATCGAGTACAAGATGATCTACCTCGAGATCGTATGTTGTGTTCTAAACGCAAGGCTTGTAATTGTTCCTCTACAGACTAAACCCCCCCCCCCCCCCGACTTATATAGATGCCAGGGGTACCTAGGTTTACACATATGGTCGGTTGCCAACTAGGGATAAACATGCCAGATACAAAAATTGTCCTTGAAGCAGCTTTGGCCATCCTCCAGGCGGTGGCCAGTGGGCCTCGGTTCAGCCCATAGGTGGTAGACCGCATGGGCTAGTACCCCCTAGTCCGGACACCCTCAGTCCCGTCGTCCTGCCCAATCACACTATGAACCGACATTAACGCACCCCAGGGAGTGAGCGCACGCGGCGCGAGCGGTGGGCCGAATCAGCTTTCTCAACCACTGCACCGGTGTGACTGCCACGCCATTTGGGTGGCATGTCGCAGTGACCGGCCACGTCCACTCTGGACCGGCATGGATGCTGCGCAGAGAGCGAAGTGTCGGTTGAAGAGGAACGAGTGTGAGCGTTTTGTCTGGGCCCTAGGTGTCGGAGGCAGTGGATGTCCGGACGCCTACAAACCTCTCCCAGCTTTGCTTTTCAATTTGTGGGATTTCGAACATGCGGCCATGCGGTGGACGTTTGCTACACGACGTTAGATGACCTAAAGTGTCGGACAACACGATTCAGACATTAGCAGGCAATTTTTTTAGGATACATTAGAGCATCTGCAACGGGGCACCCTATATCCATCTCATAAACCCGGGCAGGCCGTCCGGTCACTGACCGGTCACAAAATACCGACCAAACGGAGCTCTCAAACGGGCCTCAAACGCCCGGGCTGACCGGCACCCCTCATATCTGTCCCAAATGTAAGGCGGATATGAGGCGGTCCGAGCACGCCCGCCACATCAGCCCGGCCCACCGTTGGCCCACCCCTACCCCACAGAAACCCCCGTCCGGCAGAAACCCTAGCTCACTCTGCTCCGCTCCACTCCCATCCCCACCCCTTTCCGACGGTCCCATTTCCCCAATCTGCCAAATAAATAGCTCCGACGACCATGTCTAGCACTGGCAACCACTCCGACGGCAGCTTCGAAGAAGAGGAGGAGCTGGCGCTCGCGGGTCGATACGGGCGGCAGCTCTGGCTCCGGTGCGACGCCCCCTGTTGCCCGTCGCGCCAACGCCGGCCCTTCCAGCCCCGCGCGCGGATCAGCGAGGCCTGCCAGATCTTCTCCTCCCGCCCGATGGCCTCCTCCACCTCCGGCCGCTGCTCTGCGCGGGCATCGCTGGGTTCTAGTGCCCGCTCAGCCGATACCGCAGATGAGGACTCCAGAGTCGAAGGCACGAGCTGCCCGCCGCGAGAGGCAGAGAGCTAGGGAGATAGCGGGCGGGTCTGACGGGTCTGCGCAGTCCGCCCGCCGCCGCCGGGTGCCCGACGAGGAGGACCGTCTCTTCGAGTGGGCGTGCCGCCGGTCACTGACTCGAAGAGACGGTCCTCCTCGACACCCTCAGTCAGTGACCGTCGAAGAGACGGTCCTCCTCGACACCCTCAGTCAGTGACCGACGAGGAGGACCGTCTCTTCGAGTGGGCTTGCCTCCATCGTCTCCGAGATATCCTTTGCTCATACTGCAACGCGCTTCTGCTGCGTACTGATCGATAATGTAGCCGTGACCACCACCACCAGCAACGTACGGCATGAGTATGCATGGATTGGCTGGACCAGTTCGTGTGCTCTTGTCTCACTCACGTCGATCATGAATGTGTTTCGTCGCCTACAAACTAAAGATCGGCGGAAAACTGGTTGCGAGTGTGAAACACGGACAGAGATCAGGTGACATGCACCGTGTGCCTTGCGGCCGTGAAACACCCTCTACGTAGCCGATGCAGAGGTTGACCTCTACGTAGTCTGTGCATGGGCATGGCTCTGTGATTGTCAGCGCAGCATGAGCTTGGCTTGGTTGTACAGATCAAACAGTTGAGGCCGTAGAGATCAAACAGTCGTGGCCGTAGTCCGTAGAGATGGAGTGCAGCAGAGCAGAGCCGAGCATGCACTTCGTGCATGTGAGACAGTAACATTATTCAGGGGTGATATACTCTATCCACTCACTGAAATAATTTGGATGTTCCCTGCAGCAAGATGGAGTGTGAACCTATGACTGCGTTGTGCTAAACCAGAAAAGGAGGCAGAATATGCCGTAATAATAATACAAGTAATAATAAGGCGAGCAAGTCAAAAGGGTCCCAGGTATGGAATGATTATTTGTGAATAAACACCATCCATGCACCACCAACTGCTACAGTGATCAGCCTGGCTGAAAGGGTCCGATCTCCAATGTTTATACTGTGTGGCACTGGTGCAAACGGCATCTCCACAGATTGAATTGCCCTTTGCAACAGGGGTCATCTCATGCCTTGACTTTGCACACCAAAACTCAGCATGCCAGGTACTACTACACATGTCCTTTTAGTTCTGTTCCGCTGACCAATCGCTTCATCCACCAATAAGTACTTTTCATACTCTCTTACTGTAAATGGTGCGAGAGAAGACAGGTTCTGAGCACCTGAATGCATGCCACAGTAGATAACATGAACAGCTTACCAAAGAAATTCAGTAAGTGGCATACGGACACTTTAGAATCCTTGCAATTTTCTCGCAGAAAAAGCATGGGCGATAGATAACCCGGTCCATGATCCCCAAGATTGAGTCCAAGATAACACCAAATGCAATCCCAATCCACACAGAACGATAATTCCTCTGACCAGAAAGGGGATCCTTGGACCCTGTCTGCATGCATGGCCATCAGCTCCAGCTCTCGCAGCTCAATCGCTTTCAGCATCTATCGACGGGACGTGAGCTTTCATACTACAAAAGTGCAGAAAGAGATTACATAAGGCCACCTTTCTGCATCATGTCTCTCAGTGGGGGTAATATGAGAAGATTTTGGAATATGGGAATAGATCTTCCCACCCATTATGTAGCCACCAGCACCTGAAAGCTGCGGCCTATTTCTTAAGCTTTCTTAATTCTTATATATGCGGCTTTCAGGCTTTGCGACCCGGTCATGATGTGGCTTGGCCCGGTAAACCAGCGACAGTTGAAAACTTTGGCGTTCTAGCTCACCTTTTGACAGTGATCAGTGATCAGAACGTGCCTGATTTGGACATGTTGTTACAGTGGAATGTATACGGCTCTTGTACTGCACTTCAGCCAGCTGATGCTTTTCTAGTAAGACTGTGGGAGCCTCCGTTTGAACATGGAAAGATTCCAGCTTTTTCCGCAACTCCCTTTGTGTACCTGGTGCTAATTTGACAGGGCAAGGCAGCAAACGCGATGTTGTTTTCATCATATATATATGAGCTTTTCAGAGATTCTTGATTCAGACAAAGGGATAGTTTGGAAAATCTGTCTTGTGAGCAATTCAGGGTATTATTCTTCTGAATGGACCATTTTCTCGATAAAAGGATGCCTTTATTGAATTCTGAATGAGCCATGCATGTGTTAGAACTAGAAGGTGAATTCAAAGATGCATGCCTGAGATTTTACTGACTGTTGTACTATGGAAATTCTATCCTTTTCTTGGACTGATAAACTAATCAGTGGCTCACCATTTGAAGGCAGAGACAAGATGGTCACTGGTCCAAGTTGAACCATGCCGGAGCGCAGTCCAAGGGCTGAACCTTGACTTGGGGTGAGGTTAATTAACTAGTCCAACTATTTAACTGGATTTAGTCAAGCTACCTACTAGCCTCCTTGAGTCATGATTGCATCATGCCTTGCAAGCATCAACCATCTACTAGTTTTGAAATCATTTCTCCTGCCCCAGTCTCAATAGGTCTCTTACGCCATAGGCAAACTCTCAAACATACGGAATCTTTATTTGTTTTAAACTGTTGACCAGTTGACACGGTACACTCCTATGCTTGGATTAAGAATCTTTGATCTTGTACTTGCGTTGGAATCTTGCAGAAGTTACATATTTACAATCATTATTTCTAGACAGATATGATGTCGCTAGCTTAAATTAGCTAAGTAGAGCTGTAGAAATATTTTGTGTAGCGTGCACTCTTTGATCCATGTATCTTTCTGCATGTGGAAAAACAACTAGCAGAAAGGGTCGTGATTTTCCAGGAAAGCGTGTAGTACTATCAGCAGGCTATTCATTCCGATGAAGCCTAACCCACATAGCTCATCGGGAATCAGTTCATTTTCTCTTTGTTCTCCTCTGCCCCATCAAGGCGATAAAGTGGAGCCTCCATTCCTCAACATACACCGTCGGCGTCGAGCTTTTGTGCCCCCTCCCCCTTCGACTACCTCTCTGGTGGCGAGAGGTGTGGGGAACACGGTGCCTCAATGTCGGCTTGTAGATAGGCAAGTGTTTCATGGCGGGTCATTCGTGGTGGGGGCAGCGCGGTCTAATGGATGTGGTCCCCTCAAGCCTTCCCATATCAACGGTGTCATCTGCGAAGGCATTGATGGCTGTTGATTTTGATCTGACGGCTTAACAGGCCGGTTAGATCTATTAGTCTAACAGAAAAAAGGGGAAAGATAACGATAATGAAAAGGCCCGACGCAGCAACGTGCGTGAACTTTTTATCCCAACTACGGCGCCCTGATCGGGGGCACCCAAACCAACTGATGGTTTAGGTCCCCTGTCGCCAGCGCTAGATAAAAGGGGGTACGGGAGAGGGTTGGCAGCCTGCGATCACAATTCTCGTACGGTTTCACTCCCCTCCCGATATTCTCTCACCCCATCCGATCAGGGGGAGCGCTGCAGCAACGGGAAGACCTACTCCAGCCGCCGCTGCCGTCCCCGACCAGTCCCAGTGGCGTCCTAAAGGAATTAGGACGTCGAGGAGAACCGCTGCTTCGACTACATCACCCCTGCATCACGCCTGCACCGAGCAGGCGATCATGTCCACTCCCGTGACATGTAAAGGATCTCTAAACCCCTCTCTGTTCATGTTTATTGGGTGATCTAGATGCAATTTGATTCTGCTAATGGCATCCCATAGATGCATAATTACTCCAACAATGGCTTGGTGGGGTAGATTCCTGCCGGCCATTCTGATCTGTTGGTTAGGGTTAAGGTTTGTCAGCGGTTGGTTCCCTTTGTAGTCGTCTTTGTCATGTTGTTGCGGCCTTCGATGCGGCGTGAAGCTTGTGAGAAATAATGAAGGTTTCGAACTACGGCTCTTTCGGAGGTCACATCGGGGCGGTTGATTCAGCAGGACCGCGGTCTTAGTGACTTCACGATATGCGATCAATGGCGACAAGCTAACTACAGCGATGGGGAGTTTGCGGCGACGCGGCATCGGCCCTTTCAGGGAAAAAGATGGGCGGCCATAGGGACTTCAACGTAATTTATTTATTTTTCAGTAGTGTTTCTAGTGCTCGTTTAGTAAATATCTCTGAGTGTTTAAACAAATAGTTTACAAAATCAACATATGACTATAAGAAACCGGATTACACCACTTTTAAGTAAAATCCCTATTAAGTTTATATATAAAATAACAACATCTTGTTTTTTGTGTGTGGAGAAAATAATATCTTTTTATTTTTTATGGCGGTAATTGTTCGATGGTATCACAATCTCGATGTTGTTTGAGATGACCCTTCTGGGAAAAAAGAACAGCTTGTTGTCGCAGACCGGATTCTAGGGCGGTCGGCCGGCGGCCGGAGAGAGAGACGCGTGCGCAGCACCGGATTCCAGATGCTATTGCTAGCCCCGTTCAACGGCGAGAAGAGTCGTCTTGTCCAGGTTTCCCCGGCCGTGACCAAGCGTACGTAATTCGTAAACTCCTTTGGTCAGCATTCTCAGGCGTGATCGGTCTCACCCCGTGCTCGCTCCTCCATCTAAAACCACCCCACGAAGCTACCTTTTTCCAAAAATAACTTCACTAGCCGCCGGTTGCCACCACGAGAAGGAATCCTGCGACAAATCATCGAAAAACCTACTGGTCTGAACCCATGAGTGCACTGTTGATCTGAATCCAAATAAAAACTCCGAGTTTTCTGACGTGTCGCCGAAGCAGAGACGCATGGGGTTCCACGTCGACGGGACCTAAACTACTATCATATACAAGATGCCACCACAAACTGAATGAAAGCATATACAAAAATAATCATCATATACTATCTTGGAGGAGGAGAACGACCATGATGCCTGTTGTCGTAGCGATCGATGCGGATTAGGTGAGCATGGGATGGGCCCAACTATTTTACTACCCCAAACTTTTGTACAATGTCAACCCAAACGCACATGAGCCCTCACTACAAAGGTTGCCAATGAGGATAAATTAATTAGGGTGTTTGGACTCTGGCTAACATGCTAAATTGTGCACTAAAATAAGGGTGCATATGGGTTTGTAGCTTGGCAGTTTGCTCTGCCATTTGACTCGCATGCTGTTGTGTTCATGTGCGTAAACATATTATCAACCGAGCTAGCTACCAGGTCGCATCGATCATGTCACTAAATAAAGTAGCATCCTTTCTTTTTTCTAGAAGAAGTTGCTGTGTCACTATTAGTTTGTGGACACCAGTGACCCTGCTGCGTCTGATGCAGATCTGCGTTTGACTCTGGTTTGGCCGGTTGCAACTGCAAGTTGCAGCTGTTTATGTGTTTTGTCTGACAACGGCAATGCCGAAGACTCTTGACAAACCGCCGAATTACTAAACAGTGCCAAAGATTCCTACTCCATCGTAGTGCTCCTATACTATAATTCGTGATCTTCAGCCATGTCCGCGTCTCAACTACTCTGAATCTCTTTGCGGGTTAGTATAGTGCCTTGACTGATGAAGCACTTGCATTCAGACCAGGCGTTGATGGGCTTCAACGCTTGACTATATGTGGTGCAGATGTCTGTGGATTACCAACTATAAATTCAAGTTATATATTTGCATGTCAATTTTGTTGCAATCTTGAAATCTCATTATTGACATGGTTGTTGAATGTTTAGTAAGCATGATCAGCTTAAAATAACTTTAATGACTCTAGAAATGTGGTCGTGTTGTGTCGAGACCAAGTCATATGTGTCGAATCGATGAATGTGTCATTCATTTCGTCTGATGTCCTAATTCAAATAGTCAACTTAATAACCCTGAGATTCTGTTAGATGTGAGAATCTTTCTATCATATATGCGTCGATATGTCTAATTAACTATATATACTGGCATTGCCTGGGGTTCTCCAAAATGTCAAATTTGCAAACATCATTACACGAGTAAACAATTTTTCACCATCATTTTACTCGTGCAGTGTGCCATATAGTCTATGTAACACCTAAGTGTTACTAATATGGTCGGTTGTAGGATATGCTGACTTGACTATAAGCTAAGGGCTCTCAGCTTGGCTGCAGCTCGCTGGTCTTTGTTGGTCACCACCATTTTTTTGATAAAGAATGAATTTATTGACTTAAAATGAAACATGAAGAGGATATAAACATAAAGAGCACACGCCCCGCCTTCTATGCACACGATCAACATTAACACATGCACACACACAAAACACGCCAACAAAAAGTCATATAAAACCATAGTTATGGGTAAGCGAGGGAAAAAAACAAAGCGATCAGATCATTGATTGGCAAACTACTGCAATGACCATATATGTACCAACCATCTCATGACACCGCACGACGACAGGATTCTTGTGTCCAACTTAGATGATGTTCCTTGATGTTGTGTGCATGTGGTCGGCGACAGTGGCCATTGTTTGGCACAAATGGGAGCAAGAGGATCATGGGAGGAGCTTATTGAAGAATCTCTTGAATGTTTTCAGTTTGAATGTCTATAGGTGCTAAATCAATGCTGGCCAAGCTAGCAAACAATACAGTGTTCAGCGACCACAAAGAGATATTAAACATGCGACTCCGGCTAGCCGGAGCTAGAGGCACAATCGGTGTACCTCGGTGGCGCGCATATTGTCCTCGTGAGACCTGGTTTAGCCGTCTGAGAAGACGACCTTGAAGCAGTCCTTCTCCTTGGGCACTCCACTCTCGTAGCCTGCCGCCTGCTCTTGCAGTAAACGCGGTCACTTGGGGGGGGGGGGGGGGGGGGGCGTCGGTTCACGGGTGACCTACAGATGTTTGATTTAGCGCAACTCATCTCCCATCGGACAGCATGACCCACATCCAGCCTGCCAAGTGCCAACAGAAAATGCAATTGTTGCCCTTAAGTATATTTGATGTTGATGACAATATAAATATAGAGGACTAATCACGTTTGCTTTGTGTATCAAAGATTTTAGTCCCCATGAAATTATTGTGTGTGGATCATGGACCCATTTTAATGATTATGGCTCAAGGACAGAGAAACGAAGATGCATTTATATAGGTATAGCCTTTGTCGTTTGTTCTCTAGTATAGGGATCCTGCAATATTAAGAGGGGACCGATGGTGTCTTGCAAAAAGATAAGCTCATGATCACGGTTTCGAACATACTCCACTTCCAGTCATATGTCTTTCCCACTTCTATCCAATGCTCATATGACCCCCATGCACACGCTATTAGCCCTGATCATTTTCTTCACTAATGTCTCAAATAGGCCAATTGAACAATAACAAGTGTTCTCTATGCCACCGTATGTCTGGTATACATTGGATGTACGGTACATAGTCACTGCACCAGATGTCTGGTCTTACCTTCACCTAACTACAGCACCATATTTAGGGCCGGCATTCTAGTCCATACCGGATGTCCGGCAACTTATGCCACAGATGCCCGGTACTTACCAAAAATCCAGTAACCACCTATCTAGAGAGGATGCATTCCGGGCCAGACTTCTAGTCCCAACAGATGTCCGGCGACCACATATACCACTAGATGCCCCATATATACCGAATGCCCCTAGTCCCGTTTTTGCTGTGTTCTTCGTATAACCGTATGCACTTTATAGCCATCGGATGTCTGGTACTTACAGTCTATTTACACTACAACAACCTCATTTGGCTGGATTATATATACCCATGTCCCACTCTGGGAGAACGTTTACCACTCACTTTGAAAGAACCCTAGAACACCAAGGTCTCCCTCTCATTTCCTCCTACACCAAATCCAAGATCCCAAAGTGATTTGTTAGACTTCTTGAGAGATTTTCCACCAAGTGATAGATCCACTCCTTCCCCATCGCTTCACCAAAGGAATTCGTGATTTGAGCAACTCTTGAACTTTTCCCCATCGTTCCTGTTACTCTTGAAGGTTGGAGACTCCTAGGTGGTAGGAGTTCTTCGGAGAGGACTCAATTGTTGTGATTACCCCCCAAAAAATTTATGAAGGTTTGAAGACCACCGCAAGCTCACAACTAGTGGTTGATAATCACCTTTGTGATGATATCTGAAGGCGAGAATAGGGTGATCCTTCGTGGTAACACCCATCCCTCCAGCGTTGACTAGCTTCCCTCCAGGGAAGTGAAAACCGGGATACATCCTTGTCTCTGAAGTTTCGATTATCCCTAACCCTAACTCTCTACTTGTGGTTATTTGTCTCCTTGTCTTTGTTGGAAATATGCCCAAGAGGCAATAATATTATTATTTATTTCCACGTTTAAGTTATATTCTATGTTATAACTGCTATGATCCTGGAATATCCGATTCGGTGGAAAACTCATAAGCACGTGTGGAATGATAAACGGCAAAACATGATTCCTAGTCTTGCCTCTAGGGCGCTCAAGTGTTGTATGTGATCATGTTTTCCATATCTTACGTGTAACGATAGTCCCAAAACAACTTTGAGAATATTACGTTGGAAGAACGATCATACTAAATTGACCCAACTTGTTTGTTATACTTTGAGATACTATCATCACAAGTCAATCATTATAATACAGAGAGTTAATATATGCTTTAGTTCCTTAGAACATGAGTGTATCATAGTCACTTCTTACCGTACGATGGACTTTGGGGTTGCTCAAACGTCGTATGTAACACGATGATCATAACGACAACTTACAGGTACATCAGATAGTTTGACAAGGGGCTAGATAGCTCAAGAGTGGGATTTGCTCCTCCAATGATGGGAAGATATTCTTAGGGCCCTCTTAGTGTGACGGCATCCATCATCGTCAGACCAGACACATGTGACTAGGTCATAGGGATGCCGGGAACATGTCAACGAGAAAGAAGAACAAAACCGGTAACGAGGAGACCGCTATAGTGAGCATGAGAATGACTCGAGAGAATGCTGATGTATCTCACCTCGGGTTTTGTAAAGTATCGTGAAGCAAAGGGAATAGCACACGATAAATAAAGGTTCACTCGAATATCATTCATGTATTCATAGGGATCAATATGGATGTCCACGATTCCGATATCGATCATTGAACGAAAGCGAGTTTTGTTCATGTCTATGTTTTATCAAACCTATACGGTCACAAGCTTAACGGAATCACAATTTGTTGAGTGTTAGTTGAGTGAGAGTTATGAGAGAACATTCTCGGAATAGTTCCATGAACATAAGGAATAGTTTCGAGAGAGTTTCAGATGTTTCCAGAAATTTATTGGGAGGTCTCGGGAAGGCCCTAGGAACTTTTGGTGATGTCAAGAAGGTTACAGAACCTTCCGGATAAATCCAAAGGGCTCCTAGTGCAAGGAAACCTTGGTTGGGCCAAGGGGTAAAGCCCACGAGGCCTTAGGTCGGTGCAAAAGGAGGTTTTGCAGAGGACATGGGCTAGACGCCAGGGTCCCTGGTGTTTACCCATGGGCTAGACGCCGGTGCCCTTGGAGTTTACGGAAACACTAGGATCCATGGCGTTTTGTGTTGGAATCCGAGGAGGACTCTCCCTTCTGGTCCAAACCAACTTTGGAGAGGCCCCCTCCCCAAGTTGCGAACCCAGGGCCCGGCATATAATTAGAAGGGCAGGGGCAGCCCCTAGAACACAAGTTTTGGATCCTCTCTTGATCTAGTCACTAGTAGAAAAAGGGGCTTTCGTTCGGGCCTGGCCAGCCCATTAGTCCCGGTTCTGCCACGAACCGGGACCAATGGAGGCATTTGTCTCGGTTCGTGAGCCCAGGGGGCCGGCCGGGGCCTCGTGGGCATTGGTCCCGGTTCGTCAGGGCCCATTTGTCCCGGTTCTTGGCACGAACCGCGACCAATGGGCCTCGCTTCTGGCCCACAACCATTGGTCCCGATTCGTGGCAGGAACCGGGACAGAAGGAGGCCTTTAGTCCCGGTTCCAGCCACGAACCGGGACAATTGAGTTGCCTATATATACCCCATCGCCGGCGGGCAGAGCACTCCACAGTGCTATGTTTTTTGCTGGCCGGCGAGGAAGGGCATTTGGGTGCTCTAGCTCACCTCTTATGCATGTGAGGTGTTCGATGAAATGCCCGAGCCACACTAGTTAAGCTTTCTCCTCTCGAAGCTCGACCTCCGAGCTCCATTTTTTCTGAGATTTGTCTAGGTTTAGCGGTCCGTCACGCCCCGTCCTCGTCTTCACCGCCGTCGATCGCCCGCGCCGATCTCGTCGCGAGCACCACCGTGGTGAGCCTCTTGTTCTTATCTTCTTTCTGAAAGAAAAAAAATCTTACTTTAGATAGATATTTGTCTAATTTTCTTACTTTTGACACACATAATTATATATAATGCACGCAGATGTACCGGCAATGGATGTACGGTGACAGACACACCTCTGAGTACATTAAGGGCGTGCATAATTTTCTCAAAGTGGCTGAGGCAAACAAGCAGAATGGTTTTATGTGTTGTCCATGCCCTAATTGTGGGAATACGAGGTCTTACTCTGACAAGAAAATCCTTCACACCCACCTTCTTTATAAGGGTTTCATGCCACACTATAATGTTTGGACGAAGCACGGAGAAATAGGGGTTATGATGGAAGACAGCGAAGAAGAAGAGGACGATGACAACTATGTGCCCCCTGAATACGGTGATGCTGCAACGGGGGAAGCTGAAGATCAAGAGGAAGCTGAATATCCAGAGGAACCAGACGATGTGCCCGATGATGATCTCCGCCGGGTCATTGTTGATGCAAGGGAAAAGTGCGAAAGTAAAAAGGAGAAGCTGAAGTTCGATCGCATGTTAGAGGATCACAAAAAAAGGTTGTACCCCAATTGCGAAGATGGCAACACAAAGCTCGGTACCGTACTGGAATTGCTGCAGTGGAAGGCAGAGAATGCTGTGCCTGACAAAGGATTTGAGAAGCTACTGAAAATATTGAAGAAGAAGCTTCCAAAGGATAACGAATTGCCCGACAGTACGTACGCAGCAAAGAAGGTCGTATGCCCTCTAGGATTGGAGGTGGAGAAGATACATGCATGCCCTAATGACTGCATCCTCTACCGCGGTGCGTACAAGGATTTGAACGCATGCCCGGTATGTGGTGCATTGCGGTATAAGATCAGACGAGATGACCCTGATGATGTTGAGGGCGAGCCTCGCAGGAAGAGGGTTCCTGCGAAGGTCATGTGGTATGCTCCTATAATACCACGGTTGAAACGACTGTTCAGAAACAAAGAGCATGCCAAGTTGATGCAATGGCACAGTGAGGACCGTAAGAAAGACGGGAAGTTGAGAGCACCCGCTGACGGGTCGCAGTGGAGAAAAATCAAGAGAAAGTTCTGGGCTGAGTTTGCAAGTGACCCAAGGAACGTATGGTTTGCTTTAAGCGCGGATGGCATTAATCCTTTCGGGGAGCAAAGCAGCAATCACAGCACCTGGCCCGTGACTCTATGTATGTATAACCTTCCTCCTTGGATGTGCATGAAGCGGAAGTTCATTATGATGCCAATTCTCATCCAAGGCCCTAAGCAACCCGGCAATGACATTGATGTGTACCTAAGGCCATTAGTTGAAGAACTCTTACAGCTGTGGAATGGAACAGGTGCACGTGCGTGGGATGAGCACATGGGGGAAGAATTTGACCTAAAGGCGTTGCTGTTTGTGACCATCAATGATTGGCCCGCTCTCAGTAACCTTTCAGGACAGACAAATAAGGGATACCACGCATGCACACACTGTTTAGCTGACACCGAAAGTATATACCTGGACAGATGCAGGAAGAATGTGTACCTGGGCCATCGTCGATTTCTCCCGACCAACCATCAATGTCAAAAGAAAGGCAAGCATTTCAAAGGCGAGGCAGATCACCGAAAGAAGCGCGCCATGCGTACCGGTGATCACCTACTTGCTATGGTCTCTAATTTACACGTAATATTTGGAAAGGGTCCCGGCGGACTAGCTGTTCTGAATGACGCTGAGGGACGCGCACCCATGTGGAAGAAGAAATCTATATTTTGGGACCTACCCTACTGAAAAGAGCTAGAGGTACGCTCTTCAATCGACGTGATGCACGTGACGAAGAACCTTTGCGTGCACCTATTAGGCTTCTTGGGTGTGTATGGGAAGACAAAAGATACACCTGAGGCACGGGATGACCTGCAACGTTTGCACGAAAAAGACGGCATGCCTCCAAAGCAGTATGAAGGTCCTGCCAGCTACGCTCTTACCAAAGAAGAGAAGGAAATCTTTTTTGAATGCCTTCTCAGTATGAAGGTCCTGACTGGCTTCTCGTCGAATATAAAGGGAGTAATAAATATTCCAGAGAAAAAGTTCCAGAACCTAAAGTCTCATGACTGCCACGTGATTATGACGCAACTGCTTCCGGTTGCATTGAGGGGGATTCTACCGGAAAACGTCCGATTAGCCATTGTGAAGCTATGTGCATTCCTCAATGCAATCTCTCAGAAGCTGATCGATCCAGAAATCATACCAAGGCTAAGGAGTGATGTGGCGCAATGTCTTGTCAGTTTCGAGCTGGTGTTCCCACCATCCTTCTTCAATATCATGATGCACGTCCTAGTTCATCTAGTCGACGAGATTGTCATTCTGGGCCCCGTATTTCTACACAATATGTTCCCCTTTGAGAGGTTCATGGGAGTCCTAAAGAAATATGTCTGTAACCGTGCTAGGTCAGAAGGAAGCATCTCCATGGGCCATCAAACAGAGGATGTCATTGGGTTTTGTGTTGACTTCATTCCTGGCCTTAAGAAGATAGGTCTCCCTAAATCGCGGTATGATGGGAGACTGACTGGAAAAGGCACGCTAGGAGGGGTAGCAATAATATGCAGGGACGGGCATTCTTGGTCTCAAGCACACTACACAGTTCTACAGAACTCTACCTTGGTGACCCCGTATGTCGATGAACACAAGAACAGTCTGCGCTCCAAACGCCCGGAGCAGTGTGACGACTGGATTACATGTGAACACATCAGGACTTTCAGCAGTTGGTTGGAAACACGTCTCAGAGGTGACAACACTGTTTGTGATGAGCTGTACTCGTTGTCCAGGGGACCATTTTCGACTGTATTGACTTGCAAAGGATACGAGATAAATGGGAATACATTTTACACGATCGCCCAAGATCAAAAGAGCACGAACCAAAACAGCGGTGTCCGCTTTGATGCAGCAACCGAGAGGGGAAAGGACACATATTATGGTTACATAATGGACATATGGTAACTTGACTACGGACATGATTTTAAGGTCCCTTTGTTTAAGTGCAAATGGGTCAATCTGTCAGGAGGCGGGGTACAGGTAGACCCATAGTACGGAATGACAACAGTGGATCTGAACAATCTTGGGTACACTGACGAACCGTTCATCCTAGCCAATGATGTGGCACAGGTTATCTATGTGAAGGACATGTCTACCAAACCGAGAAAAAGAAAAGATAAGGAAGCGAATATATCATATGATGAGCCAAAGAGCCACAGTTCTTTCACGAAAAGGGACATCGTGGGAGTGGAGGGCAAGACAGACATGTCTGGAGATTATGAAAAGTTTCATGAAATTCCTCCCTTCAAAGTCAAGGCTGACCCAAGCATCCTGATAAACGATGAAGATTATCCATGGTTACGGCGCAATAAGCAAAGCACACAAGCGAAAAAAAAGTGAAGACTTTCTCTCCACAACTATTATGATGATACCACGCCAACTTTCAACCTTTTCATAGTTCATTTGAAATGCCTGTTGTAACAGACGAGTTTCCATATGAAATCCTGATACTTCGAAACCGATTGTCCGTTTTGTACACAAAGTGCATCCAGTGTTTGCCGTAACCCTCTCTACTTTCTTGCACATGCTATGTGGGTGAAATGATGATACCATGCCAACTTTCAACCTTTTCAGAGTTCATTTGTAGTGCTTTTCAATTTCATGGTCTTATAGCTCAAAATAATCAGTAAATGCATGGAAAATAACAAATGAAGTCAGAAAGGGTTGAAAATTGATGATGTGGCTTTGAATGGTGCATTTTGAACACAGAAAAACTATGGAGTTCAAATAAGTTCAAAAAATGAAATCCCTTTGTAACAGATGAGCTTTCGTCCGAAACCCTGATACTTCGAAAGAGATTGTCCGTTTTGTACACGAAGTGCATCTAGTTTTTGCCGTAACCCTCTCTACTTTCTTGCACATGCTATGTGAGTGAAATGATGATACCATGCCAACTTTCAACCTTTTCAGAGTTCATTTGTAGTGCTTTTCAATTTCATGGTCTTGTAGCTCAAAATAATCAGTAAATGCATGAAAAATAACAAATGAAGTCAGAAAGGGTTGAAAATTGATGATGTGGTTTTGAATGGTGCATTTTGAACACAGAAAAACTATGGAGTTCAAATAAGTTCAAAAAAAATGAAATCCCTTTGTAACAGATGAGCTTTCGTCCGAAACCCTGATACTTTGAAAGAGATTGTCCGTTTTGTAGATGAAGTGCATCTAGTTTTTACCATAACCCTCTCAAATTTCTTGCACATGCTATGTGGGTGAAATGATGATACCATGCCAATTTTCAACCTTTTCGGAGTTTATTCGAAATGCTTTTCAATTTCTGGGTCTTATAGCTCAAAAAAGCAGTAAATGCATGAAAAATAATAAAATGCATAAAATGCAAAAGGAATCAACTAAAAAGCTTATATAAACCTCTAGTATTTTTGAAACTAAAATTATATAAAATTTATGCAACTTATATTAACAAAGTATTTTTTGTTCAAAACATTAATAGCAAAAAAAAATTAACAAAATCTGGTTTTGATTAAAACAAATATTTAAAAAGATAAACTTTAATAAAATATATAAGTAGAAACCAAATAAAAAATAAAATAAACTTTAATAACATAAAGCAAAAAGAATTATCATAAAGTGAAATAAATAAGTAATTAGAAACAAAATAAAATAAAATAAATAAGATTTTTGTTGTAAGTAGAAACAAAACAAAATAAATAAAGCAAAAAAGAAAAAAAAACAGGGAAAAAATAAAAAATATGCCACCTACTGGGCCACCACTGCCTGAATACGACTAGAAACCAACCCATGGGCCAGGATTCAGGCCAGCAGAAGGCCTAGTAGGCCCATCAGGCATAGAAGTGTCAATTAGGCCCATAAGCCTGCAATGGAGAGGAGCTCGAGAGGGGTGCAGCAGTGGGGCTCCACTGCGCGCCCCTCTCGGCTAGCGAGGTGGGACTAAACTTTCGACGTGGGCGCAGCAGCACAAGGCCTTTGGTCCCGGTTGGTGGCACCAACCGGTACTAAGGGGGTGCATTGGTACCGGTTCGTAGCACCAACCGGTACCAATGCCACCCCTTTAGTACCGGTTGGCGCCACCAACCGGGACCAAAGGCCGCCGCTTCCCGCCCTTTGGGCTGCTGAAAAGAGGCCTTTGGTCCTGGTTGGTGGCACCAACCGGGACTAAAGGTCGCATTCGTCCCGGTTTTTGTCACGAACCGGAACCAATGCTTCGTCTATATAACTAGCACTTGTGAAATTTTTCATTCAGTTCGTCTTCCCCGCCCGATGACGCCGCCAGACTGCCCCTCTGCGCCTCGCCGTCGCCGTCGTCGCCCTGCCTCCGACGCCGTCGCCCTACCTCCGACGCCGTCGCCGCCCCGCGCCCCCCTGCCTCCTCGCCGCCCGTCGCCGTGCCCCTCACCGTCGCCGTCGCCGCCCCCTGCCTCCTCATCGCCCGTCGCCGCGCCCCTCACCGTCGCCATCGCCGCGCCCCTCACCGTCGCCCGCGTGTCCTGCCTCCTTGTCGATCGCCGCCCCATTGCGTAGTGAGCTCCATATATGAATTTCCTAATTTAGATGTGTAGTTAATTTAGATGCGTAGTTTAGATGTGTAGTTAATTGAGTTGTTGTAATTTGTTCATAAATGAATTATATGCAGAAGTTAGAATTTTTTTTCTGTTCATACATTTTTTGGTGATATTATTGTTGAATATGCAAATGTTTGTGTGTTCATATATATGCAAAGAATATGTCAATTTTTTTCATAGAATTTTTATGATTTTTTTCTGTTGTAATTTTGTTCGTAGACTTTTTATTTTGTTCATAGAATTTTTATGTTTTTTCTGTTGTTTTGTTCATAGAATAAGAAGAGAAAGTGTTTAATATAATTAGTTACAAAAATAATAGAACTAGTTAAACTAGTTTATTTTTAATTAGTAAATACTACTTTATTCTATTTATAGTAAGTGCTTAGTAGTTGAACTAGTTGATTTAACAAAACTAGTTTATTTACTATAGAAGTAGTTTATTTTTAGCAAGGAAATTAATAGAACTAGTTTGTTTTTTTAGTTAAAGCAATTATTCCCGCATCGACGTCGACGATGCCTATCCCGCATCCTCGTCGTCGACTCGGCGGAGGAGGCCAGCTTGATCAGAGGGGCCATGTCCGGGACTGGGCTCCGCCGGGCTGGTTTTGGGAGGTGCTACCTTCCGGGGGGCGTAGGTTGGTGAGGAGTCAGCCCGTCGTTGACCCGATCCTTGTTTGGTGGCGGTCGTGTGGGCCAGTGATGGTGCTGAGGCTTCCGGACACCGCGGAGGTGGTACATCACCGTGTCAGCGAGGAGGACGGGCACGTCCGTCGCTACATGGTTGCGTTGGAGGGCAGGTTCGACAATACCTGGCAGGTTCTTCAAGGATCTCACTGGAGCGATCCTGTGATGGTTCCTTCTCTTTGGGTGTCCACCGCCCGCGCCAATACCCGTCGGGCGCTACGGTTCTAGCTGTACTGGCGATGCTATATGTATGATAGTATTCGAGGTGTATTAGTGATAATATTCGACGATGTACGGACGCATGGAGATGATGTAGTTTTGCTTATAATTGAGTGCATCCTAATTTGAATACTACTTTATTTTGCAATTTGATTTTGCTTATTGAATGCTCAAATTGGAAAACTACTCCTACTTTGAATGCTAAAATTGGAGAGCAATATGCATAGCGTATGCATATGATTAGTTGATAACTTATAGGGTTTTTGTTTTCGCAGAAATCTAGGAGCCCCCGGCCCCTCCATCATCCCCGCCGTCGTCCCCGTCACCGACCCCCTCTGACCTCGAGGTGAGACCAGCCAAATCCTCTTTTAGAAAGATAATTAAACGATATTTCGGGTTGATTTTAAGTCTGTCGAGTCTCCACCATATATGAGAGGACGAAGAATCCCGACTGTTGTCGTGGGGGTAGCTTCTCCTTCGTTCCCGTGTGCTAGACAATTTGGTGTAATGCACTCGGGAACGAAAGGAGGAGCTACCATCACCGACGGTCGCAAATGTCAGAGAGGAATCAGTGAGGGAGAGTTCCACCATATATATATGAGAGGAGGAAGAATCCCGACTGTTGTCGTGAGGGTCGCTTCTCCTTCATTCTCGTGTGCTAGACATTTTGGTGTAATGCACTCGGGGATGAAAGGAGGAGCGACCATCACCAACGGTCGAATGTATACACCACGTGAGCTGAGAGTTTTCAACAAAAGACTCGACAGACCGATAGTCAACCCGTGATGAATAATAATGATCTAACTTAGGTTTTTTAGTACATATATTTAATTTTAGATGTTTAATATTTGAATTATGAACATAGGAAATGTCGTACTCGGACGACGAAAGTCTCCCGGGGGAGTGTGACTGGTGCCACGACGACCGAGGTCAGTGCGACAGGCCTCACCTGGACGAAGATCGGCGCTTCAGCATTAAGCTGGAGGAGACCTTCGATGTTGAAACGGCACGCAACGACGACAAGTGTTATTTTTTCGTAATTAAGCACGACTTCAAATATTTCAACATGTAATTTTCATCTTTTACAATTCGACTAGCTTATCCCATGCCATGCAAGACGCTATGTCTTGGAGAGGATGGGTTTTGAAGACCATGAAAGTTTCGAAACAAAGAAAATTCACCTAAGGACCCATCATGGTGTGGATTTTGAAGTAAAGCCGTACAATTCTGAGAGGGTAACCCATTTTGGTTGCAAAAAATGGGAAGCGCTTTGCAAGATGTATGGTTTTGATGAGTGTATGCTTGTCACCATGGATCTTGGTGATCCTAAAATCGAGCAAGACAATATGGACATTTGGGTCCTTGTTGATACGCCTCCAATTCTACCGCTATGTGAGTTTCTCAAACATAGTTATTAGCTAATTTATATTGTTTATTTCAAAATAGTTGACAGCTTATTTCCATTGACAACTTATTTTGATTGTTCAAACAATGTGCGGAACATGGTAGACAAAACCCACTACACCGATGGCTCCGAATTAACTTATCAGGAGAAAAATCATCTGGTCGGATTTTGTACTGATATTGAGAATTACAATATCTACAATCAAACTCCTCAACATTATGGTCGATACGTGCCACTAGTGCACGTGTTGAACTACGGTAACTACCATGGAGATACCCTGGTAAGATTTTTTACTATTACGACATCCGTGCATCTTTTGCATACTTCTAAAACTAGTACATCATTGCTAACTATGAAGTTATTACTATGTTTTTCAACAGATAATCCCAGAGGATTGTGTGCCTCATTTGATGTATCAGAATGGCAGCTTTCGTGTTTTGAACATATATCCAGGTCATCCTACGAATCTCAACTGTCCATACCAGATTTCTCAAAGAAGTGGAGACATGCTAATCAAAAAATGGAAAAAATGTATGGACAGTCGTCAGGAGGTTCTTGGAAGCAAAAGGAAGCGAAGCGCAAGAATTGAAGACAGGATGATCTCCATTCTCCATAATGGAGAGTCATGGTCTATATTATTTTATGCTATTTTACCTTAAAGAGGGAATTTAGGTCCTACCTAATACTGATGATCATGTGCTAAGAACAAAGTAGGGTTGGTTCGATGACTATGAGGATGATGATCGTATGACTTGTTATCAATAACGAGTAGAAGTTGTATGATGATGATTAGTAGGACTTGTTATTATGATGATGCATGATGCGAGCATGAAGAGTTATTATATATCTGTGGGTGAAATGAACATGGATTGGATTGAAGTGAAGGCAACATGCATGTGATGCATGTCGAAAGTAGTACAATCCAAACTTGATCAAGTTAGGATTAGTATTA
Source organism: Triticum aestivum (assembly GCF_018294505.1). Lineage (NCBI taxonomy): Eukaryota > Viridiplantae > Streptophyta > Magnoliopsida > Poales > Poaceae > Triticum > Triticum aestivum. The sequence goes on from NC_057796.1 coordinate 473,617,763, forward strand.
CTTTCGACATGCACCACATGTTGCCTCACTTCAATCTAAGTCATGTTTAGGCATAGCAGTAGCAGTAGCACGGAGATAAGAGAGGACACATCTCTCTATTAGCTACCTATACCAACCTAAATTAACCCCCAAAACCCCAAAACCACCCCCTTTCAAAAACAAAACCAGCCCCTGAAATGCTGACGCGTGGAAGCTAATTGGTCTCGGTTGGTGCTACCAACCGGGACTAAAGGCCCTCGTGCCTGGGCTCGCCGGAGCGGCCACGTGGAGGCCCATCTGTCCCGGTTAGTATAAGAACCAGGACTAAAGGCCTAGGGCAGTAGTAACGACCCTTTAGTCCCGGTTCCCCAACCGGGACAGATGGGCCTTATGAACCGGGACAAATGGCCCTTTTTCTACTAGTAGTTCTCTTCTAGTTTGATCTAGACTAGATCTAGTTCTAGTTATATTTCTTTTTAATCCTTATAATAGAGAAGCCCTGGGCGGTTGTCTTCTTCTCCTTATAATTATTCGGCGATGATTAGCTCTGGACGGTGAAGCTCCCAGATCGTGGAGCTTGTACACTTGCAATCTATAGAGAGGTCGTGCTTCCAGTCTTTTGTTCGAGGGATCGTTCGTGAATGGTTCAAGGGACTTCAAGTATGATCTACACCAACTCTTCTTCCGCTGTAACTCAAAGTTGGTAATGATCCCATCTAAACTGCTAATGCATCTTCATAGTGTTCCTGTTTCGATTGTATGACAATTTTTTTTGTTTTCTACCACGTTTCCCAACAGTCTTTACTAATACCATATTGTAGTTGATTGCCTCTCTACTAGTTGTTGTTGTTGAATATATTGCTAGCTCTTGAATCGGCTTTCCAATTATTAGGCTCACTTCCATATTTCGTTGAACTGCCTAATTGATAAGTAGAAATTAAATTTTGTAATTCTACCTAATCAATCTCCTCTAGGTCCATCTTCATCCTTTCACCAGCGAGCCGAAAATCGCGGCTGTTGGCGCCATCATGTTGTCACCCTTGCAATTCCTTGTATCCCTATCAGACGGCAGCACCTACGCCGCTGCAAGCCTGCTTCTCCTGAGCACATCATGCATGCTCCCTCGACGACCATCGCGCCTCCTGAAGCAGCCACGAGCGGGCAAACCGTGCCACCGGGAATACCACATGGTGCACGTGCAAGGCCGGGGTGGTGGCTGCTCCATCTCATCTCTAGCCAGCGTGGACGGGGAGGACAATGCCGCTCGCGTGCGAGGCCGGGTGGCGGCTGCTTCCCCTCCTCCTTCTCCGGCAACCACGTTTCCTCTTCAAGCAGCTTCCTTATCCTCTGCTCAACCTCCCTTCCCAAGGTGTATAACGGTGACGGGCCGCCTCACTCGTGCTAGAGCTCCATGCGTAGCTCCCAAACCACGGGTCTTCTATGCTGCTGCCACCGCCAAGTTTGTCAGAATCGCGATTCTATTATATGATTCTACGACTTTACGATCCAAACTAACCCCTCTGATTCTATGATTTTACTTCATAGAATCTATGTTAGGATCCTGATAGTGAAGATTCTACTATTTCTGATCCTACCATCGGAGCTTCGATCCGATTAAAAATCACGATTTTGACAACCTTGGCCACCGCCACTGCCGCATGCTTCCTATGCCAACACTTCCTCGCCGCATCGAGAATCAGCGGATCTATGGAGGTTACCGCATCACCGACCTCAGGGATCGCCGGTGAGAAGAAAAATCGAACGAGGGGATGAGAGGGGAAGGGGGAGTGGTAGTGGAGTTGTTCTGGCTAAGAGGATAAGACGCGAAAGAACAAAAAAGAAGAGGTTCGTTCGCGTCGAGAACCGCTGCATCGCACCTTTTTTTGGCTGACGTAACGCCCTTCCATGCTTTTTTTTGCGGGAAACATTTTTTTTTATCTTTGAGCATCGTAAGTTTTTTTTTTTTGAGCTGGCATCGTAAGTTTTTTGTGTGTGGAGAAACTGAGCATCGTAAGTAAGGATCGGAAACATATGCACCGGTGGAGCGTGCACGCTCGATAAATCGGTGGGCGCACGTGGACGTTTACACGGTTGGCATGCGTCCGTCGTCATGGTCGCCGTCCGTCCCGGCCGCGCGCGCCGGCGCCCGAGACCAACGTACGCACGCTCTTTGCTGGCAAGAAGAGGGCCATGCAGGAAGTCGCCGTCGCATGGTCGGCCCGCCCGCGACCAGCCTCGCTCCCCTCGTGATCGAGATCGACGGCTGGCCCGTCCTGTCCCGTTCCGTTCCACCGCCGGAGACCCGCGGCCCTGGGATCAGCATCGGACGGCCGAGGATCCCGCCCGTCATGCACGGTGGCGGCGTCACGCTCGCGCCAGCCTGGACGTGGCCCGTCGCGGGCCACGGGCGCCGGGCCAGGGTCAAAGCGGAGGCGGCCACGTGTCTGGTCTGAACGGGTTGACCCGGCGCGCGGGTTTGACTGGCTGCCCGCCGGTGCGTGGCCGTCATCCATGGCTGACTCGTCGGGAAGAGAAGAGCCGTGTGCGACCTCGCACTGGTCCGTACAACGCCCCAGTGTTTATTACCACTTGGAGTGTGCACTGGTGCTACCCGTTCTTCACCATGTCGCCTCCCAAGTCCCAACAAATTTGGCTCCTAATTAAGCAACTGTTTCTTCATTCTTTTCGACTGAAATTGAGATATTCCTCTAGGTTTGATGCACCGTGGTGAACTAAAACTACGTTTAATATCGGTTGAATAAGTAACATGCGACATTTTGAACTGGTAAAACCTACTCTAGTAAAAAAACTAGCACGTGAGACCAAAAAATCCGAGCAAGTGTGCATGTAGTCTATACTAGTATTGTGCTACCGAAACTGCCATACATCTCCAATTGACGAAGCAAATGAATAGTTAAGTAGAACCATTCCGGAAGGAGAAGCACTTTCCCCGCAAGAAGAAAGAAATAAAGATGAAGAAGCCCTTGACCATGCACCCCCCTACCCAACCACCTATTCATCCATCCATCTTTCTCCGCACACAATCACACACTAGCCCAGCCTTCTACTCGTCGTGCTAGCTAAGCTTCCTCTCCCTCCCTCCCCAGACCCCTCACACACACCCCTCGCCTTCCCCCTCCACTGCACCGCCACCTCTACACATCCGCTAGTACGGCAAGAACCCAGAAGGCCACCGGGACTTCGATCCGATCGATCCAGCCACCTAGCTAACTCGCCGATCCATCCATCCATCCATGTCGGGCGCGAGCCATGACCAGCACCGCCGCCACCTGTCCGGCGACTTCCAGTTCCACGACGAGCTGGCCTCGCTCTTCGCGCAGCGGCCGGCCGACGCCGCCTCGCCGTCGCCCATGATGCAGATGCAGCCGCCGCAGACGCCCTGGTTCTTCGCCGACTACCTGCAGACGCCGGGGATGGACTACGACGACGCCTTCGGCAGGGACTTCATCGGCTCGCCGGCCGGAGGCGGCGGCGGCGGCGAGGAGGTCAAGAGGGAGATGCTGGCGAGCGACGGTGCCGCCGGCGCTGTTGTTGTGCCTGGAGGCGGGCCGGGCGGGACGGCGCACAGCGTGTCGGTGTCGTCCACGTCGAGCGAGGCCGGTGTCGGCGGCGGCGCCGGCGCGGTGGAGGACGAGGCCGGGAAGTGCAAGCAGGAGGAGGGCGAAGGCGACGACGAGAGCAAGGAGGCGGCGGCCGATGGAGAGGCGGACAAGACCAAGAAAGGGTAAGATACTAAGATCTGATTGATTTCTTGCAGAAACTTTACTTGCTGATCTTGGCTTCAAGTTCTAGTTCTAGATCAGATATGTACCTAGAGGTTGATTGATTTCCATACAGTTCACTGATGATTCTCATCTGCCATGTGCTAGATTTTGTTCCTTCACGTTCGATTGTTCTTGTTGCTAGTTTGATTCGTTCTTCACTGATCCAAAATTTTCCAACCGGCCGCCGGGCTAGCCAATCCCCTTTCCACTGGATTAATACTAGGATCATTAACCAGTTCATGCCAGATATATAGCTGGGTGGATATATATTTAGTTAAGCCAGTTGATCGATCCGATTTAATTAGATCTACCATGCAGCATGCATGTGTTCGATCCTTTCCATTCCATTCTAATCTTGTCTTCTATTCGGTCAATGCACCGTATGAACTCGATCTGTTTCTAGGGTTTCCCACCAGCTAACCTGTTGGTCCTAGATCGAATACAAAATTGTAGTACTACTACTGGTGCAAAAAGGGCTCCATCTTTAGGGCTCGATCAGCTGCAAAAGGTTGATGAATGGTTGTTGTTGCATATATATGCCCACAGCTTTTTGATTGGAGTCTCAGCTTTTCCTCCTTTCATGATTTCTTCATATCTTGTGTTCATCGACATCCACTACTTTCAAGTCTTCGAATTTGACTGCACCAACCCTGCTGCGTCCTTGTTAATTAATCCACCAACAATATCACGTTTATTAGGAAATGACTTAAGAGATTCTGGCTAGGTCCTAAAGATACTCCGATTGATCCATCAACTATCAGATATCTAGCTGCTAACACGACTGATCCATGGATAGATCAGGGAAAATTACTTCACAGCTTCTATGGTCACATCGTGATGTACTTGTGCGAGTGACCTTTTTTTTTTGACTCGAACGGCAGGTGCTCTGCCTTTTCATTGAAGATTAGGAATGTACATAAGAGTGAGCAGTCGTCCAGAGAACGCTGCCTGTACAAAAAAAAGAAGAATTACAGCGCTACTCTCAGGAAATCTAAGTCAGCTTTTATCAGAGAAACCACGCCGTCCGCTGAGGTAGACTTGGCGTTGAAGACCCTCCTGTTCCTCTCATTCCACATGTGCCAAGCAAAATAAGCAGCAGCAACGGCCCATACAAGCATGATGGATCGATAACCAAATCCATCCATATCTATGAGTACAAATAAGAACTGTTACTACTGTAGTAGCAAACAAAAGAAAGATTAGGATAGTTGGTGTACGGTGTGAACCTAAAATCTCCATGTGTGTATGCATGCAGTATGTATGCGTGCGCCGGCTGTGCCGTACACACACACCTACCTAGACATGTTGTATACGTACGTACAGCCACTATGTTTGAACGGACCATGCAACTAAGTAACTAACTAATATAATCTCTCTAGTATGAACAAACATGCATATGCATGGCATGATTTCTCCGTACCATGTGATGCACAACGGCTATCGATCGTTAATTTGGTGTCTCCACTTTGATTTTCTAGCACTAGATCGATCTTTGCTTTGGTGTTGTACTAGTGAACTTCGATTTGGTTTGTTGGTATATGCATGTGTATAAGATTGACCAATAATGGAGTTGATTGTAGGGCGGCGAAGGGGAAAGGGGCCGCCAAGGTCAAGGGGGAGAAGCGGCCGCGGCAGGCGCGGTTCGCGTTCATGACCAAGAGCGAGGTTGACCATCTGGAGGATGGATACCGCTGGCGCAAGTACGGCCAGAAGGCCGTCAAGAACAGCCCCTTCCCAAGGTACTTTTATCTGTCGATCAGTGGATTAGGGTTTCTTTCCTTCTATATGATGCACCTGCGTGTGAATGGTTGATGCATGCGACTAACTGCGTAGAACGAAATGGGCGATGGTGCAGGAGCTACTACCGGTGCACGACGCAGAAGTGCCCGGTGAAGAAGCGGGTGGAGCGGTCGTTCCAGGACGCCGCCGTGGTGATCACCACCTACGAGGGCAAGCACACCCACCCCATCCCGGCCACGCTCCGCGGCGCCAACCACCTGCTCGCCGCGCACGCCCACGCGCACGGCGGCCACGGGCTCATCCACCCCGGCATGTTCCGGATGCCGGCGCCGCCCGGCGCCTTCCGTCCCGGCGACGCGCTCGGCAGCTTCCTGCAGCAGCAGCACGCGGCCATGCAGCACCAGCAGCAAGTCGCCGCGGCGGGGATGGCGATGCGGCAGGCGAACGCCATGGCGAGCAGCCACATGCAGGCGCCTCCTGCTGATCGTGGCCTGGCCACCGCCATGACCGGTGGTACCACGGGGAACAATACCCACACTGTCAGCAGCAGTAGTGGTGCCGATCCGCTGCGGATGGAGCACCTGATGGCGCAGGACTACGGCCTGCTCCAGGACATGCTCATGCCGCCGTCCTTCGCCCACAGCGACAACAGCAATAACAACCCCCACAACCGCCATTGATCGAGAGAGATCGAGCTTCCAGCTTGCCCTGACTGCGATCCATCGATCGATTCGGCGCCCCTTTTGCTTGTTAATTGACTCTTTTTGCATGGTACTGATATCTATCTATAATTGATGAATGATGAGGACACGATCTAGCTTAGCTGCAGCACGGAGAGGACGATGCTTGCGCACGTACGTGAGCAGTAGTTGCATGTTAGCGTAGTGTTAGTACTAAGGGTCGTTGTAAATTATGGATGCATGCATGCATGCGTGTGTACCTGATTGATTCTGATGAGCTCGTGCATTGTTGCACTTCGAGCCGTATCTATCTATCTAGTAGTGGTACCTGCTGCGCTGATGGGTAGTGTGGTGATGATTTTGCTTCATCTTGTTCCGTTTCCTTGACTTTGAACCAAGTACAAAAATTATGTGATGCTTAATAGTACTCCCTCCGTTCCTAAATATAAGTCTTTGTAGAGATTTCACTATGGAGTAGATACAGATGTATCTAGATGCATTTTAGAGTATAGATTCACTCATTTTGTTCCGTATGTGGTCCACAGTGGAATCTCTTCAAAAACTTATATTTAGAAACGGAGGGAGTAGCTTTCAAGGACTGCATGCATGCATGCAAGATTAATTGATTGTTTCTTGTTTCTTGATGACAAGGTGATGTACCACAGCATTATTTGCTACCTCTGCCATGATGGGAAATCAGGACGATGTCCTTGCGAACGTTGGGAAATCATGAATTATGTGAATGCAGTGCAGCAAACCGTGATTAATTTGCAGCCATACATGGATGGAGTATGTGTCAGCAATTCGGCACATATACATGATGTTGAAAGATCGTACGGATCAGGAGAGAGGCCGGTCCAGACACGTAACATGGGAGAGGCCATCATGTAGCTAGAGCTACTAGTGTGTGATTGCAAGCTAGCTAGCTACTCGGAACGGAACGGAAGGGAGGAGACTACTGGGGGCTAGGGTCAAAAGCATTCAAGGCACGCGCGGTGCAGCAACGTACGCTTCTCTCGCAAAAAGACACTGACTACGACGGTGCACGTAGACTACTCTGACCATGTACGCACGTAAGTTGAAACCCAGGTTTTCATGTGAGAGCGACTATTCTGCACCCTGCACCCAGGCTCATCTAAAAATACAAATTTTGGGAGTCTGCAAAACTTTGAGAAAGAACATATTCGGATCCGATTTTGTTTTGTTTGTACGAGCTCCTCATATGTCTAAATACCACCAACATTTCCATGCATCTTGCGCACATCAGCATCTTGAATGCCTAAAAATTTCAGTAATATTTTGAATTTTTTTTGGTTTACTGTTCACCGGATGTAGATGTGGCTTGCCACCGCTTTGAATTATTGAGTTTTCCTTTTCTATTTTGGGACAGATACTCATCAGAAGACATATTTTCCACATATTGCGTCGTAGTATAAGCTGTCGCTTTTGGACTAGAGTGGAGTCAAACAAATTTTTCTTTTACAATTAGTATATTTATTACGGGTACCTATGTGTGATTAATGAATTTCCTACATGTCATTTTTTTATAAAAAGCCCCCCCCCCCCCCCCCCCCCCCCCCCCAAAAAAATCTGTATTCAAGGACCAACAGAAGTACAAAGCAATCCAAAGAAACCAGAAATTACATCCAGTTGCGAGGAGCACCTAATAATATAACCTATTGGAGTGAGTCGAAGGCATGCCACTGCTGCTTATTTACATCTAAAGCTGGTCGGACCATGTTTTGCACGACACGTTGTGCAATCCAGTTGGACCAGCACACCATAAGAGACGGCGTCCCCATTGGGGAGACACGGTGACCGAGAAAACTGTCGGATCCGTAGATAGGCGGGCCACCCGCCTTGCTCATCCCGGCATCGTCGCCAAGGAGGGGAGAGAGTGATGGATCCATTATTCATACGGGCACCGACCTCCATCAAAACGACGCCCCATGAAGCAAAGAGAACACTCTGGTCTCTCGGTCCCCCTCCCTCTCGTCGCCACCGGAGTGGCTAAGGGAGGAAAGGGAAACCCCGGATTCGCTGGTGGCTGGAAGAGGCAGTTGCCTGGTCATTCTCCTGCCACTAGCATGGGAGGGGAAAGTACCTTTCGCTGTCCAAAAGCTCGGTTGCCTCGATGTTGTGGATGACGCCGACTTCCTCCTCAATGGGGGCGGCTCGAACGCCGGCGACAATCTAGACAGAGGCGGCTCAACGCCACTGTCATCGGAGGGAGGAAAGCCAGGAACAGGAGAAACAGGGGAGGGTCTGGGCCTCCTCAGCCGCGCGCGCCATTGGTGATCCCTGACACGGCCGAGCGGGAAGAGTACTGGACTGGGATCGCGGTGTCATCCCGAGCCGCATTGGGGGTGGGGGGGGGGGGGGTCGGCTACAACAATCCACTTTTTCCATCAACCTTTTTTCTTTGTTTTTTTAGCAAACCAAGTTTTGTCTATTGTAAGTGGCCATTTCTTTATACTACTATAAAAAGAAGTTTATTAAAAATCCAAGCCAACAGAGTGGAGTACGAGACACGCATTCGATCGGCGTCCCCTATCGTTTAATTGCATTAACATTTCGCATTCAAAATTGCACTGCATTTTGCATTCAAGTCGTCAGCGTCGGCACAAATGGGGATTGATGCCTGCCATTAAGCCGGGGATAGCTTTGAACCAAAGGAAAGTCAGCTCCATCACCGGCCTCTCGCCCGGCCGGGCAGCCAACCGTGAGACACCGACCCAGATTGGCGGCCAGCTACATAACTCGGCTCGCAGCACCAGCTACTAGTACTACTAGTAGAACAGTTCTGTTGTGCGGGTGTAGATTGGGCATGCATGCATGCAGATCATAAAGACTACTCCTGTGCTTAACCAGAGTGCCAGTACTACTGTACTACTACTATGCATGACCAGGTCTAGGTCAAATTGATGCATGCCTCATCCGGACACGTACGTACCGCGCCGGAAGAAACGATCAACCTCGCCGTGCCCCGGCCGGTTTGACGTACGTACGTTCGTGTCACGGTCACATCGCCTGAGACGTCCGGCAGGTAGTACGTACCAGCCTTCGGGAAGACTCAAAGTGCACCTCGCTCGCGCGCAGTTATTGGCGTGGCCGGCGCCGTACGACCGCTGCGTCGCAACGCGACGGAGACGACGACGGGAACGGAACTGGTGGAGTTGTGGCGCCCGATGGGTCCATGTATGTCGATCGCACGGCACCGTCAACAGCACTTCGGTTGCAGAAGTCACGTGCGTACGTGGCCGATGAGATATTGCTATTGCCTGGTCTTCATTAAGCTTCGTGTTTGCAGGAGTACAAGATTATGTGAGTTCTTTCCCCTGAAAAGGAGGGCATACCTTGGCCAGAAGATTTCTTTTCCAGATAAAGGACGCTTTTATTAACTGAAAAATGTAGCATCAAGCAGATACAAAGCATAGTGAGCAACACCTGATCTCTGCGTAGTTAAGATGCACACGACCAATACCAACAGTCAGACAAAAAGAAAAAGAAAAATCGACATATCGGCAGCGGAAGTCATATGACAGACACTAAAGCCTATGTCGAAGGGGGTTGTGAACTGATCCGGAGATTATGTTACCACCCATGTTGGGTAAAAACCTTTGTAACCACCTTCTTCAATCGCGTACACATCATCTTGAACAGCGGTTGGCACTCCGTTCGATGTATCATGAATCACATACGAAGCAAGTGCGTACATCGGAGAATAACCTGCAAAGGAGAACAATTTTTGCTATTAAAGGCCAAATTATTTCTACATAGCCAAAACGGCCATAAGAAGGCATACGCTCCCACCCTTTATTAGCATTTTGAACCTATTTGAAACACCATCCAACCAATGACCAAAAATATCGGCAACACATATTGGCGGAGACAAATTGGACGCTATTTGAATATCTGGTCATGTAGAATGCGCAAACTGGCCACAAGATATGTGAGTGAATATGTGACTTACAAAATGATCATTTGGCTTATATTAGATCAATAGGATATAGATAGTGTCTCCATTTTAGGAGATAGCGTTGGAGATGCCGTAAGCTACAACTTGAGCGAGAAATTTGAGGCGTCCACTGACAGGATACCGGAGCCAGTCATCCAACCATGTCCCTCAAATAGGCATCAAATCCGGACATCATAGGTGGGCCAAGCGAACCTAAGGGACAAATCACATGAGTTGTGAGGACATGGTCCAACTGACAATGGGCCAAGCGGACCTCCGCATGGTGTCCGGATTCCCACAAAGTGGACGTCCATGTTCAGGGGCTCGGGACGCAGTTACAGAGCGACCTCCAAAAGGACATCGCCGCTGCCTCACTAGCCCGACCAAGACACTAAGATTACCTTTAAACGATGGGATAACTCCCGTCAGCAAGGGGCCGGGATCCGCAACATCTCCAAGGCCCGTAGGGCCATTAGAGGTGGGTCGTCAGGGGTGTTATTTTGGAGAGTGGAGCTAAAAGATCCGAGTCAATCTTATAATTAGCTAGTAAAACATCAGGCTTCTTGCTCTTTGTACACCCAATTCAAGAATCCTGCCTCCTCCAATGCGGTTCATACCGGAGGTAGCGTCGGCAAGGGGAGCTGGAACCCTAATAGCCTCTAGATTGCCTGTGGAGGGAGAGGGGGTTGGGGAAGAACTTTAAAGTACTCCCTCCGTCCGATGAAAAGTGTACATCTAGAAATTTTAGGATAAATTATGGAATGAAGTAAAAAATGCATTGAGAAGATGCAAGCCACCATCTCTCTTCTCTTTAGTTACCCAACCCCCAATGATCTAAGTGCATGTAGAAATTAAAAAGACTATGTATAGAATGCTATTGGTCTTGATTACCGTGTGATGAAAGAAATTACTTTAAAGTGCATTGAGAAGATAGAAGTATATTTTTTATGAACAAATTTTAAACCCAAACGTACACTCTTCATTGGATGAAGGGAATACTTAAGTTAACTGTTTCTGAATTAGGACATCAGATGAAATGGGTGACGCACTTATGGATTCAGACGCATCGAATAATAGACAAAAACTGCTATCAAACTGTTATGTTTGTAATGATTCTATGTACCGAGGTACTTTACATCATTAAGTGCTCGGATCTACAACGTACCATGACTCGGTCTTGACACACCACAACCACAATCTACTCCCTCCGTCCGGTGAAGAGTGTATATCTAGAGATTTTAGGACAAATTATGGAGTGAAGTAAAAAGTGCATTGGAAAGGTGCAAGCCACCATCTCTCTCCACTTTAATTACTCAACCCCTAATGAGCTAAGTGCATGTAGAAATTAAGAAGACAATGTGTAGATTGTTATTGGTTTTGATTACCGTGTGATGAGAGAGAAGTATTTTTTTTCTACTTTAAAGTGAATTGGAAAGATAGAAGTACATTTTTTTTGGACAAATTTTGAAGCCAAACGTACACTCTTCGTCGGACGGAGGGAGTATGCGTCAACAAAATTATTTTAAGCAGTTGATGCTTACTCAACGTTCAACAACCATGTCAATAATGAGATTTGCATCAACTGATCAACGCTTGGCCTGAATGGAAGTCCTTGATCAGTCTCAGCTGCAAACGAGATTCAGAGGGTTTTTTTTTTTATAACAAACGAGATTCAGAGTTGACACACAGACATGGCTGACATAGTACGTGAAAAAACTTGTTAATTAACTATGGTATAGGAGCACTATTCGAACGGAATAGGAATCTTTTGTCACTGTTTACTAACTCGGCAGTTTGCCAAGAGTCATCGGCCCTGCTGTTGTCAGACAAAACATAAACTGTTGCAACCGGCCAAACCAGAGTCAAATGCAGATCTGCATCAGATGCAACAGGGTACGTGAGGACAACTGGTGTCCACAATTAATTAACAAGGACACCTTATTTAACTTCCTCGAGGTAAAAAACAAGGATACTTTATTTTGTCCCGGAAACAATTGCTAGATGATGCGACCTGGGAGCTAGCATTGGATAATACTATATGTTTACACAGAGGAACACAAGAGCATGCGGAGGTTTGACATTGTAGAACAGTTTGGGATAGTAAAATCGTTGGGCCCATCCCATCCTCACCTAATCAGCATCGATCGCTACGACAACAAGCATCATGGTCCTTCTCCTCCTCCTAGATATATTCTGCTTCGGCGACACGTCAGAAAACTCGGAGCTTACGCTCTTGGATTCAGATCAACAGTGTTTTCGATGATTTGTGGCATGATTCCTTCTTGTGGTCGCAGCCTGATTACGTCAGAAAACCCATATGCACGGGGGCAGGTAGTTTCATGTGGTGGTTCTAGGCGGAGGAGAGAGCACAGAGTGAGACTGATTACGCCTGAGAATGCTGACCAAAGAGTACTTGTTTCTCCGGCTACAGAATGATGCATAGGAGTAGATCAAAGAGCGTACTACTTGCACACGACACAAGTATTTCTACTACTCTACTTAGCTAAGCTAGCTAGCGGCATCGTATCTGTCTAGAAACATGGACCGTATGAAACTTTCTCCGTGTACCGTGTCAACTGGTCAACAGTTTCAAAAAACTGAAGATTCCGTACGCATGACAGTTTGCTTATGGCGTAAGAGACAGGAGCAGCTTCTGTTTTAATCAAAATCTTGATGGTTGATGCTTGCAACGCATGACGCTATGGTGACCTCATCCGGTTAAATAGTTGGCCTAGTTAATTAACCTCACCCCAAGTCAAGTTCTGCCCTTGGACTGCGATCAAAAGCATGGTTCAACTTGGACCAGTGACCATCTTGTTTCTGTCTTCAAATACCGAGCCAGCTCTGATGATTGATTAATTTACCTGTCCAAGAAAGGGATTAAATCTTTCGCATGCATCTTTGAAATCACTGCTTGTAGGGAAGGGAAGAACCATGAACCCTTCTAGTTCTACCGCATGGTTCGTCCAGAATAACACCCTGAATTCCTCAAATGACAGATTTTCCAAACTATTCCTTGCCCTAACTAAGAATATCTAAAGGTTAATAAAAAAAGAATCTCTGAAGAGCTCCTACATATATATGATGAAAACGACGCCCCATTTGCTACCTTGCCATGGGCTGGAATCTTTTCCATGTTCAAACGGAGACTCCTGCAGTCTTACCAGAAAAGCAGCAGCGAGCAGTAGTGCAGTACAACAGCCGTATACATTCCACTGTAACAGCACGTCCAAATCAAGCACGATCTGGTCACTGATCACTACTAATCCTGTCAAAAGGCGAGCTAGAAACAAACGCCAGAGTTTTGCTGGTTTACCTGGCTAAGACATCACCATGACCCGGTCGCAAAGCCTGAAAGCCGCATATATAAGAAAGCTTCAGAAAAATTATGCAGCTTTCAGGTGCTAGTTGCTTGGTAATGAGTGGGAAGATCTCTATTTTAACATTCCAAAATCCTCTTATATTACCCCTACTAAGAGACATGCTGTAGAAAGGTAGCTTCTATAATACTTCTCTGCACTTCTTTTCTTCGAAAAGTGTGGGATTTCTGTAATCTGAAGAACTCATTCTGCTTTTGTAGTATGAAACCTCATGTCCTGTTGTTAGATGCTGAAAGTGATTTTGCATGCGGTGTTATCTTAGACTTATTCTTGCGGATGTTGGATTGATCTGATGAGGATTTATTCTTTTTCTCCGAGAAAATTGCAACGATTCTAAAGTGGTCATGTGCCACTTACTGAAATCGTACTGTATTTCTTTGGCCAGATTAATGCAGATAGACATGCTAATGTTATTTGATGTGGCATTCATTCAGATGATCAGAACATGTCTTGTCTCTCACCGTTTACAGTAAGAGAGAATCCGTAGATCAACTGCTACATATGAGATTGGTCAGATATAAAAGTAATGTGTTTCCGTGCATTAGTACATTGGCATGCTGAGCTTTGGTGCGCAAAGTCAAGGGATGAGATGACCCTGTTGCAAAGGAGAGAGCAATTCTGCGAAGACCCTATTTGGACCAGTGCCACATTGTAAGGCCAACTCCAGCGCGCGACCCCATCATGTCCGGGTGCGCCCGTTTGAGGTAAAATGGACAAACCAGACAGCCCAGCGCGCGGACGCAAACGGACTTTTGTCCGTTTTATGTTCTCTTTCGACCCATCCCGGGCCCAAGTTTGGGCCGCTTTTGAGGTGAAACGGACAGCGCGTGGAAAGGCGGGACGCGCGCGCTTGTCCTCCCCTGGCCCGCCCGTCGGTGGCACAAAGCACCAGCCCGGCGCCCCATCTCGCGTCATTTCCCCACAAACCCTCACACGTCCCCCCCACCGCCTTCCCCGCCCATGGCCGATGCCCCGCCGAATTCCGGCGGCCAGGACGTCGACCCACCCGGAAAGGTGAAGAAGAAGGCGGCCAAGGGTCCGAAGAAGCCGTGGTCGGAACTCACGCCGGCGGAGCTCGCAAAGATGGACGCGGAATCGGCAAAGAGGAGGAACCGGAGGGCGGTCGTCAAGGGCAAGAACGCCGCGGCCAAGTTCGCTGTCGAGCGCGCTGCGTTGGAGGCCGCGCGGCGCAAGGCCGAGGTCGACGAGAAGGAGGACATCGTCAACAAAGCGCACGTCCTCCCCATGCTTGAAATTTGTTGTCCAGCGAGTTTCTCGGCAGCGCCAGTTGGCCCGACGAGCACAGGCTCTTCGGTCGCCCAGCCTCCGCAGTGCCCCTCGCCGACGTCGCGGACCACGCCTTTGTCGCCCGGTTTTCCTCCGCCAAGGTACGAAGGCCAGACCCGTTTCTTGGGGTCGGCGGACATTGGCGTGATCGTGCCATCCACCCCGCGCCCCTCGGTCGTCATCGACCTCAACGTCACACCGGGGTCCAGCAGCGGTGGCTGGCCGTCCGTCGAGATGCAAAGAAAGCAAGCACGGACGCCGTCTACGGGCACCATGCTGTCGCCCCGTGTCCTGTTTGACGAAATGCCAACACCAACGCCAACGGTCGACGATCCCTTCTACAACCAGTTCATGGAGAATGTCATCTAGGAGGGTGGGCATGGCGGTGCCTACGATCCCGATGAGACCCAAAGTCAGGATGGCCGCGCCCAGTACGGTGCTGATGAAGACATTGAGGCCCACGACCATGCTGACTACGACCATGGTGACTCGTGGCATGAAGATGATGACATCTATTGCGAAGGTGATGGTGATGAAGAGGAATGCATTGATATTGGGGGTGAGCCATTGTTCATCGACGAGCTCACCCAAAGAGCGGAAGCACAAAAGAGGAAGAAGAGCATTCGTACGGGATCATACTCACAAGAGGAGGACAAGTTGATTTGCCAAAGATCTGAGGACCAGTGCGCAACAAAAGGGACTTGTTTTTTGGACAAGAGTTCACAAAACATTCCATGAAAGAAAGTTGTTTGCGCCCTACCAATTTACGAGCGACCATGGCATCACCTCGATTCAAAAGAGGTGGTTGTTCATCCAACAAGAATGCAACAAGTATTGTGCCGCACTTGAGAGCGTTGAAGCACGTCCCGTGAGTGGTCTCAGCATTGGGGCCATGTTATGCTCTCTTATCTTTCATTGCTATGGCCATGAGACTTTGGCCTTCCATATGTTTGCATGTTCAATTGTTGTTGATCGTGTAGGCATTTCAATCTTTGGAAGCATTCAAGGCCCGACACAATGAAAAGCCATTCACTCTCACGCATTCTTGGACGCTCATCAACAATTTCCCTAAGTTCAAAGATCAATACCGTGAACTTCAAAGGAAGAGAGGCAAGAAGACGGCTGTCGGTGTCAAAAGCGGTCGATCTCGGGTAGGGGGTCCCGAACTGTGCGTCTGAGGATCGAAGGTAACAGGAGACAGGGGACACGATGTTTACCCAGGTTTGGGCCCTCTTAATGGAGGTAATATCCTACTTCCTGCTTGATTGACTTTGATGAGTATAGGGGTTACAAGAGTTGATCTACCTCGAGATCATAATGGCTAAACCCTAGATGTCTAGCCTATATGATTTGTCTTAGCCTCTACGGACTAAACCCTCCGGTTTATATAGATACAGGAGGGGCCTAGGGTTGTACAGAGTCGGTTTACAGAGAAAGGAAACTACACATCCGAGCGTCAATCTTGCCATCCACGCAAAGGAGAGTCCCATCTGGACACGGGGAAAGACTTCTACCTTGTATCTTCACAGCCCATCAGTCCGGCCCATATCGCATAGCCCGGACACCCGAGGACCCCATAATCGAGGACTCCCTCAGTAGCCCCTGAACCAGTCTTTCGATGACGATGTGTTCGAGACGCAAATTGTCTTCAACATTGCAAGGCGGGTTCCTCCTCTGAATACTTCAAAGCAGTCTTCTGAACACGAGAACTGTACCTGGCTGTGTATAACAGTTACAACCCTCAACCACAAGGGCACATACTTAATCAAAATAAGGCATGTCTACTGATAGTTTTTCGGCGAAACGTTACGTTGGCCCCTTTATTATTTCAAACGTTTTTCGGCCACCCGCTTCACGTTTCGAGACGCAGCCTCTAGTGACAAGTCTTGTCAAAGCAGCGATCGTGTCCTTTTATTGCGGGATTCTCATCAATGCGGGTTTGTGTAAGTGCATCTAGTGCCACCCCTAGTTGGTTTTGGAGTATTGACGACAAACCTGGTGGAGGGTCTAATGTGTTTGTGAGAATTGCAGGATAACACAGGTAGTAGTCCCTCATTGATTCGGTTTACCTACCTGAGATGACCCCTAAAAATGTATGAAGACATTGAAGACAATGGTGGTATGTGAAGATATTCACATTGAAGACTATGACATAAGAAGACATCGTGTGAAGACTATGGAGCGCGAAGACTTAGTTATTTCATTGTTTCCTTTTCTTCTTTGTTGAGTCATAGGAACCACCGTACTGTTAAGTGGGGTCCCAGTGAACAAAGTCAGAGTGACTGAAGTGATGCTCAACCAAAATCCTATGTCTTCGAGCGAAGACAATGAGAGCAAATCTTATCCAGAGCTGGATGAGTCAGCTTTACTTGTAGCCCAAGTCAAGCTGCCACGTGTGTTTGAAATCTGACCGTTGGAACACGTGTCAGTTCCTTAGTGACCCAGGGTCATTTCGGACAAATCAGGTCGGGTTGCCTAGTGGCTATAAATAGCCCACCCCTACACCATAAATTGGTGGTTGCTCAGAGTTAGTGCACGGCTTTTGTCGTTTGAGAGCAACCCACCTCCGGAGCTTTTGAGAGAGAGAAATCCTTGCGAGGACAAAGCCCAAACACCCAGAGCCAAAGAGTCTTAGGCATCACTGAAGTCTTTCTGTCCGCGTGACATGAAGACTTGTTACACTTAAGGACTGTGAATCCTCCAGCTGGTTAGGCGTCGCGTTCTGAGCATCCAAGAGTCATTGTGGATCGCCGGTGAACGAAGTCTGTGAAGGTTTGGAAGTCTACCTTGAAGACTTACCAGAGTGATTGGGCGAGGACTGGGTGTCTTTAGCTCAAGGGGAATAAGGTGAAGACACGGTCTTCTGAGTTGAATCTCAGCCTCCCTAACCAGACGTACAGTTGTCACGGCAACTGGAACTGATCCAACAAATCCTTTGTCCTCACCAAGTGACTGGTTCTATCCTCTCCCTCTCTTTACTTACAGTTTGTCTTCGTGAAGTCATTGCCTGCTTGCACTACCTGTTTGAATTCACTATGTGACTACTATCGTTGTTTGGCTTCATACTATCTTCCATCCTGATCTTTACTACATACCTGCTATTAGTCTTCTTGCTTTCACTTCATTGAATACTTGACTATGGCTTGCTTAGTGTAGTCTACCTTCCGCCGCATATCAATAGGTTCATTTCTATTGTTTGTCTTCGAAACTCTCATGTTTTGAAGAATTTCATAAAAATCGCCTATTCACCCCCCTCTAGTCGATAACTAGCACTTTCAATTGGTATCAGAGCAAGGTACTCCCTTGTTCTGTGTGATTCGGTTTAACCACCTGGAGTTTTAGCTATGTCGACTGCAGGGATAATCAAAGTCTCCGCTGCTTGCCCCATCTTCGATGGAACTGAATATCCCTACTGGAAGAATAAGATGCGCATGCATCTTGAAGCCATTGATGTCGACCTCTGGTATGTCGTCAAGAATGGTGTTCCCAAGACTGGTGAAGGTGTCACCCCTGCTGATGTCAAGAAGTTCATTAAACTGGATTCTACCGCCAAGAACATCATCTGTGGTCATCTGACCAAAGGACAGTATGGCCGTGTGAGTGCTCTGGAAACGTCAAAGCTAGTCTGGGACTAGCTCTCCAAGGTCAACGAAGGCGTCTCAACCCAGAGAGATCAAAGGATCAGTGTTCTTCGCAACCTCTTCAACCGCTTCAAGAGAAACGACAATGAGAATGTCCAGCTCACGTTTGATCGCCTCACTGACATCACAAATGAGCTTCGTGCTCTCGGGATAAACTCACCCCCATGGCGAGACTAGACAACCCACCCTTTTTCGTTTTCTGCCGCCACTGGGTGGCCGCGCCACTGAGATCACCAAGCATGAAATCGTCAAGACACTCCTGAGATCACTTGACAGCTTGTTCGACACCCTTGCCTTGATGATACAAGAACGCCCTGACTTCAAGACCTAGACCCGTCTGACATACTTGAGAGGCTCAACACACATGAGTTCCAACTATCTGAGAAAAGAGATATCTATGGTCCTAACTATGGCCGAACTCATGCTTTGAAGGCAAAAGCTGTTTCCTCATCTGAAGAAGAATCTGACTGCAGTTCTGGTGATCCTGAAGACGTTGGAAAGGATCTTTCTATGCTTGTGAAGAAGTTCCAGAAGTTCACTAAGAAGAAGGGCTTCAGAAAGTCTTCACGATCCAGCTCAAGAAATGATGAAGCTTCCACTCATGACTACAAGAAGAGAACATGTCACAAGTGCAAGAAACCTGGACACTACATCTCTGAGTGTCCACAGTGGGACAATGAGAACAAGAAGAAGAAGAAATCCTCAAAGTCTTCTTCCAAGTCCTCGTCCAAGTCTTCATCACATAAGAAGAGCTCATCTGGCAAAGGCTTGTGCTTTTGTTGGCAAGGAGATGGATTCAGAGGAGGAGTCTGCTTCTGAGGAGGCGGAGGTGGAGTCTGAGGAGGAGTCCGACCCTGGCGTTGCAAGTCTGGCTCTAGCTACAGCCTACGTTGCCAAGTCCATCTTCAACACTGAAGACAATGGCCCCGTCACCAATGCCGATGCTAATGACAAGGACGACTCTGCTCCCACCTACTGCTTCATGGCACGAGGTGCCAAGGTAAAATCACGCGATGCTTACTTTCAAACATCAAGTGAAGATGACTCTGATTGTGAATCCAAACCCAGCTACAAAACACTTGCTAAAATTGCAACTGAACAACAGAAAGCTATGGAACATACTCAAAAACTGTTAGACAAAAGCGATGACCTGTTGGACGCGGAAATGACCTGTTCTCAGTCCTTAATTGAAGACATAAAAAATCTTCATGTTAAGTACCAGGAACTTGAAAGTCGTCATGAAACGCTCTCAACCACTCATGAAAGCTTTCCTATTATTATCTTCAAAGGAAGCAAGAGCTTGAGAAATTGAGAGCGGCTCATGAAGATCTTCAAAAGGAGAATGAGTCACTTCGCGCTCAACAAATCAGTCCCGCTCAGGAAGGATTTGAACCACCATGTCTAAAATGCCTTGAGCGTGATAACGCTACTTCTGTTGCTAAATGTTCTACAGCTGCCACTGTTGCAATATCTTCAACTGTTGATGTGGTAACTAACCCCTCTACTGAGGATACCACTACTATTGCTGATGAAAATGCTAGGTTGAAGACATTGCTTGAAACAAGGATGTACAAAAGTCTCAAAGGGCATCCGATACTGTGCGATGTCCTCAAAAAGCAGATTCTGAACCGAAACCCTAGGAAAGAGGGTGTTGGGTTCGAGAGGAAAATGAATGTTGATGGCTCCTACTGGAAGCCTGAGCAGTACCCCAAAACCACATGGGTTGCTGCAAAGGGACCTTCAGTGGATCCATCCACCTTATCTGGCTTCACTTGTGCTAACCCTATTATCATTGATGAATCCTTTGATGCAAACTATAAACTGTTTAAGAATCAGAATGGTGAAGTGTTTGCCAGGTATATTGGTACTAACTGCAGGAATGGGCCACCTATGAAGAAGATCTGGGTTCCCAAAAGTTGTCTTGAGAATCTTCCTGTGAATGTCATCATGACACCACCTAGGAAGAAGACAAATCCCAGACCAAAGGCTTCATATGGTCCAAAGGCTTCATACAGACAGAGGACTCACCTGAGTCACCCTAACGCGAATGTTTTGTAGGGAAATCATACTCAGACTTATGAATATGAGCGTGTTTCTTCAAA
Organism: Triticum aestivum; assembly: GCF_018294505.1. NCBI lineage: Eukaryota > Viridiplantae > Streptophyta > Magnoliopsida > Poales > Poaceae > Triticum > Triticum aestivum. The sequence goes on from NC_057796.1 coordinate 473,638,315, forward strand.
CCGCTATGTTCATAAAACTACGAACTTTTCTGCTTATTCATATGAGTACTATTCACCTCCTGCAAGGCTATTTGCTAGGGCTTCAAAGCCGAAGTTCTCAGATGCTGCACTTAGACTCATTGCTTCTAAGCCACCCCTGAAGATGTGGGTGGTAAGAAGAATTAACTTTCTTTTGCAGGGAAAGGTCTCCAGCCGAAAATCAAAGGCGTCTGATGCTAATGCTGGGGACCTAAAACATCTTGGCGCAAGATCAAATGCCCAAATGGTCTCACTATGTATTTTGTTCCTGAATCGCTTGCCAATCATCCTATCAGTCCTAATCTTGATCTGAGCTTTGATAATCCTCTTGTGCGTCAAATGTTTATGCTTCACAATACTCTTGGTGATGCCTATCCCCCTAACTGTACTGTAGGGTATGACACCTCATGCTTCAGAATGGATTATGGACAGCGGATGCACTAATCATATGACTGGTGATCGAAGTCTTCTCATGGACTCAACTTTACGTCCATCTGACAAGAGTCACATCACATTTGCTGACACTGGTAAAAGCAAGGTATTGGGTCTAGGTAGAGTTGCAATCTCAAAGGATCAGCACATGGATAAAGTGATACTTGTTGAATCCCTTGGTTTCAACTTAATCTGTCTCAATGCTTTGTGACTTGAACATGATTGTGATATTTGGAAAATATCATTGCCTTGTACTAATGGAATCTGACAAGTCTCTAGTCTTTGAAGGGTATCGGAAAGATGATCTGTACATGGTAGATTTCTCAGCAGGACCACAACTTGCCGTATGTCTTCTAGCAAAAGCTTCAGAGTGCTGGCTCTGGCATCGAAGGCTAGGGCATGCTGGCATGAGGAACTTGCACACTCTCGCAAAGAAGAAGCATGTCATAGGCATCGAGGGCGTCAAGTTCAAGAAGGATCACTTGTGCGGTGCCTGCGAAGCTGGAAAGATGACAAGGGCCAAGCATCCCTCGAAGACAATCATGACGACATCTCAACCCTTCGAGCTGCTACACATGGACTTATTTGGCCCTACTCACTACTCTACTCTCACTATTACTGCTTGTCTCTATGGCTTCGTCATTGTTGATGATTATTCAAGATATACGTGGGTGCATATAATTCTCTACAAGACTGAAGTGAAGGATGTCTTCAGACGCTTTGCCAACCGTGCCATGAACAACTATGGCGTCAAGATCAAGCATATCAGAAGTGACAACGGCACAGAGTTCAAGAACACCGGCCTCGACCTTTACCTGGATACGTTGGGCATCACTCATGAGTTCTCAGCTCCGTACACACCTCAGCAGAATGGCATCATGGAGCGAAAGAACAGAACGCTCATTGAGATGGCACGGACGATGCTCGATGAATACACGACTCCAAGAAAGTTCTGGCCTGAAGCTATTGATACTGCATGCCATGTCATCAACCGTGTTTATCTTCACAAGCTTCTGAAGAAGACATCCTATGAACTCCTCACTGGTAAGAAGCCAAATGTCAGTTACTTCAGAGTATTTGGTGCTAGGTGCTGGATCAAGGATCCACATCACACTTCAAAATTTGCACCGAAAGAACATGAAGGTTTTATGCTTGGTTACAGAAAGGATTCGCACTCCTACAGAGTCTTCAACCTCTTTCACTATAAAGTGGTTGAAACTGTGGATGTGCGGTTCGATGAGACTAACGGCTCGCAAAGAGAGCACCTGCCAAATGTGCTAGATGAAGTTCCACCTAGTGAATCCATCAAGCTAATGGGAACTGGAGAAATCATACCGTCTGAAGCACAGCCTGAAGAGGAACTTATCATTTCTGCACCCAATCAACCTGAAGACAATGCTCAGCCTGAAGACAATCCTCCTGACGTTGATAATGATCAGCAAGAACTAAATCATCGTCCAGTTCATCCTCGTGTTGCAAATGAAGTACATATTGAGAAGATAATTGATAGCATCAATGTGCCAGGTCCACTCACTCGTTCAAGAGCAACACAGCTAGCAAATTTCTGTGGGAACTTTGCATTTGTCTCAATATCTGAGCCCAAGAAAGTTGCTGAAGCCTTCATGGAACCTGAATGGATTCAAGCTATGCAAGAAGAGCTTCAACAGTTCAAGCTGAACAATGTCTGGGAACTTGTCAAGCGTCCTCACCCTCACAAGCACAACATAATAGGCACAAAATGGATATATCGCAACAAGCAAGATGAGCATGGCCAAGTCATTAGAAACAAGGCCCGCCTCGTTGCTCAAGGATACACTCAAGTTGAAGGGATTGACTTCGATGAAACATTTGCTCCTGTGGTGAGGCTTGAAGCCATTCGCATACTGCTAGCCTATGCAAATCATCACAACATCCTTCTGTATCAAATGGATGTAAAGAGTGCATTTCTCAACGGCAAAATTAAAGAAGAAGTGTATGTTGCACAACCTCCTGGCTTTGAAGATCCAAAACATCCTGACATGGTATACAAGCTTAACAAGGCACTGTATGGCCTCAAACAAGCCCCTCGTGCTTGGTATGATTCACTCAAAGACTTTCTTAAGAGCAAAGGCTTCAAACCTAGTTCCCTAGATCCTACACTCTTCACAAAGACATATGATGGTGAACTGTTTGTGTGCCAAATATATGTGGATGACATTATCTTCGGCTGCACCAACCAGAAATACAGTGATGAGTTTGGACACATGATGCAAGAGCAATATCAGATGTCCATGATGGGTGAGCTGAAGTTCTTCCTTGGTCTTCAAATTTGTCAACAAAGCAATGTCATCTTCATATCTCAAGAGAAATATCTCAAAGATTGCCTGAAGAAGTTTGGAATGCAAGACTGCAAAGGTTACACGACGCCAATGCCAACCAAAAGTCATCTGTGTCCTGACGCCAATGGTAAAGATTTCGATCAAAAGGTATACCGCTCCATGATTGGTTCTTTACTTTATTTATGTGCATCTAGGCTAGATATTATGCTTAGTATTTGCATGTGTGCTCCATTCCAAGCGACACCAAAGGAATCGCATCACTTAGCTGTGAAGCAAATTCTTCGATATTTGGCTTACACCCCAACATTAGGACTATGGTATCCAAAGGGCTCAGAGTTTGATCTCGTTGGATTCTCGGATGCTAATTATGCTGGCGACAAGGTGGATCACAAGTCTACATCAGGCACATGTCACTTTCTGGGACGATCACTTGTCTGTTGGTCTTCAAAGAAGCAGAACTGTGTATCACTCTCCATTGCTGAATCTGAATACATTGCTGCTGGATCTTGCTGCGCTTAGCTTCTATGGATGAAGCAAACACTCAAGGACTATGGCATCCATCTGAAACAAGTACCACTCTACTGCGACAACGAAAGCGCCATCAAGATTGCCAACAACCCAGTTCAGCACTTGAAGACAAAGCACATTGAAATTCGTCATCACTTTCTCAGAGATCATGTCATGAAGGAAGATATTGATATCATACACGTCAACATTGAAGAGCAACTGGCAGATATCTTCACAAAGCCCTTGGATGAGAAAAGGTTTTGCAAGTTGCGGTGTGAGCTAAATATCTTGGAATCCTTGAATGTCCTGTGATCAGGCACACATCCTAACACTTATGCATGTTGATGACTTAGATGTGCAACACACGAAGTAATGTATGTCTTCAATCAATGAAGACTTACACTCTGAGTGTGAATACATTAATGCGGAATTTGACTTCGGAGCTCCACGATAATTGTGCGCCGTGTCTGGGTCTAATACTTCCTATACGGTGGGTAAAGCCACCACCAAATTCTTCTTCTGAAGTGTTTTTCTCATGGCGTTACATTTGCTAAGTCTTCGCATTTAGTTTGTCTTCAATATTAACATGACTCCATGTTTATCTTCAAAATGTTGATTTGGTCTTATTCTGATATATACATATATTAGTGTTCTGTCCTCTACAGCATTCACTTATAGCTATGTCTTCTCGTTTGAATCTTTTGAACTAAGTGAATGTGATCGGACCCTAACCTCTCTATGCTTCAACCTCAAACTCTATCTATCCAAATCATATGCATTCTGTTGAAAGCCGTCGAATGTCTTCTCTGCGTCCTTGTCAGCAGAAGATACAGAGACAAACATTAAATCTGTTTTAAATGCTCAATTTTTATTGCCTGAAACCCGGAGAAGCCGGAACGACCATCCGACAGTCCAGGCATGAGTGGGAACATGGAACAACTCCCAATGTGTTGCATGTTCGCCACGTGTCCCTCAGATGTGAACCGCCAGGGGCACCTGCGTAATTGCGCTGTGCCGTCCCTTTCCTGATAAATGCACATCCCATCGCGGTCAAAAATCCTTCTTCCACCTCTCCACCTTGACAAACCCTAGCGCCACCGCTAGCTCTCGACGACGCCGGTGACGAAGCGCTTAGCTGCCGTGACCTCACCGACGCCGTCCTCACGCCGGCCGCGGACATCGTCTTCTCCGCCGCCGCCGTAGGTGTCCTCCGTCGCCAAGTTAGGGCACGGAAGATTGAACTGCTCGGCCTCATCTTCTACTCCTTCTAGCAGTTCATCGTGTGGTAAACTAAAACTCTCTTTTTACTGTCTTTTTGATCCGATAGATTCAGTCTTCCTACCAAAAGTGGTTTCTGCCTGCACAAATTTGGATCTATCCTGTTTTGCATCTCATATGATGCCTAGAATATTCACTTATGCTTCGCACAAAGTTAGATTCCTCACTTGTACCTATTCTTGGATTCGTACAAATCTGGAACCAACTCTCAACATATAAGTGAATGTCTTCGCGCTATGAGGTCAATGTCTTCAAAACTCATTTATCTTCAAAATCTTATGAGAATGCATATGACCTCTTCCCCTTCCCTCGCATCTCTAATGCTGTCACAGGTACATGTCCGTGGGAGAATCCCTTGGTCTCATAGTCTGCATTCATTTGCAGAATTCTTACAGCATCATATCAACTCTCCCGAAGCCAGTTCCTGTCTGACCAGCAGACGGAAGCCTTTGACAGTGTTGAAGCCATTCAGTCTGAACTACATGGCCACAGATAAGTTAGCAAGGAAGGGAGGCAAACAGTGCCGTGGGGGAACATAAAGAGATTTTCCACCTGACCTCTATGAGCTATACAAGACAGATCCAGAGGAGGACTACAATCAGCGCAAAACACGAATCCAATGGATTCGAAGATATTGGGCAGAACAATAGTACAAGTACAGGTTCGTGACCCAGGAATATGCTGAAAAGAATGCCATCAAGCGACCCTGGGGAGACATCTTGCACAAAAATCTTCCACCCAGGTCCAGAGCTGAAGCCATTGATCAAGGCTTCTACCCTTGCATGGTCCGTGGACCACAGCCTGCTGATGCTGACCCTTCTTCGTTGCTCTGGTGTCGTGACGACAATCTGTTCAAGCGCAACTTTCAGTTTGCCAAGAACTCGGCCAAAGAGAACAAGAAGTCACAGGGATTAGATTTCAACCCAGGTCCCTCTGCTCCTCGTGCCGATGGCACACGCGAAGCTGAACCCAATCTGTTGGGGATCGTAGCAGAAATTTAAAATTTTCTACGCATCACCAAGATCAATCTATGGAGTTTACTAGCAACGAGAGGGAAGGAGTGCATCTACATACCCTTGTAGATCGCGAGCGGAAGCGTTCAAAAGAACGGGGTTGATGGAGTCGTACTCGTCGTGATCCAAATCACCGAAGATCCTAGCGCCGAACAGACGGCACCTCCGCGTTCAACACACGT